>NW_027468650.1:30001344-30003844 GCF_046254945.1 Alosa pseudoharengus | reverse complement strand
TACTCGCGCCACACTGACGGCCCACTGTTCGTCTCTGGGGGACTCTCTGGGGAAGGAGAACGAGCTGGCGCTCATCATCGACGGACAGACGCTCAAGTACGCCCTCTCCTTTGAGGTGCGCCAGGTCTTCCTGGACCTGGCACTGTCCTGCAAGGCGGTCATCTGCTGCAGGTAAACTCAACTCAAACAAACACACACACACACGCCACACGCCACACACACACAAACACAAAACACACCCACACACATACACACACACACACAAACATGGAAATGTAAATTTGTTCATATCACAAATATAAAAATATATAAATATATTTTTATATATAAATATATAAAAACTCAATTAATATCCTGGGCTTTTATTTGCTTAAATCGCCAAACTCAACCTGCTTCTATTTGAGACAGGTGTGTATATGGAACATGCCTTTATTTTTGCTCAGCAAAGATGGGAAATATTATAAAATTGATTATTGTGAATAATCTAGGAATGGACACATATTCACACTTTCCTTCGCTGAATGAATTTGACCAGCCTACTTTGGTTTTGTAAAATGTTTGAATGATTGAATTGTGGAGAATCTAATCAATCTAACAATAGTATCCATAATGACAGAAGTTAAAAAAATTACAAACTCTCCTCTCCTATCATCAGTAGAAAATGTGTGATTTAAACAATGGTCTCTACTCTTAACTGTTATGTGTGCAATCTAAGCAGCATAGAACTAGCCCAAGTGGGCGCTTTGGTGGGCTTTAAGAGGTTTTATACAACCAAAAAACTTCCATAAAAAACAGAGCAGGCTTTTAGTTGAGACCTGCCTTTATGTGTCCAAACCTGTAACCACACCGGGCCAGTAAAAGGGGCCTGCGTCTAATTGGGACTCGGCTTTTAATCGAGTTGTTATGGTACATTGATGCACAAACACGCAAAAGGGGAAGTACAAGCACGCAAATACATTCAGATGCTCATTCTATGACACACTGTAGCACACACATAGATACACAATTTTTACTTAAAACGGTTTATTTGGGCAGAATTTTCAAGTCATTATGCAGTTCACATATACACATACTTTCACACATATGTGGGCACTTATGTACACACACACACACACACATACACACACACACACACACACACACACACACACACACACATACATTGACCCATGCATGCCTATAATATCTATATCCACAACCTCGCCCAAAAATATACACAGAAACATTAGCACACATACATACATAAAATATATATATAAATACATACACAAACACAGACTTTCATTATGGAAGAGAGGTACAGGTCACAGACAGGGAAACTCACACACACACACCAGCATATGCTAATGATGCTAATAGGAAATACAAAGTGATATTTTTACATTTGTGTAAATATGTGTGACAGTAACATGGACCCTGTGGTTGAGATAGTTAAGTGTGTGTGTGAGTGAGTGAGTGAGTGAGTGAGTGAGTGAGTGAGTGAGTGAGTGTGTGTGTGAGAAAGTGTGTGAAAGAGAGAGAAACACAGAGATAGAGAGAGAGAAAGCGAGTGAGAAACTGCGAGAGATAGAGAAAGCAAAGAAAAGCCCTGAAAAGCCAAGAGATGAGTGTGAAAACAAGCCCCCTCATCCAGCTAGTCTTAAAGCTCACAAACTAATATGATCAATGAGAATAACCCAACTAATACAACTACCGGTAGGGTAGTCAGCCTCAGCCTCAGGATCCTGCCACCCTTGCCCAAACAATTCCACCTAACCAAGTTATTAATGCAGAAAAACTAGATTATTTATTGTATTGGACTTCAACTTAAACTTGTCATTTGGCTCTAAACAGAGAATAAACAGTCAGACTACCTGTCCATAGTAACTAATATCAGACAGAGAAAAACCTTGACTAGGTACAGATTAAACAATCACAATCTGGCTATTGAGAAGAGCAGACATATATGCAAGGCTGCCAAGAGGGCTGTGCACTAACTGCAACCAAGGTACCTTAGAAACAGAGTTTCACTTTTTTAGTGAATGCTACCAATGGAAAGAAACGCGTAAACCAGTTCTTTGCTAAATTTAGAAATATGTACCCAGACTTTGAAAACCTCGAAGATGACCAAATTCTTAGAGTGCTATTAGGTGAGCAGCACAGCAAGATGGCTAGATGCTTGCCATACAGTAAGGAGAAAAAGACACAGATTGGGTTTGGGTGGTGGCTGTGGGGGTATTGAATGGGGGGGGGGGGTATCTGAGACAAGAAGATGCAACTCTGTGTGTATGTGTGTGTGTGTGTGTGTAAAGGTTGCAAGTTGCCCAGGGTGAGTAAATAAGTAGTGATAATAAAAGGCTGGCATGCAGAACAGAGAGATGTGAGAGGTGGTAATATAATACACTTAGGCTGGGTGGAAATGTCAGACTAATGACTCACTTACTCTTATTATCCCAGAATAGACACACACACACACACACACACACACACACACACACACACACACACACACGCGTATATA
>NW_027468650.1:29993844-29996344 GCF_046254945.1 Alosa pseudoharengus | reverse complement strand
CGTATGTGCGTATAAACTTGACCTCTCCCTAGGGCCACTGTGTGTGTGTAGTGACGAGGGTCATTGCTTTTCAGTTTTCCTGAGAACATACACAATGCCCTCTAGATTCCCCCTAACACACACACACACACACACACACACACACACACACACACACACATTTCATGGGCCTGTCCTCCTCTCACCTTTCTCATATGTTTCTATCTGTCTTTTCATGATCAACATGATCCCTTCTTCTGCTTTTCCCTCTCATCCCTCTCTTTTTTTGTCCTCAGCTCTGGTTTGCCTTTGTGAACGGCTTCTCTGGGCAGATCCTGTTTGAACGCTGGTGTATTGGCCTCTATAATGTGGTAAGTCCTCTCTCTCTCTCTCTCCTCTCTCTCTCTCTCTCCCTCTCTCTCTTTCAAAGAAGCCGTCATCAGGCACCATCATACTGAATTGAGGACTATTGAAGCACTTCCATGCTTCAGTAGTAAAATGCACAATTGGTTTCGCTTATTTGCCCCACTAATAATAACTTAGGCAGAGCTAAAACTACCACTGTGACTGCCCCCCTCCCTTCTTCTCTCTCTCTCTCTCTCTCCCTCTCTTCTTCTCTCTCTCCCCCTCTCTCTCTTTATCTATCCCTTCCTCTCACCTTCATGGTCTATCTCTCTTTACCCTCCCTCTCTTGCCTGCGGTCTCTGACGTATACTCTGACTTTCCGCGGGTGCTCGGTATGTGAGTGAGTGCAGCCGCATGCCTGGATGAGAGTGTGTGAGGCTTGTGCAGACACAGTGGCTTGTTGTGGTCTGTGTCTAATTGGCTGTCTAATTACAGCTGATTAGGGTGACGACGTGCAGCCACCGTCTGTGGGAAAGGAGTGTAATCCTGTGAATGTGTGTGATGACAACCTTTATTATGTGTGTGTGTTCCCATCACATGTGTATGCTCGCTAAGTAGACTGTCTTAATCAAATTTTAATTTACTGTACCCAAATCTGTGATTCAATTTGTGGTCATGCCATGTCCAAGCGAGTTCAAGTGTGTGTTTTTATTTTGTGTCAATGTGTACGTGCAACGTGTGTGTGTGTGTGTGTTTGTGTGTCCGTGTGTGCGTGTGTGTGTTGCAGATCTTCACAGCGTTGCCTCCCTTTACTCTGGGAATCGTTGACCGGCCGTGCAGTCAGCAGAATATGCTGCGCTTTCCCCAGCTCTACCGTATCACTCAGAACGCAGAGGGCTTTAACACCAAGGTACACACACACACACACACACACACACACACACACACACACACACACACACCAACAGACATGCACACACTTGCATAGGCTCCAGAGCCAGACTAACAGAGACTAGAAAAACATTTATGCATGTCCACACACACACACACACACACAAATGTGTAAACACACTCACAGACAGAGAAAGATTAAACATAAGGCCGTATACTCAGACCACTAATATATACGCACATCCAAAAAGGGGACAAGTACAAACACAGATAGACTCATACAAACACACAGGCAGACACACACACACACTCATGAACACACACCCTTGCACACACACACTCTAAATGCATGTTTTGTGATTATTCATGAGTGTGTATTTATGTTCTGATTGGGGATTGATATGAGTGCATGAGTGGCGGACTCCTGGGTCATGGGATCCGATAGCCAACGGTTGCGGATTGTTCCGGAGGCTTGCCCCCCCCCCGCCCCCCTCCCTCGGTAAACACCGCCATGCCGAGACCAGGCTGTTTCCATGGCAATGATAATGAGATTCAGGGAATGAGAATAAGGAAGTCATTCACTCGTTGGGGGATGCTTGCCATTGGCCTGTTTGTTCCTGAGTGCAGTCGTGTGTGTGTGTGTGTGTGTGTGTGTGTGTGTGTGTGTGTGTGTGTGTGTGTGTGTGTGTGTGTGTGTGTGGTGAAAGGGGAGAGCCATGGAAGGACTGTAGTAGCTGTGTTTCTGTGGGGTTGCTGTTTGTGTGGGCTATGCGTGTATGTTTTGGCATCACTTTGGTGTAACTCACAGACTCTCCCCCTCTCTCTTTCTCTCTCTCTCTCCCTCCCTCACTCCTTCCCTCTCTCTCTCTCTCTCTCTCCCTCCCTCACTCCTTCCCTCTCTCTCTCTCCTTCTCTCTCCGCTCTCATACTTAAAGGTGTTTTGGGGTCACTGCATAAACGCACTCATCCACTCAATCATTCTCTTCTGGTTTCCTCTGAAAGTACTGGAACACGGTAAGTACACATTCATCAAAGACCCACATACACTCATAAACACTCCCACACACACAGACAGCCACACTTACAGACACGCACACACACACACACACACACACACACACACACAAATGCAGACACACTGTCGCATAAATCTTCATACACTTTTCTATTACATAGCTGTGTATAAATGGACATTACATGCTGCAGATCATCTCTATTAACTGTTATGTTCAGTTTCACTTTTTAATTAATGTTATATTTTATTTGCAGACACTCCATTTGAGAA
>NW_027468650.1:29986344-29988844 GCF_046254945.1 Alosa pseudoharengus | reverse complement strand
CCCTGCAGCTGCCATATCTGACTGGGTGGAGGAGAGAGAGAGAGAGAGAGAGAGAGATGGGATGGATTGGACAGATACAGTGTACTGGAGGGAGACCAAAAAAAGACAGGGAACGAGGAAGAGGAGGTGGAGAGAAAGATATTACATAGGAAAGTGTGAACAAGAATGAGAGAGAGAGAGAGTAAGACATATATAGAGATGGAGTGACAAAGAGAGAGACTGAGATAGAAAGATAGAGGGGTGGGGAGAGAGAGAGAGAGAGAAACATTCTAACTCAGTCCTTTCCTTTGTGTCCATGGTGCTCTTTCTGTGACCTGTCCGTTAGGTTCCCAGTAGATTTGAAGTTAGTGTTGGAATGATAATAAGTGTTGAATTTTACATGCATTTTTCACTTGTGCATCCCCCGCTGTGTGAGTGTGTGTGTGTGTGTGTCTGAGAATGCAGCCCTGTTTAGGGAGGATTTATCTCTGGGTGTGTTCTCAGCTGTTGCGGCGGATGCCCTGTAATGGTTTTCCGTGTCGGAGCCGGAGGTTCCTCAGCTGCAGGGGGACCCCAAGCTCTCCTTATCCATATGTAGGACAGGGCGGCCATTTTAACATCCACGTCCCTCAGCAGATGACCTGAGCTGAGGGGACGAGGGGATACGGACTCACAGGCGAGAGGGGAGAGTAGTCAGGGTGTAGGAGAGGGGGCGAGGACTGTCCGGTTAGAGGAAGTCCGGGGGTGGGCTGGGGTGAAGTGGGGTGGGGTGTTGGCAGAAGGATAGAAGCTGGACCCTGTGTAAAACCGCCGTCTGACAAATCCCATTTCTGGAGAGTTTGACTCACAGCCTAAGAGTCCAGGGGAGTTTTGAAGCAGTCAGTGAGGCAGGCAGACAGACAGACAGGCAGACAGACAGGCTTAGGTTCTTACTCCCCTTTCCCCTCACTTCTCTTTCTACAATCAAGTCAAAGGCATGAGTAGGATATAGATTTTGGACAGTTTGTCCTTCACACTCGCCTGACATACTGAAAGTAAATGTACACAGACATGGACAGGCTTGACGTCTTACTCCTGAGGGGTAACATGAGGCTGTGCTAGCAGGGGAAAAGGTGATGGCTTACATTTAGCTTCCCATAATTATCAGGAACTCAATAATTCACATAAATAAGAAATTGACCGCAGCTTAATGACACTGCTGTGTGTTGGTTATTGTTGGAGTTCATGGCTTGGTCATGCTAACCAATACCATAAATAATGTTAATGAAGAGATCCCATGTGGCCCATAATTCATTACTTTAAATAAGCAAACAACTTTCCTACAACATGTAACATTACTGATGATACAATAACACTGCAATTTGTGGTCTGTTGATTAGCATTAACGCATTGGCTGATGTTGATTAATGGATCTTTAATGTAAAGGGTAGTCCAAAACGTCCATGTCCTGTGCTATAGTCTATACAGCAACGTATAGGATTTTTCTTTTCGGTCAATTGTTGCAACATATGGGGTGGATCCAGTCACATATCTCCATTGGAGCTGTTTTACAGATGCTCTCTCTCTCTCTCTCTCTCTCTCTCTCTCTCCCCAGGCTGAGTCACAGATAAGTGCATACCGCTAGCCAGAGCCAGCACTCCCATGCACTCACAAGCCAGCGGGGGAAGGTAGAGAGAGAGAGAGAAGGGTAGAGAGTGAGAGAGAGAGAGGGGTAGAGTGTGAGAGAGAGAGAGGGGTAGTGTGAGAGAGAGGTAGAGAGGGAGAGGGGGGGAGACAGAGAGAGAGAGGGGGGAGACAGAGAGAGAGGGGGGGGGGCAGAGAGAGAGAGGGGGGAGGGGGGGGAGAGAAAAGAGACAATGCTGCTGCAGTGAGAGTGCAAGGAGAGACGGTAGAGCACGTGAGAACGCGTCACAGTCTAAGGGAGGCCACAGTAGTGGACCGGTGAGACTGGACAACGTTTTTAAAAATATATTTTTTTCTTTGTATATACATTTTCCGAGTGCTTACTTTCAGTCTGACAAAATTCCCCATGTTTTTCACTTGTATGTTTTTCCATGTATTTCCACTTGACGCTAATGGTTCCTCTGGTGGATGGTCATGCCAGTAAATCATGCTTGAATTTGAGAGAGGGACAGACAGAGTAAGATGGAGAGAGAGAAAGAGAGAGAGAGTGAGAGAGAGAGAGAGACAGTCAGAGAGAAGTCTATCTCCTCTCCATCTCAATTATGCCCTCAGGCACGAATGCAAGTCATTTCCAGTAAGTGGGCTCGGGGTACATTTCTTCTGTGAGTGTGTGTGTGTGTTTGTGTGTTTAAAGACAGACGGACAGACAGGCAGGCGGAATGACAGAGGCAGATAGAGAGAGAAGGTTGGAGGAGGAAGGGGGGGGGGGTCGTAGCCGGATGGTGGTAGGGGGGACAGTAGTTGATTAGATAATTAACCTTTAAAGACAGGCTGGGGGCAAAGGTCATTAGGTTACGGCTTCTCCAGCTGCAAGGGCTCCAGTGGGAGCAGGGGTGTG
>NW_027468650.1:29978844-29983844 GCF_046254945.1 Alosa pseudoharengus | reverse complement strand
TTCCTCCTGTAGGGCGGTTCTCTCCGATCCCTAAAGCAATCAGAGCAAAGGCCTCATCTCTGGGACTAAAAGAGAGGCAGAGGAAGTGGTGGAGGAAGAAGAGGGAGATGACCAAAAAAAGTCCCCTCCTCACCTCTAAGGTCATGTGACCGAGCGTGCTCGCCTCGCTGGCAGGAAGAGACCCTGCAGGGCTGACCAGGCGGAGCTCAGACTCCCGTTACGAACGGGGACTCTCCGCTCTGCGTCCATTATTGAATCATCTGTTCATTTATCATCTCCTCGGTCCAATCGCTCATCTGTTTAGCAGACACTGTTTTCTTTGGCAGAGAGGAGTCTCTCTCTTTCTCTCTCTTTCTTTCTCTTTCTCCCCCTTGTATGTAGCTCTTGTTCTTCTCCCCCTCTTTCTCTCCATCTATATCTCTGTCTTTTTTCCAGCTCTTTTTAAACATCCTTTTGCTTTCTTTCATTCTTTCTTTCTCTCTCTCTGGCACAGTCATATTGGACAACCTTTCTACGAGTTGGGCCAAACATCGGTCCGTCCTCCCAACGATAACATTACAGTTGTTCCCCCATTGTGCAACTGGAGCCGATGGGCCTAGCCTTGGGAAGGCAGACTGATATCCGTAAAGTGACTGGAAATCAGATCATGCAAGGCTTTATGGGCATGATGAGGAAAGGGGGGGGGGAGTTTTTGATTTTTCTTTTTTTTTTTCATGTGATTTAAGAGCAGACGCCTGAAACGAGATGTCACTAGAGGCCAACTTGGTCTTCTCCCCTGGCTCGTTAGGGGTGGAATAGACAGGAAGATGATATGAGCTTAATCCTGGGGAAAGCAGCTGAGTGGTAGCCTGACGAGCCAGACCCACATTAAAATGTAGGGTCTGGGCACTCACCGTTCGCAGTGCTCAGTCCGAGGGGCGGGATAATCGGTTGTCTTAATTCCCTCTGCACGCAATAGGACAGCGGCAGCGATATGAGTCCCATGCGTTTCCCACCAGCGGAGCTAGTAGGCTAGTTCAAACTTTTGCCAACTTAATAAAAGCTTAACTCGTGTCACACTGTTCACCAACAGCAACATCCATCTTATTTGTTTTCAAGTAGTGGGGTATTCAAGCCACACCGTTGCAACTCTGCCATTAATCATTATGTTAAGCCTGCCTAACTACTCTATAAACAATTTGATTGGCCTGATAGAAGTTTAATTTGTCGAGCTCACAAGCCAACGGAGAGTTGCTAGACTAGCCCTGGCAGCAAATATAATTTGCTGCCGCTAGGGTGTGTCTAGATTTCTAGGCTAGCTGAGTGGTCTTTTCCGTTTGAACTGCGCTGGGGCTTAAAGGTGCAGGCTGGGATTCTAATCCCATTTCACTTTTTTGGGAAATTGAGCTCCTCAGGGTCCACTAACTGTCCGTTCAGTGTTTTTGCGCTGAACAAAATTCTGGTGTTCGCACACAACTGCGGGTCAGTAAACTGGAAACAAACCAAGTGGATTTGACCGAGCCGTAAACAATCGCAGCCAATCAGTGCAGTGTTTCATCAGGAGCACAGGAAAGGTGTGCAATTTGATTTGCTGATGAGCTCCAATACTTTTCCCAGAACTCAACGATAGAGTGATTGTGATTCAAAGTGACTGTGTCTCCATCATGGTTCATGGTGTCCTCCAAGCGGGTCGTGGCTCTCTAGGCTTTTGGGTATAACAGCCGTGACCTTTAGTACTCTCCGTTAATGGGATGATGGCTGGGTAAGGAGAGTGGAGGAGTGGCGGGGGTGAGATGGGACTCACAGGGTTATTCACAGCCAGAGGAGATGGGTGCTAATGAGGCCTGGAATGTGATGGGTATTTATAGAGGAAGGAATTTGGCACCAGCTAACGGTAAAGAAGCACCATTCCTGTCTCCATTAAGGGTGGTGTGTGTGTGGCAGGGCCTCTGTCGGTGGCCATGACAGGACTGTGTTTGTAGGGTGTATATGAGGGGGACATATAACCTGGATCAGGTTCTCCAATCAAAGCCAAACTAATGTCTCTGTGTGTGGTGGAGTAAGTGTGTGTGTGTGTGTGTGTGTGTGTGTGTGTGTGTGTGCATGGGTGTGAGTTCTTGCCTCTGAGTTCTTGTGCTTCCCTTCCCTGTGATCCCCCTAGACCTATTTCCAGAGGAATGTCCAGCCTTGTGGGATTGTGGTATGTCGTGCCAGTAACTGAGTGTGTCCTGTGGTTGGATCTGTAGTAGGGCTGCACAATTATCGCAATCACAATCATAACCACAATATGAACCAACACAATTACCTAATCGCAAAAGCTACAAATATTCGTGTACAGTTAATTTTGTCACATTTCTGACTCTAATATTCATTTCATCCTCCTTGAATGTCACTTCTGGTTGGTGGGTGTGCGTATTCAACAAACAATTCCGATTGGTGAGCTTCACAGATGGTCGGGGGTGCTGTGCTTCTTGTGCACTGAGTGTGCTCACCAATCAGTGGTGGCACAAATTAAAGCAACACCAAAGAGTTTTTTGTACCTTAAAATAATGTTTCAGTGGTTCATCAACAGTGATGCCAGTAACGCTAACAACAGTACTTAGTACTCAGTACTTAGTAACACGTCTATTTTGACCACTTTTTTCGGTAACGAGTAATCTAACGCGCTACTATTTACAAACCAGTAATCAGATTAAAGTTACTTATCTAAGTCACTGTGCGTTACTATTTTTGTCATTTTCCTTAGTAAAAAGATATATTCTTTGCTTTCTTCTTGTCTCGGGGATTAACGTCATGTAGGCTATGCCAACCTTTTCAGCATGAGGACAACTCACGTGTAAAACCACGCAGCGACACAAACGTAAACAACAATGGAGGGAGCAGAGAGATGCACATTTTATCTAGTCATTATTTTGAGTTTGTGTCAGCTAAACATGACAACATTAAGGTACATTGTACATTCTGTGCTGGCGACAAAGTGCTGTCTAGCTAGTCAAGTCTCAAGTCCCAAGTCTCCCGATGTTTTGGGAGTCTCCCACATATTGATATCCTAACGCCCGCAAATTACATAAAATTTCCCGGAATCTAGAGCGAACAAGCCAGACCGGACTTCAAATCGCGTTTGCATCTGAGTTTAACGCGCGGAGAGGGAGAGAGAGGAGTGGTGCGTGTGTGCCTGCAAGCGCATCCAAGACAGAGAGCATCCTGGTCTGTTTTGCTAAATCAACCAATCAGTTTGCAGTGTAGGTGGGCTTATATCTCTTTTCTCCTGAACTTAATTAATCAGTTCAGTTAGTGTATCTAGGAACAGGAGCGTCATGGCAGTCAGTTCCCCTCAAAAAGGAACATTTAAAACCCATGTCACATCAGACTACACAAAAGTGTACCCAATTGTCTCATAAGAGTAAAACATAATGATAGTCTTGCACACTGCACTGTTTGTAACAGTGACTTTAGCATTGCTCACGGCGGGTTAAATGTTGAGGTGAGTTTAACAAGTGTAGTTTCATTTGCATATTACTCAGGCCTATACTAGATGGCTAGTTGCCAAGGCTACATGAAAAGGCCAAACTACCAAAATCTACATATTTTAGCCTACTATCACAATTTCTATCAATAGGCCTTCCTTATTTGGTGTACTGACTAGACATTATTGAACAAACATCTGAATTTCAGTATCTAAGTAGGTTAGGTTGGGATGTCTGCTATACATTGTTGGCATTACTGTTAAAATGCACTTCCAGTATAGTGAGTATTGGCAAAACCGGTTATCATTTTTATGTTGAGGCGGTGGGGGTGTTGTCGGCAGCTGCTGAAAGTAACTAATAAAGTAACTTGTAATCTAACTTAGTTACTTTTAAAATCAAGTAATCAGTAAAGTAACTAAGTTACTTTTTAAAGGAGTAATCAGTAATCAGTAATCAGATTACTTTTTCAAGGTAACTGTGGCAACACTGTTCATCAACTTAACAGTCAACTTAACAGGATGAACGGCACTTCTGCATTCGCTTTGCGGCCCTCTATCGGCTATAACCGCACTATGCAAGTTTGCCAGATCAGGTAGTGGATCTGTAGTTCGATGAAATGAGACATAAGAAACTACAAATTTGACTTGCATTTGATGTCGCAATACATCATACTTTCATAAAACATACTCTACCTTGTCTGTGGACATTGTTATTTTCAAAGCCGGTGCTGGATAAAAAAATAGCGTGCGTCCGACAGAGGAAAAGTGCTTTGGTGTTGCTTTAAAGAGACATTTGGAATATTGAACTAAATCAGTTAATCGTCATTCAAAAATCATATCGCAAATCACAATCACTATCGCAATATCAGAATTTTTTTTAGATTTTCCCCAAATCGTGCAGCCCTAATCTGTGTTCTGATTGGTTGTTTGACCTGTCTGTCTGTCTCTGTCTCTGTCTCTCTCTCTTTGGCCAGTCTGAATGAGCGTGCCCACCTGCTGACGCGTGTCTTTAGGAAAACGCCCTCCAGTGTGGGGCGCTCCAACTCCGTGCAACAGACCGTGTCACGTAAGTGTTCAGAACACACACACAAACAGACATACACACACAGACGCACACACACACACACACAAACAGACATACACACACAGACGCACACACACACACACACACACAAACAGACATACACACACAGACGCACACAAACACACACACACAAACAGACATACACACACAGACGCACACAAACACACACACACAAACAGACATACACACACAGACGCACACAAACACACACACACAAACAGACATACACACACAGACGCACACAAACACACACACACAAACAGACATACACACACAGACGCACACAAACACACACACACAAACAGACATGCACACACAGACGCACACAAACACACACACAAACAGACATGCACACACAGACGCACATTCAAATGGCCAGGTACATCCTCATATACATTAACAGGTGCAAGTATACAGGATTATAATTAATCAACTAGGCAAAGTGCGCCAATACTATATGCCTACAAGTAT
>NW_027468650.1:29928844-29976344 GCF_046254945.1 Alosa pseudoharengus | reverse complement strand
AGGGAGCTACAGAGAGATGCTGCATTGATAAATGAAAAAAAAGTAGGAGAAAGAAAGGAGTATTTAGGAAGCGAGGTGGGAGGTTCGGTGTTTGCAGAAGATTATACGCAGGAAGTCAGGAATATGGGAAGCCCTGCAGAGAGTGTGCGACCCTGAGCGATTTCATTTAAATGCAGTTTGACTGCGCTCTGCACTCAGGCCAAGATACACAACCTGACTGTGTGTGTCCGTTGGGAGAGTTTTGAGATGGGTGCATTTGTAGGTTGATGTATAGCTTTGTGTGGCGAGGGGGATTTTCAGGTAATTAAACGAATCCAGGTGGGAAAGACAGAGGCGATGAGTGAGAGGGATGAATGATGAATTATGGGATTTTGGGAGTGAATGTGTTTTCGGTTGATGAGTCCATTTAGTTTCTTTAATAAGATGAAACCTTCAGAGGGCGGACGTATTCTTCTTGGGTGCTCTTTACTGTTAGCCTACAGTGCTAACTAGACTGTACCACATGTAAAACAATAAGGAAAATAGTGTACTAACATTTATTTGTGCATGTTTGTTATGTGCATGTGTGTGTGTGTAGCGGATGTGTTAAAATGTTGTTGCCGTTCCTACTTGGTGTGGCACCGGATCAGCCGACAGCTGGGAGTTCCACACCCTCGTCATTGGATCAGGGCCAGCTGGACCTGGCTGTGGCCCCTTCAATATGGGGAAGCCATTCCCAATCCTCTTCCACCCACCAGCGCAGAACTTAGAGATCCATTTCAGCATGGTCCAAGGACTCCCCAGCCCAACGGTCCTCTTGCTTGAGTTTCCATTGAAATGCACCAAGAACACACCTTGTACGCATAAGGCAGGCCAAACCACGGTGTAATTATTGTGGTATTGTTGTCGGATTATTGTTTGAGTCATACTGGAATTCATTGTCTATGCCATTACGTTAAGTCTACCATTTCTGTTTATGAGGACCAACCTTACCCATGAGTTTGGATTTTGTGGGTGTGTGTGTATGTAAGTTCTGGCCAGACAGTTTTGCGGTTTAGTTCATGCTGGCTTGGTTTTTATTTTCCCTTACTTCTTCACACCCTTAAGTGCTATTTGTGTTTTAACACCGCAATGTGTTACCTTCATACTCTTGGCATCGGATTTCTTCCTCTGGCTAAGGTGTGAATCGCCTCTCCATCAAGCCTCCTAACAGAGTTTCGCACCCTGAAACTCTGATCCAGGGCCAGGTTTAGGCCATAGGGTGTAATATACTTAAAGATATGGGCACTGATCCCAAACCCGTTTTTTAGCACTGCAAGTAAATGTAACTCCCTAAAGCCATTGACCCACTTTAGATTTAGCTGTGGCTTCTTTCTACCATGGAGGAGGTAGGGCAGTCATGGCCTCTCCCGCTGGGCCCCAGAAGCAACCCACAGACACTTAATACACTCTAAAATACTCACTTTTATTTTTACATTTCATATGAAAAACATGGCAGGTTACACAAAACAGAGGGGCACATGTATAATTATTATTGTTAATTTTTTTATTATTATTAATGATAATAATATTAAAAATAATAATAATTGCTTGATTATGTTGTCTATGCATTCACCAAACGTTATTGAATTGCCCCACAGCTACGTTCCGTGACACCACTATTTGTGCGTTAGGGCTGAAGAAAGCCTTTCCTGTAAATTCAGTTAGGCTACTTTGAAATTGATTTAGCAGTCAATAGAAGAGGGCCTGAGAGAAGCGACATCTGAAATGCATGATGGGAAATATAGTCTGTCCCCCCTGGGTGTACAGGAGACAGTGTGTGCTCCAGTTACCTTGGCAAACTGAACACAAAGACCCAACGTGCATTTCTAACCTACTCTGGAGCAAAATGCAAGCTTTTTTTTTGGGCTGTGGGCTTTGAAGCAGCAATGTGGACTAAACGAGAGTCAGGAAATACATATAAAAAAGGAGTTTTCTCTCTCTCTCTCTCACTGCCATCACTGATGGTCGGTTCAGTACGCCGTTGGTCTATGTGCGCTACAGTCGGGTTTTTCCCCTCCGTGCTGCTCTATTCCCCCATGCAAGGGTGGAGAGGGAAAAAAAGTCACTCTAAATGAAATGCCCTGGAACTTTCTGGTACCGCTCCAATGTACCTAACGCTAACACACACACACACACACACACGCAGCTCAGTCACACTCTCATTTACACAACTCTAACTGCTGCTCACACTCACTGCAAACTTGGTCTCACACACAAATGTACACACAACTCAGTCTCTCCCTTTCACAGACACACACATACGCACACCTTCTTCACAGGGCAGAAACCTAGTCAGGGGGAACAGTTGGCAGACAGTTTTTACAGCATAATGAACTGCACGGCCTTCAGAAGGCTACCGCTTGTAGCCTGGTGGAGAGAGAGCGCTCACCTTCATACACACACACAAATACTGTATATATATATATATATATATATATATAAACAGTATATACTACCATCTTCTGCACATACTTGTTTGTATATTTCCTTGATGTATCCCTAGTGTGTCTGGTGTCGTGTGTACTGTATGTATGTATGTATCTGAAAGAGAAAGGGTGAGTGTGTGTGTGTGTTTCCACTCACTTTGGTGAGGGGGCGGGGTGGAGCGTCACAGTCTGTGTCCCATGCTCACTTCATTAGAGTTTAACTGTCCTGTAGGGACGGGGGGGGGACTGCTTTTCACATCATAGCACCTGGCTTTACCATTAAACACACGCACGCACACACACACTTAGAGCTGCATACAAAACACTACACATTTTGTTTCTACAAAGGCTTTGATATTACACTGTACATTCGAATGGCACATTCACAATCACTCATACAGGCCATAAGTGGGTATACTGTTATTATTTACAACAAACTATTTATACACACACACACTTTTTTTTCACTGTCATCACTAACCAAGGCTTCACAAAGCGTACATTATGATTACATTTCACATCAATAACTTTCAACGTTATTAATGTTGTCAGTCTCAGGAGTATTTCATACATTTCCTTTTGCGTGGGATTGCAAATGTTATTACAGTTGTGTGTCAGTGACTGAGTCAAGCTAAAGAATTCTGCCCCACATATAACGTCTGGAATCAGTCCTCAGACCTCCTCAAACCCTGAGACTACTCTTACTGTGCCCCTATACACACACACACACACTGTTCCAACACATGACACAGTCTTGCTGGGGCATGGAACTGATCCGTGGCTGTGTGTTCCCCACGTGACTCTTCATTTTCTGCTGACTCTGCTCTTGTAGTGTGCCTCTTAACAGCCGTACACACACACATACACACACACCAGGTCCCCATAAGGAAATAGTCCCCACAAGGACAGGTTCCCATAAGGCAAGTCTCCACAAGGACAGGTTCCCATAAGGAAAAGTCCTCATAAGAATGACTCCCGCGAGACCTCTCAGTCATAAACAGTCCTTATGAGGCCTCACGTCCCTCACTCACACAGTCACAGGAGGGTGTTTCTGGTCGCTCGTCACACTGGCCACACTTGTGGGAGGGTAGGGGGACTGCAGCTGCCGGTAGCCCCCGTGCGTGGGGTCCAGGAAGGCAGGACCAGCCATCGTGTGTGCCACTGGGTGGGCATAACCAATGTACTGTGGGTGCAGGAACTGGCCCTGGTGGGGCATAATCTGCGTGGCCTGCTGGCAGTTCAGCACCGAGAAGTTGGTGGGCATGTTGACGTAGACGCTGGCGTCGGGTGGGATGCAGCAGGATGCCTGGGTGCGCAGGAGGGCGGCAGTGGCGCCCGCTGACGGAGGCGGGGACATGGCAGTGGGCGGGCGCTGGCCGCTAGGGGGCGCCGACGAGCTGGAGGAGGTGGCCGTGCTGGACTGGCGCGAGGACGAGCCCCGCGAGGTGCCCACGCTGGCCATCATGGGGATGGTCTCCAGGAGGCGGCCGCCGCCACCACCACCCCCCTGCCCGCCACCTCCACCCCCAGATGAGGGCTCGTGTTTGGGGCGCAGACAGTGGCAGCAGCACACAGCCACCAACGAGCCCAGCAGGACAAAGGCCACAAACACGGAGCCCACGATCAGGAAGGGCACATAGATGGGCACTGCAGACAGAGAGGGCAGGAAACAGGGTCAGGCAGACAGTCAGAGACACACATGCATTGGAGTGACTGCTTTAGGGCACTAATTGAGTTTTCCTTTTCCCCACAAGGGCAGGAGGTTACAAACCAAATGAGCATAAACCGTTAAATGTTAGTCCTTGTGACTCCACTGGTAGGTTGTGGTATAGTGATGTCTAGGTCAGAGGCGGCTTTCTCAGAAACCACAAACTCAAATAAAAAGTACTCGTGGGAATGAGCCTTGTGACATGTATATTACCAACTAAATTACATGGCGGGAACAGAGGCTCTTGGAGGCTTAAGGCTTGCACATTTAAAAATACATATAATGTTGTGTTGATGGAACAGGTTAAATTTTCTGCATTTTTCACCTTAATATAGTGTTTTTATTTGACAGATAAAAAAAATGTGAATGTGGTGTGCTAGGGTCTTTTGGTTTTATACATCAAAGTAGGATTTTAAAGATGATTATATGATTGCTTTTACAGCAAGAAAAAACTATAGAATCGTGCCTAGTTCAGCTATGACTTGCATGTTACAATAAACACGTTCAGCAAATTGCTCAAAGTTGGATGGACAATTTGCAAATATGTTTAAAATTGTATTTCAACTGTATCACTTAACACACTGACAATTGTACAAGAGTAGTGTGAAAAGTTATGAGGTGAAAGTTATCCCATTTAAACCTGTGTTGACCTGAAGCTCTAGTCTCCCAGTGTAACTAAAACACCAGCAAACATATCAGTCTGTCCATCTCAGACTCCTGGCACCACAGTTATTTGTATCACTTGTTTGTTTTTACTGCAACAAGCACCATGGCGTCCTCAACCACACATAACAACAGAACCCTCAGAATAGTCTCTCAACGCACCATTCCAACGTTCCACTCCATGCTGCATTCCAAAATTCCAAACACACAGAAGCAAAGTAGGAAAAATCCATTTGAATATGGCCAAATGCTCGTTTCATGTCTCTTTCAAGTGAGGTGACGCTATCTACATCAGCTAAGTGGGGTGCTCTGCGGAAACAAGATAAAGTCCTGCCCTTACAAGTCCTGACCCTAGACATCTTGCTGGCTTGTCCACGTGAGTGAAACTGAAAAAACTAAGAAGAAAAGACGCGTGTGTGTGTGTGTGTGTGTGTGTGGGGGGGGTATTCAGTGTTCTTTTGGATCTATGATGATGTCTAAGTATGTGTGTGTGAGTTAGGTGTCCTTTTGGGTCTATGTGGATGTCTGAGTGTGTGTGTGTGATGTCTATGTGTGTGTGTGTGTGTGAGTGAGTGAGTGTGTGTGATGTCTGAGTGTGTGTGTGTGTGTGATGTCTCTATGTGTGTGTTTTAGGTGTTCTTTTGGATCTATGTGGATGTCTGAGAGTGTGTGTGATGTCTATGTGTGTGTGTGTGTGTGAGTGAGTGTGTGTGATGTCTGCGTGTGTGTGTGTGTGTGTGTGTGTGTGTGTGTGTATTAGTGAGTGAGTGTGTGGAGAGCGTGTAGATATGAAAGAGCCCTAGAGCTGACCAGAGACACCCAGAGTAGAGCCGGGCAGTGAAGTGTCCCCCAGGGGGCCCGGGGCCCTCATTAGCGGTTATTAGCGTTGTTTTGATCTGTTCTAATCCAGCGCAGCCAGCTGTGACCCCACTGCCCCAACGCTGGCCCCAACTCCTCCAACCAAGTGGGCACAGACAGAGAGAGAGAAGAGAGAGAGAGAGAGAAGAGTGGGGGAAGAGCCCAAGAGCTAGAGAAAGTGAAAGGGATAAGAGAAAGGAGATAAATTCAGGAGTGAAATGAGGAGAGATGGAGTGAAAATAAACGAGTAAAAGGAACATGATGGACATGATAAGACAGAAACCGCGTCGAGAGATACCGAGTAAGAACACAACAGCAAGAGAACATGGAAGGGGTAAGAGATGGCAGGAGATAAACAGAGAGAAAGAGAAGGATGAATAAAGCAGGCTGGAAATATGAAAGATGGAATAAGAGAGAAAGAATGTGTGTAGGATAGAGAGGTGGGATGGTAAGAGAGAAAGGGAGGCAGAGAGGAGTTGCAAAATGGAGGCAGATAAACGAGAGAGAGAGAGAGAGAGAGAGAGAGAGAGAGAGAGAGGGATGTCTTCCAAAGAAAGCCTTCCATACATAGCTCTTCACTCATGCATTCTAACTTTATAATGACATTAGTCTCAGATAACCTCAAATATGCAGGACGACGTTGCCAGAGGCCTGTTGATTCAGTCTGACAGCCCTCAAAACAAATTTAAGAATGTGTTACAAACTTCAGTTTTGCTGCTGCTATTCTGTGATAAGCATATCATTCAAACCTGTAATTGAATTACCACTACATGCAATAATGTTTGGATGTTGGTTTCAAGGAACATCACAGACCACTTTACAGTAATGATTGCAATACAAACTAGAAGGAATAGAGGCGGTTGTTATATAAAACAACCTTATACACAAATGGTTAATGCTGACATGAGGAAACTGTATTTTTGTAATTCTGTGACTTCTGACCCTAACAGTGAGATGGAGGGGAAGGAGTGAGGGAGTTTTGGCAGTGGGGTTTTACGCTGGGCAGTGTGTCAGCAGTTGTTTTGGCATCATGTTCCTATCGGTTCTCCATTCACACGTTGTCCTCTCATTATCCACTGAAGAACAATGAGGAACCTGTTGGATTGGGCAGTGTTCAGACCCATTTACAGTTCCCAGGGGGCCGTTACACATTTTCCAGTTCACACAATCCAACCAACGTATTCCTGACTGTAACCGTAACCCAGAGAGAGAAAGAGAGACAGAGAGGGAGAGAGAGAGAGGGAGAGAGAAAGAGAGAGAGAGAGAGAGAGATGACGCACACTCACAGATGCAAGGACTGGGTACAATTATGCTGACAGTAAGCAAACAGTACATTAGCGGCCAATATGGTAGGTAGCCTACTGTGAAGACATTGAGTGAGCCACCATATGCAATGATGTCAAATATTAACTCTATATTGCATATGTATCATTCATTCATTCATTCATTCTGTACCACCTGGACAGGCTGGAAAATCAAGTATTGTTTGTACCTCTCTCACCCGTTCAATGACTTTCACGCACACACAGTTGCACCCTCATGCACATGCATTCACACAAACACACACACACACACAAACACACCATCTCCAGGGGAAAAATACTTTACATGAACACACAGTCACATGACCTAGGTGTCCTTACTGTACCACATGGGTTCAAAAAGTTGAAATCCACCTTATCAATAAATGGTCAAATTACTATCTTTTTTACACTCATGACATGCCCAGATGTCCATAAAAGGTGATCTTGCCCACATTCTAACATTAGTCCACACCTGTTGCATTCCTCTGCACAGACTGGACACCACACAAAAGCCAGGCACTCTATCAAATGCACACAGCTGGTGTGTATCCTTTCACCAAGTCCTTGACAAGACTATCTGTGCTGTCTCATTGAACTTCAGTTGGAGTAGAGCTTATCCAAAGGGAAGCATTTGATATTGAAAAACCTTTCTTCTGATTGACTTGCATGATTTCTTATCATGATCTGTTTTATCAATACTTTTTGCCTCAATATAATCCCATTAACAATACAGGCAGGCCTACAGTAGATTTCACTGTTGGAATGAATTTGAATATGAATTCAATTCAAAAATGAATTATTGGAGAAGCCGGCGCTCTTGGGCGTTTCTGTCAGCGTGTCAATGAGGGGTGTACTATGTGCGTGCAATACGCCAGGGACATGAGGGCACCGTTAGAAAGTTGAAGGCTTGGATGAAAGCACCGGGCATTCACACGCAAGCCTCGTCAATGAAACATAACGCGATTTGTTTTATGAATCCGGCTGTCAGCACCATCGAAACCGGGATCCGGTCAAGTCCAAACTTGATCCTCGTAGGGAGCCGTGCGATTCGAGCTCCGGTGTGCAGCAGTCCTTGTGGCGCGCGCGTGTGTGTTACTGCTAGAACAAACACAGCTATTTATAAACCGGCCAGCACAATTTGCCATTTGTGAGCGGCTGTCCAGTTAGCTTTCCAAAGTGTCTACCTTTCTACGCCAGCTGCTGCTGCATACAGCCTCCTGACATCTTAAACGGTTTCTGTACGCTATCGAAAGAATGCCTGCTGTTTTTAACTTGTCTCAGTCGGGCTACAACTTTGGCCTAATGTAATTTATCCCCGTTCTGCCCGGGGGTAGAGCAATACCACCCCGTCTTAAAAAAAACGAGGATAGTATACAGAGAACCTTGTTATGAGAGTAGGCCTACGGCTTTTCTTGCTAAACACTTATTGAGTTAACCTGTTAGAAAATTAGGCCAGTATGGAACTGAATTAAGCTACCATGGCAAGATGATCTGGTGCGGCCAAAACAGCACGGACAGTAGACTATGTTGCAGGTGAGTGACCTGTTTGAATGGCAACACCCGCACGACAACTGGATCGTAAAGGCAAATGTGCAAGAACACACCACTCACTCTCTCTCACACACACACACACTCCCCCCCCCCCCCCTCTCTCTCTGTAGCTAGTATTCAATCTATTTACCTGCAGCGTTGTCTTTGTCATCTTTACTTCCTGGGATTGGATCTTGTGCTTGCTTGTCATTTTCGCAGGTTCCCTGGTCCAGTCGGGCATCGGTGCTAGCGCAACAGTATCTAAGCTCACATTTGCCGCAGCATATGATTGCATCCTCTTGGTCAAAGCGCTCTGGACACGGAAAGCCATCTCTCCAGCCACCTTCCACGGTCTGCCAGCCGTGACAATACTCGCCACTTGCCGTTACCTTGATAAACGCCAATAGTGTCACCACCATAACCAGAGACATCGGGTAACTTCCACTCCTCATCCCTGCGCCAGACTTACAACTTGACGCTAGGTAACAAAAAGACTTTCACCTCTTTGGTGTAGCTCGGTAAATCTAATGTTGCGGTGGATTAAAGAGATGAGAGAAGAATAGACAGACAGAAACCAAATTAACGACTTTGAAACTCTCATTTGACAGCGAAATTCCGAAGGTAATTTATTAGATCCTCAAGTGGGTAGCCAAAGAACTTCCAAGGAGTATCCTGTGTTCCCCTTTTATCACAGTAGTCTACTTGACGTTTCTTTATCTAAGGGTGAGTTCAAATCTCAGCGGACATAGGTACGCAGAACTACACAGAGATTACTTAGGCTACGTTAAATCAAATCTCTCAACCGCTACACTTCAATTAGTTCTGAGACCTCCAGTAGACTTCACATCAATCCAACCCGAATGGAGCTGCGCTTCTGTGCAAGCGAGGCTGTCCATGTCCTGCAAATACACTTCTCATATGACCTCCCCAGAGAAACAACTTTGAGCAGCACTGTTTTTACATGTAATCCATACGCTCTTTAGATATTTTCTCACGGAATTATTTCTGTCCCGTCGAACAACAGAGAAAGTTGTTCTTAATCCATGTCAGGCGATGTGGCCCCTTCGATAAGTTAGTAACGGTTAGCCCCGAGCGTAAAGTTAGGCAAAGCATCCCAGAGTAGCGGCGATGAAACTTTCAGTAATGTCACTGCAATGGAACTTCATTGGCGCAGCGCCACTTCCATCGGACTTGGCAGTGATGACTGAATGCAATGTGGACATGGTTCTCCCTTACAATGAGAGGTACAGGTCACGCTGTGCGCCTGCGTACAGCTAACCAGATTTGCCGACGTTGTTTTGTGCTTGGTCGCCAGCGTTGACAAGTGGAGCTGTGCGGTCCCTCAGAGTCAGAGCCCCTCCGTGTTTTTAGGGTAGCCCCGTGTGGTTGGGCAGGAGTGGTGCTTGTAGGGAGTTTAACGCAGAAATGGGAGAAGGGATGTGGCTACAGTCAATTACTTACTACGATACACAATTTTCATGTGGGCATGGGCGTCGATCAGTGACATGAAAGGATAAAACAGCATGGGAATAATTGTCATTTGAACGGCATCCCTGTTACTGGCCAACTCCTGGAGTTTTTCCTCGCACCATCGCCTTGTGCGCATTTGGAGTCGATTGTAACCTGATTACATGATTTGTCTCTCTCTCACACACACACACACACACACACACACACTTTCTTATAGCCTATTTAAAAATCCTGGTGTTGGATCATGGTGGCTCGTTAATGAGAAAAAAAATGAGGACTGAACTGAAGTATGGGTAATATATATATGCTGATGGAAAAGCAGAAGACTCATTAACTTATTTCAGATTCCCTGAACTATTGAATTATTTAACATGGTAATACTTACTGTAACAAGAAATACGACAGTTTGGCTATAATAATGGACGTAGGCCTACTCTTAAAATTGACCTGGGGTGGAATAGAACCTTTGCAAATCAATGCTCACCTCCTGTCACAACTTGTAGTTATTAGTAGATCCACAGCGCCATCTTTTGGTAGATATTATTATTGCAGTAGCCTTTTTTGTGTATTGCAGTAGCCGTATTCCGTTTTGAAGTCTACCTCTGTAAATCTGCTACAGCTGCGATTTGGCAGCAGTTCACAATATTACTATTCCACACATAGACATAATTAGGCCGTTAAAAGATGCTCACTGTAAACGTATGTTCCTGTAAAGTCTGTGAAATGAAGTGCATTTGTGTTGAGTCTGTGAACTGTGTGTGTTTAAAAAAGCTATAGTAGGTGGTTCCCAAAAATGATACAAAATTATATAATGGCAGCCCTCTGTCACACGATTAATTGCATTTCCATAAGCTAATCAGCTCATTTGGCAGCACTGTCTGCAGGTAGAGTTTTGTCAGGAAGACTGTGATGCTTGCGGTGTCTTTGGAGTGAATTCAATTGACCAGAAGGGGGCGTATTGGCGCTATAAAGCATTTATTTTGAGGGTCTTAGCAGTGTCTCAACTCTAACGCCTGACAGACAGGTTCATGATCCGGAGGAGCAGGTGACAGTGGAGTGGAGGGCTGCAATGTCCAACGGATCTACCAGTACAGTTCAAAGAGAGGTCAAAGTGTGTATGTGTGTGTGTGTGTGTGTGTGTGTGTGTGTGTGTGTGTGGGTGTGTGTGTGTGTGTGTCAATGTGTGTGTTTGTCATTCAAAAGAGAGAGACTGTTTGTGGGTATGTGAATCTCTCTCTCTCTCTCTCTCTCTCTCTCTCTCTGTGTGCATGAGTGATGAGTGATAGAGAGTCTATTGAATTTGAGAGAGAGACTGTGAATGTGTGAATCTCTCTCTCTTGTATGTGTGTGTGTGTGTGTGTGAATCTCTCTCTCTATCTTTTATGTGTGTGTGTGTGTGTGTGTGTGTGTGTGTGTGTGTGTGTGTGTGTGTGTGTGTGTGTGTGTGTGAGTGAGTGAGTGAAAGAATGAAGAGGGTGGGCTCGGTAGGGTTTCTTGAGGAGTCAGTGGTCTCATCTCTCAGGTGGGCAGGCAGAGAATCTGCTGAGAGGGTCCACTGACCACTGCCTAACATCTCAGCACTGACAAGGGACAACATCGGATAGGTTACCAGCTGCTATTTCAGTCCCCTGGCTTTTCGTGAGCGCAGCAGTGTGCCGGGGAGCTTACGTACATTCGGGTGCCACGCAGTCACGTGGGCGTCTCCCACTGCACTATCAAATTTAATTGACTCAGTGTTGATGCATTGCATGACCCATTGGGTTCTACTTTTGGATCATCTATATCCACAAACAGTCAATCACTTTAAAACCTTTTCACATGAACAATAGCTAAAGAATCTATCAGCTTGTGAAGTGTGTATGGATTTGCTTTGGTTTTACACCATCTACAATACAGACATAGTGTCTCTGATAAAGAAAGATTTTGAACTCATTAACATGTATCACTGAAGTCAAATTAGTAAGTAAGATACTGTAGCTGCCATCTTGTACTGTAACTTGCACCATCTTTGGCCAGAGAGGCAAGTAAGTACAGTCGGTCTCTTTCATTCAGCTCACCTGACATACCCACTCTCACTTACTGAGAAGGGATCCAATTCAATAGGATAAACCTTGTTATCTTTAGCCTGGGAATACCCATACGAACCTTTGGCAAATTTGGGATGTGCCCTGCAGGTCCCTAAAACACGGGCATGCAAACACTTTACCCCCACATACAACATATTGTATGAGCCCAGTTACTGTGTCTTGTCATTCGACAGTAGTGCCCAGGTAAAGTGGCAGAGAGAGGACAACAGAGGTATCCATTTAATGCGGTGACTTTGCCACTGTACCCCAAGTCCTTTTATAAGAGAAAAAGCTCTGACTGGTGAAATACGAGGCTGTGTGTAGTCTGAGACTCCTGAGGTCTGGCTCTCGCTCCAAGTGCATGCTTGGAAGTCCTGCTGTTTGACCTGTGACGGTCAGGACCAAAATATCCCCAGCTTACTTCAGGGCCATTTGCATTTGCAAATAGTCATCATGAATAATAATACGCCTCATAACATGCATCACTGTCAATATTACTGTGATAACTGTTATTATTGTTATTGATTGAGTATTGATTTTGTTGTCAATATTATCAATTGTAAGTTGCTCTGCTCTCAAAATGCCTACTGCTAAATATCTGTTATATGCTAATATCATAAATATCTCATCTGTTATATCCTAACATCACACACTTAACCTTAAAGATATTACAGAATATTCTGTAAAATATTGGTGTATACCTTGAATGAAGTGAATGAATAGGAATATAACTAGTGAATGAATAGGAATATAACTATTGAATGAATAGGAATATAACTAGTGAATGAATAGGAATATAACTAGTGAATGAATAGGAATATAACTAGTGAATGAATAGGAATATAACTTTTTCTACTTCCAAGCAACCAACGAACAGAGGAGCTCCCTCTTTTTTTGATCTCAAAAGATTTGTCTCAATGGCAGGATATGATTACAGTGGCATTGTCAGGAGGGGGAAACCTTAGACGTGGCGCTGCATGGAGGAATGTGACTGTGTACTCTTCTAATCAAATGAGTCAGGCACCTTGTAATTTTGGCTAATAACAGCTTTAGGGTGGCCTGGTGGCTGTGTTACAGTATGTTCCTGGGGCCAGCTGCTTCCACGCTGTGCCCAGAAAATGTCATGCCCACACTGTAGAGGCTTCATCTCTGCATGCAGGCGAGGATAACAGGGCAGTGTGTGTGTGTGTGTGTGTGTGTGTGTGTGTGTGTGTGTGTGTGTGTGTGTGTGTGTGTGTGTGTGTGTGTGTGTGTGTGTGTGTGTTTGTGTGTGTGAGTGTTTCTTGCTATGTGGGTCATATGGCACAGTATGTGAGCAGTGTATTACCTGTTGTATGTGTGTTTCATAAGTGTGTCTGTGTGGGCGTCTGTGGGTGTCTGTGCTCAGTGAGGTCAATTTGGACAGAGGCTTAGTTGATTGATTGATTCATTCATGAATTTCTTGATTCATTCAGGTATCAAAATCCTTTACACACATGCTGTATCATTAAGGGTACATTATGTAAAAATGTGTTGCCAGACTGATCTCCCTCCCATAAACACACACACACAACACACACAACACAAACACACACACACACACACATGCACACACACACACACACACACACACACACACACACACACACACACACACACACACACACACACACACACACACACACACACACACACACACACACACACACACACACACACACACACACACACACACACACCCCTCAACCCACACTCATGCATGCTTGAAACAATCAGTGACCTTCCAGTCGCCCATTACGGCACTTACACAGATGATCAAATGGAGTCACGAGCCGCCGCCGCTTTGAAGCTCCTCGCAGATGACCCTCCCCGCAGCAGCTGTGCCTGCCACTATTTTGGGGCGGGTACAAGCCAGGACTCTGAGCAGGGAAGTGTGTGTGTGTGTGTGTGTGTGTGTGTGTGTGTGTGTGTGTGTGGGGGGGGTGTCTTTCCACCTCAGGGTTACCGCACTCCGAGATTAAATCATCAGCTTTCATGACAAATGATTTGTCATGAAATAATGGCGCTCCGAGACAGTTCATTGCCAGTACAATAGTTTGGTTTACGGTTTGGTTGAGGAAGAAAAAAAGATTTGGTCGAGAATTTCTCTACATGTTTTGGGAATGACAACACCAAAATGATTTCATAACACCAAACTCATTTCATAACAGCAACGTCTTTGGTGATAAACAAGCTGTGATGGAAAAAAACAATCCCATGTTAAAATAACCATACCATAGTATATGTTAAAATCATTAGCATAGTATAAGATAACTTAACATCATATTTGTCTCTTCATTGTAACATACCTCTTTTAGCTCTGTGGGTCATAATCAAGACTATAGAACATATAATATATATTTTTGTGAGGTCTTGTGTTTAAGTTGAAAGCAGAAGGTCAATACGCCAATATCAGGCAGAGTGATTCACAATAGCTTGGAATGAAGCCTCTTAATAGTGAAACAAGGTCACCATGACAGACAATGAGGCGAGAAGAGGAGCGAGCTCAGCTGCGGAGCTCTGCCTCTTTAGAAAGGAGTTCCACATGTCAGATTGAATTTAGTGCTGCAAGCGCCATGCCCCAAAAGGCAGATCTGGGTCCTCGTTACTGTAAACCACTTGTACCAAAGAGCACCAAGCACCTGAGGGCATAATCTTGGCTTTATTGGAACATTCTGGATCTGCAGACTTCTGTTTAAAGAAACAACAGCTTGAAACACATTTCTTCTAATTTAAAAATGTACCATGTAGCCACAAATTTCCAGCACATTTTTACAGGTCGTTGTTCACCATTACTTCAACCTTTTATCCATTTCATCTTTATATTCCCAGGTCCAGATAGAACGATGAAATGCAGGTCCAGACAGAATGATGAAATGCAGTAATGTTGAGCACTAATGCCTGTTTATGGCCTGGTGTCCCTCCCATGGACACATGGTCGCTTCATTTGTCAGAGGGCAGAGGCCCAACACTATACATCAGCCAGACAGCACTAGCTACCGCGCTTATCTAAATTTGTTTAGAAGAACATCCGCATCTGTCATTTTCAATTATGCACAGGCTGAGGAATGAGGACATTTAATCAGCCAGCAGAATGATTTACTCAGATATCAGGGCGATGACTAAAGCTGTGACTAATTGATTACAACCTGTAGTCAAGTAAGGAAGGGCTTTGCAGCTTCTTCATAAGTTCACCTCCATTTTTATTTAGCAATATGTAATTTGATATGTATGAAACATAAGATGGAATACTTGACTTGAACTATAATGTGAGACATAAATTGTCCTGCATGCGTAAAAACAACAACAACAGCAACATCTCACTAGAATTGAGTGTTTATTATGAGTAGCAAAAGGCAAGCATCTGAAGAAGAATGAAGGAATTACTTCCATTAGTCTGCTCAGAGACGCAGAGATAAACGGATAACAGGAGATGACAGCCAGTTAGCTGCTTTGGGGCCTGAGGGAAGCCAAAGCCAAGCTTGTTTAGACTACAAATGATTCATCCAGTTTGCAGCCGCATCTTCAGACTCAGTGCACACATCACAGTCAAGAGCAGACACAGTAGCAGCCCACTTTTTCAGCGTTTGCTGTCCTGGTAATAATGTGGTAATATATGTTTTGATTATAAGAGCATGTCACATATGCACACGCTTTTTTTTATTTTAGGGCTGTGTAAATGTGTAAACATTTGAACAGATTCACCATAGTCTCATTAATACGTAATAGATATACTGCTCAAGGCAGTGATAAGTTGAACTGGCAAAGTAACTACCATACAGATTTGGCTGCCAAGAATGGCATGCGAACAGAAATCATGACAGTGTCATGAACTGATTCATGAGACTGTTGAGGAGCACAGAATTGAGCAGTCATCTGTGTGGAAAAGTGGAAAATGATGATTCAGCGTTAGTTGTGAGGAAACACACAGAGACTCACTCCACTGCCTGATTCACATATGCCATGCCCCTACCTTCTCCCAAATATTTATATGCAAACACCCTTATGTACGACAATGCTGTAATCCTGAAGAAAGTCAAGTGCCATCCAAAACATGGGTCAGAGACCTCCATATTTCACTGTATTATATCAAACATCTATTTGTAAGCTGATTTTTGAATACTTTTTCTATTGCTGTGAAGGATTTTTATGAATATGTTTACTCTTTGACTGATTGAGTTTTTCCTGTTATATAGAACTACAGTTGATTGCACAGAAGATGATAATGTTAACAAGATGAATGATTTCTGGATCATCAGACACTCAGCCTATAACCTGAAACCAAGTTTACTGTAACACCTATGACAAAAGTACAGTATGTTAAAAAATGAACATTATAGTTTAAATCTCTGCACTCAAATATGATCAGATTAAGAAAGTTTCAGACATTACGCCAATTTTCTGAAAGATACACTAGTGTCAAAAACCATACACACTGCTAAAATTGTCAGCAAAACAACACCTGATATCAACAGTGCCATCCCTTGTCCAATTTTCACCATGCCGCATGACGGATGCTGACCCTGGGTGGGGCAGGGAGGGGAAATCAGATCCTCTATATACTTATGTCTTGGCAGCTTTTTGTTTTTTAAAGAAACCAATCAGTAGTTCTCTCCTGTCCTCTCACTGCTTACGAGACCCGATCCATTTTTAGCCACACTGCACAGACACTTTTTAGTAGGTGATGGAGAGCCAGCCTCTGATGGAGGTTAAGATTACATGTGTCAGGGCCCTGCTTTAGCAGGGCTAAGTATGTCAAAGAATACATGGCCGTCTCGGATCCACTCAAGCAAAAAGTGAGACCGTGACAATATTTTAATGTCTGTGAAAGCTGTGCAGGAATTTTGTGTATGATGTATACAAATATCGTGAATAGGCCTGGCCTACATGTTGCAGACAACTTTTCTAATTTCTGCCTTTTGCTATTTGTTTAGTGATAAGGAAGAATGTGATACATTATCCCCCAGTTATGAATAGTCAGTGTTAATGTACAAAAAGCCCATTTCAGTACCTCATCAAACTGTTTTTTTAATGTGCCCTTTATGAAAACTGATCTCTTGTCCTCTGATTTTAAATCAGTTACCCCTCTTTGTGAGGCCAGATCCCAAGTTTTATGAATATGATCCCAAAAGGAAGCTTAAGTTCTGCACAGAGATTGTGTGACTAGCCAGGAACAAAGAGAACCTGTCTCATAGTTGTCATGACGTTGGTTGTCATAGAGACATGGTTGCACATGTAGCCTTGCCACAGAGGATCCACTTAAAAGGAGCGAGGTTATATTTGTCATTGATGAGTGTACGCTTGAACCAGATCCAGCCATCGGAGTTCGGTCAGAATAGCAACGGATAACTTACACAGCACATGATGAATGGCCTACACACGCTTTCGCACCGCCACGACACAACCACCAGCTGTCAGAAGCCAATATTTTACCACCACTCGTCTCAATATTAAAATGACCACAGTTTCTTATGGTCAGGTGTCTACTCTCACCACCAGTAGTAGAAGCCACAAAAACAAAAACAAAAAAAACGGTCATAGCTAACATTTTATATTTGGTCATGCATATCTAGAGCAGAGATTATTATATCATTACATAATGGTATTCTATTTGAGATTAAGAGCAGTGTTGGCAAATTACTAGGGCAAGGCATTAGCAACTTGTTCTAATGCCATCTATAAGGCTGAGCTATGCAGAGATCGTATCGAGCGCTTTAGAGACTATGAGAAATAAGTGGTTGAACTTGAACCAAGCTTTCCTATGTTGAGGATTTCTGCAGAATAGGTGGCTTGTGCCACATCAGCCAGGTCCCGACACCATCCCAGATCAGAGCCAGCCCTGGGCCACATCTGCCAATATCAGTTCAAATTCAGGCTCAAATTCTCTTTAATGTCATCTCAGCAATATACAGTTCACTGTGTGTTGAAATAGCATATGTTGGATCCTTGGTGTGACATGGACACACAAGACACAGCATAGAGTAAAGACAAGCAACATGGAGTAAAGGCAGACAACATGCAAAAATATCTTAGAGTAGCCTACCTAAAAACAAACAACAACTAGTGCAATCTGGGCCAACATAATCTGCTACTTGGGGTTACTTATTGCAGGCACAGTTTGGTGTAACGCCATGCTAGTTCAACACTCAAGAGGTCCAAAATACAACCTGACCCAAACAGTTTGAAGAGTAAATAGGGATGTCTAGCGTCAAAGTGTGATAAATAGTTGATTGATACTGTAATATATATTGCAATATTTCTGCTCATAATAAAATAATCATTACACAAAATATTGATCAAGACAGTAAAAAAGCAAATTGTTAAAGTGACCTTTCTGTTTCTTAGAGAATGACTCCCATCCACCTCCCATGTCCTCCTTAACTCTGTGCAGTTCTTTGAACATTGTTTCATTTTAAGAGTAAAAAGTACCAAAGACACAATTAGAAGGTACTGGTCTGGGTACAGGGCATAAAGTATTTTATTGTTATATATAGACAAACATCTCCTTAGACTTAAACACCATTCAATAGTTTTTCTGGGTTTGGCGATATCAAAAGTCACTCAGTTCAACTTTGATTCCTAAGGTCCAATGAGAATCCTTTTTTATTAGTTACTGACTGTAAATGGCTTTCATTAATAGATACATCTGATATTTTCCGTCAAAGGTTGTGTGCATCATGTTGTTCATTATGAAATGAGTTATATCCTTTGTCAAAATACAGCTGAGTAAATCTTTAGAAAAATACCATAAATTCATTTGAGATGTTGGATTGTGCTCTGTAAAAATCCTTATAAATAGTATATAACCTTCACTGTATATAAATGTATTTCAACATGCAATGTTGCTTTTAAAAAAATACCTATATACCGTCTTTTAAATTTGTATGATGTTATGGTTCATAAGTCTTTGAAATCATAATCAAATGAATGAGGCCATTTACATTGCATTTCAAAGAAAAGAATAACAATAACAGCTTGCCAAATTACCATACTTCCCATCAACGTTGCTTGTATGCATAAAACATCATTGTTCTCAAGTAAAAACACTTCATCATGGCTGCCTCTTCAGATGCTGGCCCTTTACAGTACATCCACTGACACACACACACACACTTTCTCACACACAAACACACACAAACACACACACACACACACACACACACACTTTCTCACACACAAACACACACACTCACACAAACACACACTTTCTCACACACAAACACACACACTCACACAAACACACACACACACACACACACACACAATGCACAACCTTGCCTCTATACCTCAAGGCCACTACTCTACTCAAGAGGCGAGATGCACTGACACCAATTTCCAAAGATTTGATATATGCGCTGCCTACATATAAGAAATCATTTATGTCACATAATGTATCCTTCATAAACCATGCAAACTAGCAGTCAAATCAAAGGTGAGATAAAAGTTCACTTTTCATCAAAGCCCTTGTAAAGATAGATTTTTGACATGAATATTCTGAAACGATACATTGTCATAACGAGGCTGTTTGAACAGAATAAATTAATGTTTTTGAAGTGATAACATACAGAGAATGGTATCTTTTTAAATAAAGTGAAAAAAAAAACCCACCATGCTGCACCTGCAACAAAGAATACACTAAAACAAACACTAACATGACAAGAGAGAGCAAAAAAGAAAACATTTCTCTACTTGTAGTAACAGTCCATTTCCACACTACAGGTTAAGACAAAGACTTCTTTACTTTTTGAGGCTTTTTTCTCTTTCATTCGCATCCTCCTCTTGATTTGAGGTAAACAGTATAACTGTTAAAGACTTTAAAAGGCAACACTCTTACCCTAGGGTATGATATCTTCCTCGGCTCTACCTGATCGAATCACACACACAAATACTTTTTTTCTTTGGGTCTGCCAAAGCGCACTGAAACTCCTATTTCCCACAAATATATGCAAGCAAGCAGTGTCCCTCGACAAAAAAGGGGTTTCACATTGTCGTTAAATCACTAATAATCCACTTTCATAGTTCCACATCAGAGGCAGAAAAAGACAACAATCTCATGCAAAACTGTCTAAGCTTTGGCTATAAATACCATGACATAATTTATTTGATTCTCAAAATAAATAACATGTTTCTTTATTTTAATAATAAGACTTCAAATTCAGCTCTGTGGTGTTGAGTGTAGCCTTGTTTGCTGAAACAGTGTTGATTCGCACAACAATAAAACCAGTAGTCAATCTAAACAAGTTTCCCTTTTAAGTCAGAGCACAGCATTTCATTCTAGTTGTGTGATTAAAAACAAAATGATGCCAAGATGACTTCTACAAGAATTAAAATGATGACCATACTACAAACCTTTAGTTGGCAAAATATATAATCCATCTTTAAAAAAATAAAACATATTGCACATTTCTCAAAATTAGAATATCATCTCTTTGTGAAAGTTGTTGTTATACCAAACAAAAATCAACCAAAGAGGGAAGGACATTTGATGAAGGTAGTGATTCTTTTACATTTTTTTTTTGCCAATTTGCCATTGACTTCAATACAAAGCAAAACATGTAGAAATAAACTACAACAAGAAACAAAACAAAACAAAACCAACAGAAGAAAACAGAAGAATGAAAACTGTACCATGCAAGGGAGTGGGGTGGGGGTTGGTGTTGTCAAAGAAACCAAAGGAACCTTCCTAAGCTGCATGTAGTTGTGATGCTAGGTGAAATAGGTGGTGACGCTAGCTGACGATATAAGACTGGTGTGCCTGTGTGTGTGTCTTTGCATGTGTCTATGCATGCATGTGTGTGTGTGTGTGTGTGTGTGTTTGAGTGATTGTGTGTGTCTGTGTGTGTGTGTGACACGCCGCCCCTATCGCATACAGTTTCCTCTGGCGGGATTGGCTGGAACGCAATCCCGTGGCAACAATGTCCCCTGGACACGTTCCCCTGGCAGCCGAGAGCGGACACCTCCCCACTAAAACGTCAGATGGTAAAATAGTAAGGCAGCTGTTGGCTCCCGTCAGTTTCAAAGTGCATCTCTGAATGTTTCCAGTTAAGTCTCTCTCCCTCCCCTCCCTCCCTCTCTCTATTTCTCTCTCTCCCTCCCTCTCTTTCTCTCTCTCATTCCCTGGGTGCGAGGACAGATAGGGAAGCCATACACTTCAGAGGATTGGGCTTAGATCAGCAGATTCAACGTGATTTTTATGTTATTTTTTTTAATAGTTTATTCATTTTTTTCTTCATATAAATACAACTGTGTTTATATTTCTTCACCCCAACATTATCTCACTCCAGCTCTCACAGGACCCCCAAAGAGCCTCAAATCGTCAGGCAGGAAGCCGAACAGTCTCTTCGCTGGATGTTCCATGTCTCATGTATCTCCAGTGGTTCATGCTCATTCCAAAGCTCCTTTGGCCAATCCCGAGTCGCCCGACGCCATTTTGTTTCTTTAAAGGCCGTCGACACAACTGCAACGGTTTTCATGACTCCACTAAGGGGCCAAGATAAAGTTAAGACGGTTAGGTACATAGCAGTCTCTCGGGGACAAATATGATGTCGCAAGAGCTCACAGCTTGAACAGAACCTATTGAAATTGCAAACTAGGAAGACACAGAAAAAGAATACTACCACTAACAAAGCTATACCTATAGTGAGTTTGGCTAACAAGACTACCTTTAGGCTCCTCTTTCAGAAGGCATTATGATTGATTTATATATTTCAAATGTGTTTAATTGTATGTTCCCCAGGTCCTATGTTCCCCGGGTCCTATGTTCCCTGCTTTGTATGGGACCGGGGAACATAGGACCCTTTTTTAAAACCCTAACTATAACCCTAACCCTAATCCTAACCCTAACCCCGAGCGGGAAACATAGGACCCGGGGAACATAGGGATGACCCCGTGAAAACTAGCTGTTGCTGACTGGCTAGGGCAAGGTCCAGTTAGAGTATAAGTAAGCCTAGACTGCCTCACATTCAATCTGAGTGCACAGCAGCACATGGATTAATAGTATTATGACAAAATTTAAAAGAAGGTTGTGTGTTGGAATGTCAATACCCAGATAGCAACCGGGTGGCAGACCACTGTCAGCCCACTGGGGGCAGATCTGCTGGGATTTTGTTCATCAGTTTTCTGGCGGTGCGCTGGTGGGTTGCTGACAAATGCCCCAATATTTTGCCACTTTTGGTCTAAAATCTATTTCATTTATTCAGGTACTTCATCCACTTTTTTAAATATTTATGACAAGTTAAATTTAAAGAGATGGTACGCCACTGGTGGTCCACTATCTGCCACTATCTGATTTTGCTATCTGGGTAGCCTCTGTATGGTACATGAAATCATTAGCTTACCTCAAATTCCAGTGCATCATGTCAGGAAATGGACAAAAATAATTGCAAGGCCAATATTCAAAAGCATAACCATGGCAACCAATATTGAATTGGGACCCTGTAATGTCAAAACAGACAAAAGCAAAATGTCAAAAGGTGTAGAGAAAAATATCATTACTTTTTTTAAAGCTACATAATTGTGTTCTTTGTCTAGTATCTCTAAAGTACATGAACATCTTTATACAAAACAAACAAACCCTAAATCAAACGTTCTTGCCCAAACATAGTTTGAGTCCACTGCTATTTCTTCAGGCCTACTCATTCGCTTTCCAACCTACTGATGTCATTCCCACTGCTTCCATCGCCATGCGTATCCTCCATACCCACAGTATTCTACTCAATGTAGGAGGCAGAAAACTAGCTAGCACATTTTCAGATAAGTATAAAATCTGTTGCCTCTTTTTCAGCACGAGCTCCAAACCCTATTAGCACACCTGAGTATGAATGAGGACATGCTAACGGCGCTAACTTAGCTTGTAACATTATCGTCATGAGGACATGCTAACTGCGCTAACTTAAGTTGTAACACTATCGTCACTCCTAAAAGATAGTGAGATGTGAGATGCTACTGTATCTGATCATCTCAAGTCAAGTCTTAAAGCATGGCAAATCATCTCTCTTAATGCCTCAGCACACAGTCAATCATGTTCGCTGAACCACCCAGACACAGATGTGTTTACAGTTTGAGTGTGTTCTTATTTTACTTCGTCTTGGGATGAATACTAGCAATCCCAAAACAATAGATTAAGCTCTGTTGTAAGTTTGATATATTGTAAAGGCTGCACTCTATAGACCCTTTCAACAATAAAAACAAAAACAATGCTTGAACGTTCTATTTGGTTCCCAATCTACTTCCTCTGCATTAAGATAACATATGGAATGTTAAAACGGAAGCCTTGTGGGGCCAACTATTATGCTGATAATGGAACTCTCTTGAAAGGGTCTATAGAAATGCATGGGGTTAGTTTGTAACGCCAAAATGGCAGTTGTCTACGCGTATCACACCCCTTCCATGGCAAAATGTCGACATGTGAATACATTGAGCCAATCATGTGCTGTGTTGTGAATACATTGAGCCAGCCGCTGGAGCAAGATTGGTGTCGTGAAGCCTTGCACACGCGCATTTCTGCCGAAATAGATGCCTGATAAGTGCCCAAAAAGCATGGCCACCGAGTGGAGGCACTTGCCTAAAAGGACTTTGACTAAGCCTAGTCCTAGGTTACCCGTTATTCTAAATGGAAATCTCCTCTGTACTCCACATTCTCTTTTAGTCCAGGACTAGGCTTAAGGATTAGACTGGCCCTTTGAATATGAATCATGGGAACATGAGAACTCCCAAAAAGAAGGTGAGTGGATTTGGAGCTACAGTATAGCTCGGTTGGAGCACTTACTGACTCTTCCTCGACCACGTCGAGAATCTCCATGCTGGCTTTCTTGGTTTCTGACAGGCTCTTTGGCTTGATCGACTCCTGCTTCCTGAGCTTGGGGTCTGGCTTGGCCTCAGTCTTGGCTCCGGCTCCGGCTCCAGCTCCGGCGGGCGTGGGGGTCCTGAACTTGGGGGGCATGCGCGCCAGCTCGGACTGCGTGGGCTCCTCGGGCTCCTCTTCCTCAGGCTCCTCGGGCGGTGGCGCTGCCTTGACGGGCGTCTTGACGTAGTAGCTGTGGTACTGCCGCTGGCGGTGTAGCATGCCGTTGCTTTGCCTGTCCTGCTGCTCGGACTCTGGCTCGGCCGCCGCCTTTGGTGGTTTGGGGGGAGGCTCGTCATGCTGGCTGTGGAAGGACACCTGCGCATGCGGCGGAGCGGGCACGACTTTGGCGACCTCGGCGGTGATGGCGGCTCTCTCTTCCTTGCTGATCTTACGGCTTACGCCGGAGACGCTCTGGTCTTTGCTGATCTTGCGTGTCGCGGCGGCACTCTGATCCTTGCTGATCTTGCGCGCCACGCTGCTGTTGGCGAGTGCGGGGGCTTTCTTGGTGGGTGAGGGGGGCGCTGAGACACCCGGACTCAGGGCAGGGGAGTCCGGATCTACCTCTTTCTTCTTCTCGTTCTCCACCGGGACTTCAACAGGAGTCTCCATAGGCTCTGCAAATCTCTGCTTGACATAGTCAAGGCCTTTGAGAAGACAAAAAGACAGGGAGAGAGAGTGGGAGGGGGAGGGGGAGAGAGAGAGAGGAGAGAGAGAAGAAAACACACATTTACACACCAACCAACATATCAGGCTGTCATGTTTGTGCAGGCAGTGACACGAGAGATTACAGACCCATCATCAGTGGGAGCCAAGACGTGTAATCCTTGCTTCTCACACGCTGTCCAAGAACGTAGATTAGTGGGACGCAAGCATGCTACTATTCCCACTGATGAGAGTCCAGGCACGGGCGTCCTGCCGGCCTCTCGCGCTCCAGGCTTTAAGTAGCCATACTAATGTGAGCAACTCCTCACCGGCATCCCAGTAATGTCACACAGGGCTCTGCTTGTTTCGGCCAAAGCTGTACAAACCCTCAGTCTTAAGTTATGCAACTGTGGGGTGCAGCGACTTTGATCTTCCTGAGATATGTTTGCCCTTCAGTATGAAGCAATGAAATCGCCTGTGCTCAGTTAAGCAAAGTGCAATCATTAAAGGCGTTTAGAAGACTAAGCTATGGATTCGCTGCATGCTACCACAGAGACTGGGATAGAGCTGCTCGTTAATCTATCTCCTAAAGTGAACAGTTAATCAATATTTTAAAAAACGCATACACAGACACACAAACATGCACACAAGCACGCACACACACACACATACAAAGACACACATTTGCTTTTGAGATCATGCGTTTGAGAACTGAAAATAGATTTTATGATAGCAGATAGTGGCAGAAAATAAAACAGATCCATACCAAATGAAAATAACTTTTATGTTTAGTAAAATTAGAGATGCTCAGAGTTGTATAGGTACCTTCCTTTAATGCAACAGTACAACTTGTACATGTTAAAAACTGTCAAAGCGACCTTTGGCCTTCATAAACTCTAGACATACCATGGCATTGACAAATCAAAGTCAATTAAATTATGCCTCCGCATTGCTGAACCAAATGCCATCCCTGAAATGTACAGCTGGGTACAAGCAATCGTGCATTGGCATAATGGGTTTTTATAAGAAGTCTGTCGGTTACTGATCACTTAATCCCCAGAAATGTTACGGTGGACTCAACTTTATAATTTACTGATCACCAATAGCAGCTAGCCAATGCTAACTACAAAGAGGGTGAGCAAATCTACTGTTGATGGAGCTTATAGTCGAACATAGCTTCAGTCTACAACTTGATAAGAGGTCTTACATAAGGCTGGTTGTGTGTCTGGTGAGGTTTTTTTCCAGACCCTTCTCAGTTGTACTACCCATGCATGACTCACACATTAGCGGACGGTACCATAACATAACAAGGTTTGCAACAGTATCATTATTGCACACCTCAAAACATTACAGACACTTCACTGAGTGATATCTTCAGGGGCTTGTTCTTCTTTAATTTTGAGTAGTCTACTACGTGTTTGTGTTTTAGAAATATTTAAATACAATGATCTTGTCACTGCTGGGCAGCATGTTAAAAAACCAAACCCATTTATCGCTAATATTTGAGAGTCTTCTGGAGCATTATATGCTTACCTTACAAGATTAAATCAGATAAATGGAATGCTTAACTGGAATGACTAATCAAACATAATAAGGTTGTGTTTCATACAAAAGTAGACTGGTTTATGTAATTGTAATGTAATATGGTTTGATAAATTGGACAGTCTTGACTTTCCCTTTTTTACAGTGTAGAGACAAGATCCTAAATAAAACCTGGATAGCATAAGGGATGATTAGTGAGGGTCAGTCCCTCCAACATCAAGTCCAGCAGGTTGTTTTCTTCATGTTGCATTTCAGATATTTGGCTCCTTATTGCATTATTCCTTTACATTTGAAATGTTCAACACTGCATTAATTTTGTCTTTTATCAGAGCACGGGAAAGCACATAAAAAAACGAAGTGCACATATCTAAAACATCTGAGGCTCTTTAAATGGCGCTGCAGAGTGTGCATCTCATGTAGTGGTTGATGGCTGCCTGACTCCCCGTTGGGGCCAGCAGAACTAGCACCGCGAAACCACACAGATACATAACATCGCTGCAATATCTCTAAACTCATATACATTTATGTCCCAGTGTTGGGGAGAGGAGGTAGAAGCAATATCTGTGGAGATAGTCACCACATTTCATGTGGAGTAAAGAGACATTGGGGGAGCTTGTGATTCACTTCCAGCTGTCATAACCAGGGCATGGCTCATATTTCCCTGTGTTTGGTTATTAAGGCGCATTATTGTAAAGTGCGCCCTCTGTCCCACTGGGGTTGGGGGTGGGCGGGCTTTTCATAAGAATACTGCTTTTGTTCCGGATGTGGGGGACAGCCTCGCAGAGGATAATCCCAGACCTGCTTTCTGGTTCAGTGGGCAGACAGGGGGCAGAGGGTGGCTGGGTGGGCAGTGGGGAGCTGGTATGATAGATTGGCCCGTTTAAATCCTCCAGAGCATCTCACTGCTGCTGACCTTAATTTCACATGAATGGCCGTAATGAGAGGGGTCCATCTGAAGTGAGGTATAGTGGGTCATGCATGGTGGTGCATGGGGTGGGCTGGAGTGATCTAAGGCAGAGGCCTAACGAACCATGGCACGTTATGAGAATTATAGCACATCTGTTACCTGTGGAGATGAGGCTGGTGTGCTGGTGTTGTCAAGGAGAGGCACGAGGCAGTCAAATCAAAGGGAGGTGGAGCGCAACCACCAATAGGACTCATATGACACATTCCTCCTGTCAATGTGCGGTGGCACGGTTGGTTGTGTATGGTTACAGTATAACCAAAATGAAATTAATAGAACATAAAATGATAGGTCTTTATGATAAAAATGTACCTCCAATGATAAGTTAGACATTAGTATGTCATCTACATATATAATGAAAAATAGTGGACCACTAAGCTCTAACGTTTTGAATCTTTTAATCTGAAGCAACGATGCTAAACAGTGATGTCATCACTGGTCAGTAGCTTGTTGACAAGGATTTTTATTTCTCTGTCACATGGAGATAAAAGTATAATTTGTTTGGCAACAATATCCAAATGCCTGTGTCACTTAGTCTAAAAACAGCTGTGTTGTTAAAGATGCAGTCCAGTTTTGGGAAAGGTTGATGCTATTTGATCTCAACAGCCAAATCAACCACTCCCTTCATGCTCTTGAATGACTGTGCTGATTGGCTTGGATAGTTTATAGTTTGGTTCAAGCCACTATATTTGTTTTTTATTTACATGGCCATGTTAATGCAGGTATGAGTTTATTTTAGTGCAAAAACTGAACAACTAGAGGACCATAATGACTTATTTGTTGAATATGACAGCAAGGTAAATGGGACTGGAATAGAATGCTGCACCTTTAAACATATTTTTTGAAATAATGATTCAACTATATCAGAAAAATGTACTAAGTCAATGTTTTGTAACATGCAGTAATCTTTACATAAGAAGTACACTGAAATACATGGGTGCATTGTACCTCTGGCTACTTCAAACAAAGTGAGATGCAGACCTCCTTTGTGTCAACTCTTGAGCACATCTGATAAATATGCCTTATCATCTCAATTTGTACTTCCATTTACTCTGTATGTTACACTCCTCCACCTCAGTGGTGATGCATGGCAGTCTTAGCTGACACAAACACAAGGGCAGATGGGACAAGAGCCGACCCTTTTGTTTGCTTGTATTACAGATTACACACGACGGGCGACACTTGAGTGGATGGGTGTGTGTGTGTACACACACACACACACGCGCTTCTCATGCAGATTGGGCCACTGCCTCATTCGTTGTCTTCAGTTTTGCATTCATTTTGAATAGGCCTTCAGAGGGAAAAAAAACCCCCAAACAAAACCAATACAAAACAAAAAACAAATGAGAGACTGGCTCACATGCTGTGGCATGTGAGGCGAGGGCTTGGTAATGTATGAGGCTATTAATCTCCTTAAATGTGCCCTGTGACTGACATCAGCTGTCTAATACCCTTGTATGATACTGTATGTGATAGATAAAGCTCTGGGTTAAACAAATACATGTGGCTCACAGGCTAAACTAGACTCAGAACTGGACTGACTGTTATCGCTGTCATTCTGGACACTGCCACTAATAAAAATGCCCATCCTCTGGACTGGCTGTGACTCATGCCTTTGTTGAAATAAGACATCAATACCTCAAGGTGACCCCCAACTTACAAGTCTGTGTGTGTGAATGTGTGTGAGTTGTAAAATCCCTGATGGGGGTCACAAAAACACTGTCTGGCTGCAGTCTGAGTGTGTGTGTGTTGATGTGACTAACCCAAGGATCAGGGGCCACTTAGCCTGTCATATATCCCATACATCACTTGTTTGATATAGGCTTGAGTTTTTTTGTGAGACTTGTATATAAATGCTTGTGTGTACTGTATGTGTAAGTGAGGAAGTAACTGTGAGAGTGTTAGTGACTACTTTGGTTATGGTTACTTAGCATAGTTTTAACAGATTTTAACAGTGTCTGTGTCGGTAAGTTTTAGTAATGTACTTTAAGTATGTACAGTATGTTGTAGTACATGGAGATACTGTAAACGTCTTACCTTCTGTATGTACATGTAAACCTGTGTTAGTAGTGTACTACACAGTAGTGTGCTTTCAGTGAAATTTGTGTAGAAACTCCCTAATCCTTATATATGTGTGTGTCTTCATGTGTGTATCTGGGTGTTTTTTTTCTATCCGTTTGTCTGTATGTATGCAAGTGTGTGTGTGTGTGTGTGTGTGTGTGTATGTATATGCATGCTGGCGTGTGTGTGTCTCTCTGCAGATGGCCCCGGCTGAAGGAATGGACAGCTGTAGTGAGTCAGTCAGTCCATCCATCCAGGCCCCAGAGCTCAGCCACTGCAGCTTCTTAGCTCGGCCATCCCAGCTATGTCTCCAGGGCTGGCCCCGTAAGGACACATTGGGGCCAAATATAGCTTGATTAACATCTCTCTATAAACTTCATGCAGTGCGGTCATGGCCAGCCTTTCGCACTGGGGGGTAGACAGGAACACAAGCACACGCACACACACACACACACACACACACACACACACACACACACACACATGCGGCCTCAGAAAGGTCAATGTCTACAAAGAAAAGAGATCTGGTCCAGATTTGATATCAATTAGATGGCTGCTATAACACACCTCACACCAAATGAGGCTGAAGGCATAGACTGTAACTTTTTTGTCAAAAAACAAGACGATGTAACCTCAAGGGAAGCATCTCCCAGTATTACTGGTTATTTAACTTTTTATGCTTCTCTCCTTGAGCTCTTGTTATGTGTTGGTTCACATTTTGGGGGCTACACCAATTTGGTCAAGAAATACATTGAAAACAAGTGAAAGAAGGAATCAAAATGCATGGGAGAAACATAAACAACTGTCAGGATCACACTCGCAACCAGTTCCTTAACCACCAACAATAATAGCTGAATGTACCTTTAGTAGTTGCTGTTGTCTTAAGCCTAGAGAAGGTAGGCTACGTCTGATCACTGTACAGATTACCTGAGCTAGGGGAAAATGGAGTGTTGTCCATTTTAGAATCAGCCTGTGTGTTTTATCTAATGCCTGTGTGCCTGTTTGAATAGCGCACATCCCTTCACTGTGATAATCCGATGTAAAACTGAAACATCAATTACAACGCAAGCAGCAGTGTTGCCTCTTTTTAAAGGGGGACATTTTGTTGCTCTTGGAAGAGCACTGTAAGCTTCGCCAGGGCCAAGTCTTTGTAGTGGAGATTGTCGAGGGCCCGTTCAGATTATGTGGGAAAGTCTCCCAAGTTTATCTTCACACCGTAGAGCATTGGATTTCATACACTTGCATCATCCTCTCCTTTGTAGACTAAAAGAGCTTCTCCTCAGAGCCTTTCACACTATAGCGGTCTTCCCTGGCTAAAGTAAAGACCCAGCAACTGACTGTAAAGCAACAGACTGGCTCTGATCAAATTTGTAATCATGCAAGAGGTTGACATCTTCGATAGGAAGATTTTAAATGTATACATTTAAAAATATCTTATAAGTACTTCACATCCATGGATGGTAGGCATTGTTGAAGGGTTTTTCCAGTCTACTGTATGTCTATCTGTATGGAATTTTTCACACAGCTAAAAATACCTTCTCTTTTTTCCCCAGACTCTATATTTAAGCATAGGAATGCTGTCTGATAGGAAGTGTTTACATTAAACAGAGGAGTTGCCAGAACATGACAAATGATTAAGGGCACACTTACTAGCCCTGTGTCCAGGGCATCTATTCTTTCACAACATACTGCACTATATAGTGAATATATATATGAGGTGGAGTGGATGGTCTCTGAACACATGGTAGGATGCTTAATTCATAGATTTAGTAGGTTCTCATCTTGATTCATAGATTTATAATATCAGTTAAACACACAATCTAACATATTGCTATCTTAATGTATAGAAATGTATGAGAATGAATGAATATCACACAGCTACCATCGAACCAGTCTATTATAACCTCATTACACTCCGTGTAATCCCTGACACTGTGAAAGGGCCCCAGGTGTGTGTGTGTGTGTGTGCATGGTGTGTGCTAGGAAACATTACCGCCTGTTTTCCAAACCACAAACAACAAGCCGTCTTTGTCCTCTGGGTCTCTTGTTCATTTCCAGGGTGTCTGTCCAAAGGCCCCTCATTGTCTGTGTGTTACTCACCCTCTCTTCTGGCACCCCTTGGCAGTGAGCCACCGCAGAATCACACATGGGGCACAACTCAGCTGCACTTCAGAGCACAGAGGCTAAATGCTGCTAGCGGTTAGCCTGCTGGCTAAGTACAGTACGTGCTCATACTGACTACTTTTTTTTTTCTTCCTCATCTTTTGCTAGCCTGTAAAAATGGTGTTGACTGACTCTCACAAGTAAACCAGCATCGGATAGTCGGCTTATATAGCCGTATAAACATTGCCATGATTACATTGTAGGAATGTAGTTGTGACAGACATACTTCCAGACATTCCTCTGGCTGATCTAGCAAATTTGAATAATAGTGCTAGCTTCAAAAGGGCTTGGTAGCCACTCTACAGCCCTGAGTCACTGGTGAAAACCATGGCTTCTGGTGGTTCCAGTCACAACAAAACCGAAGCGGGGGAATACCTGCCAGCTAAGTCTTCCTGAAGGCTTTGTTTGCGCACTTAGAGACTTTAACTGTAGCCATAGAAACAGAACTGTGCAGATCCGTTCAAACATTTATCTCTCCCCAGAAACACACCAGTCCTTTTCAGCATGGGAGAGGGGGAGGATGAAGGTGTATTCCAGTTAACAATATACAGGAAAGCAACCAGCTTAACACGAGTATCTTATTCAATATTTCAAGGAGATGCAGTTGAATATGTTGCTGAGATACATGTTTAAGCTCTGCATCATGACTTAAATTGATCAAACATAAATGTACAATAGTATCAGAATTGATGAAATAAATAGGTTATCATTCTGTTAAAGGAATCAAATGTCACTTTCATCTTGTAGATCTTGTCCACATTATTTGTGTGAGGGTTATTCTAGAGACTATTTAGTTTGCCTTGACTCCAAAGCAGACACAATAGGAGTAAGGGCAAAGGTGCCATGACAGAGAGAGAGAGAGAGAGAGAGAGAGAGAGAGAGAGAGAGAGAGAGAGAGAGAGAGAGAGAGAGAGAGAGAGAGAGAGAGAGAGGTGGAAGGGTGAGAGACAGATGGAGGGAGAGTGAGGTTTAACACATGGCAAACACCAACAGAACGAAAGCCAATTCAATAACTCGGCCAAATCATTTTGCTAGCTTAATATCATGAGCAAACATGGGTGGACCAGCAGCACACCATAGCTTTGCTTCATGCCCGAGACACTCTGCCCATTGCCCATCTTTAGTAGTCATTGCCCCTCATTCAAATTAGGGCCTTGGGACTTCAGAGTGGCGTCATCCCCATCAGCCCCAGCTTGCATGACTCAGTCCAGTGACAAACCACAACCCTGCCATAGCAGGTGCTCTGGTGGTCAGACGGGCTTTGGTGCCAAGAGCCATGTGGCCCTGAGAGGCGATAAGGTGTTGTTGACGTGGCCCCCAGGGGCCCCCGCGGCCCTTATCTGAACATGAACGTGCGTGGCGTGAGCTGTATGGCCTCTTTACTGGCATGGCTCACATTCCCTCTCCCGACCCTGCTGGTGATGTGACGCTACATGGCACTATGTGACGTGGGTTCAGGTTAGCGCCTTGGGTGTTTTTTTTTATTAGGAGAGACCACTCAAGCAAGACTGAAGCTCAAACACACTTAAGCACGTCGACAGCTCCCACACACTAACACACACACACACACACACACACACTAACACACGACTGCATCTCACACACACGCAGGTCTACTCACACATCTGCAGGCACATCTAACTCTCACACCTGCTCAGTAGTAGTTCAACAGTCTGCACTTCGTTGCTGTTTCCAGATTTCATTTTAGCTCAGCTTTGTTTTATTACTAAGGTCTTCAGTAACACCTTACTTTAGTGGCCTGCTCACAGAGATTTGGGACTTCAGAGAAGATTCATGTTCCTTAAGTCTTAACCATGAATTGTAGGCAACAGAGTGTAAACAGATAGTTTGTTAATAATCTAATCTGTGGGCGGACTCTCCAAGTAAAGTATGACCAGTTCTTTTTGGTTTGAAAACATGTACTGTATACATGTACAGTATGAACTCTCCCTGACACTGTTATGATAAACATACAGTAGAAGATTCATACTGTGCAGCATGCACTATGGCCATATGCACTACTGAGACTTAAAGGGGTGGTTCAGGATTTTGGACATAAGACCTCATTTCCAAGTAAGCAAGTGTGATATTCATCAGTGGAGACCGTTTTCAACACGTTTCATCCAGTCCTTGTAATTGCAGAGTTCGCAGGTGCTAGGCTAGCGCAAGTCAACGGTATGTGCTAGCCTGCCACTAAAGACAGTCTTACCCACTCCAAAGTACATCCGAGGCAAATTCCAGACAATCGATGTAAATGTCTGTGTTGATAGAATAGTGTAAGAAATACAACTACCCTCGCATCGCGTTGCAATGGTTATACTTTGGTCCCTGAAGTTGGTAGTAGTCATTTTGCATCTCAGCAGCGGACTGATATTACCAAGGCTACTACTAAGTATCCCCATTGGAGTGCGCTTTACTGTTTACTTTTCGGCGCAGTACTACTAACCAGAGCAAGTATAATTCCGTCGTGGTAAGAAACTAGTCCCTGAAAATGTAATGCGATCGTTGAAATGCAAGGATAGAATAACGTTAGAAATAACAGTATCAATACAGACATTTACATCGATAGTCTGGCGTTATAATTTATTTGCCTCGGGTGTACTGTGGAGTGGGTAAGACTGTTTTTAGTGGCAGGCTAGCACATACCGTTGACTTGCGCTAGCCTAGCACCTGCGAACTCTGCAATTAGAAGGACTGGATGAAACGTGTTGAAAACGGTCTCCACTGATAAATATCACACTTGCTTACTTGGAAATGAGGTCTTATGTCCAAAATCCTGAACCACCCCTTTAAGGTGTATAAACGCAAACTTCTTCAAACTGATAATTCAGTGATACTATGTTATACAAAGGGCCCCTTTAGGCTTTGCATTAAAATATACTTGACTTACGTATGTTACGTATACTCTATCACTGCAACCATATGCCATATATCTACAGCTTGACATTGACTATGATGAAACGTTCTTGTGTTCCATGCTGAAGGTGGTTCTAGACTTTTAGTTTGTGTACAAAGCACCTGGAATGAACCTACTGTAGCTGGGCCGGTTCAGGTTTCTGAACTGGGCCAAACCCAAATCCCATTCCACTTCCATGTTATCCACCTTCCCGTTAGCTGTGCTATAAAAAGATGCCTTGCTTTGAGAGAACAGGAGTGATGTGATAATATGAAACACTGCTTCAACGCTCTTCACCCTGTCTGAAGTTTACAAACATAACACTGACTTACAACCGCCTGTGGCAATGGCAGAGAAGGCCAGGCTTTAACTCTAGTCTGCTGCCTTTGAGCAAGAAAGCTGCTTAGATTCTGAGTCAGGACCTCAGTCTAAAGTCCTTTAAATACTTTTTTCTATCAAAAGCAAGCGACTTACGGAATATTTAAAAAAAAACACAAGCATTACATTATTTGGACTGTAAATTATGTGGGATGTTCCTTTTGCACTTCTAATTCAACAGAATTAAGAGAAATTACAAAGGTAAAGCTGAGGGAGAGATTGACGAGGTCTTCACAAGTTACAACATAATATTAATGCTCTATGAAGCAAGGAATGTTAAGAGGGTGATTGCTGAGGTGTGTGACGGGTTTTCAGTGTGTAGATGAAGTGAGTTATCATGGACACTTCACTGAGTTAGCATAAGCACTTCAAGGTGAAGACTGAATGGACTGGCAGCTCATTGAGGACAGTGTTAACTTTACAGCTCCCCTTCGCAAGACGGAGAGGGTCATATGAGGTTTCCATGACTCTGGGGCACGTTTCCCAAAACCATAGTAGCAACTTTGTTGGTTGCAATGTAATTTCCCATTGCCAACCAACAAAGTTGCTAACAGGTTAGCAACTATGGTTTTGGGAAACGCACCCCTAAATAGTAAACGGCTCTGAAACTAATTCACCCCTGACTTGGCATGAGTCCTGTGGGGGTCCAAGAGCAAATTAGGGATTGCAAAAAAGCAGGGACAAATCTGCTCCAAAGCTGGCATATTACAAAAGTAAAGGTGATTGGCCTTTGAAGGTGAAACCCAGGCTGATCAATTGTCAGGTCGCGACAATTCCACAGCTCCACCTCACCTGCCAAATTATCCAGACCTTGTGTTATCTTATGCAGATCTTCCACTTAATTGTAAAGATCTTGTGTTGGAAAGATTTTATTGTTGTTTGGGTAGACATTGTGTTGTGCAGGTCTTGTGTTGTGATGTGCAGGTCTTGTGTTGTGTTGTGCAGGTGTTGTGTTGTGCAGGACTTGTGTTGTGTTGTGCAGGTGTTGTGTTGTGTTGTGCAGGTGTTGTGTTGTGCAGGACTTGTGTTATGTTGTGCAGGACTTGTGTTGTGTTGTGCAGGTGTTGTGTTGTGTTGTGCTTGTGTTGTGTTGTGCAGGACTTGTGTTATGTTGTGCAGGTGTTGTGTTGTGCAAGTGTTGTGTTGCGATGTGCAGGTGTTGTGTTGTGTTGTGCAGGACTTGTGTTGTGTTGTGGAAGTGTTGTGTTGTGCAGGTCTTGTGTTGTGCAAGTGTTGTGTTGTGCAGGACTTTTGTTGTGCTGTGCAGGTCTTGTGTTGTGTTGTGCAGGCTGTGCCTTAGATTACCTGGCTGATGGAAGCTTGGGGAGAGCTCTCTGGCCACTGATCTGGCCAGGTCAGAGTCATGGAGGGCTGCCAGAGCTGCCTGGTCAGCTGCTTCACTCTTGGTTCGTGCATGAGCGGTCCTGTGGCGATGAGTACCAACACACACACACACACACACACACACACACACACACACAGACAGACAGACAGACACACACACACACACACAGACAGACAGACAAAAAAGAGAGAAAGAGAGAGAGAAAGGATTAGATAAGAAACATCTTATATATAACGTCATATATATAGACATTTGACAGTGGCAACTCATGAGATGCTTTACTCAAAACTTATTTTACTACAAAATGAACCATTATTCAGGAGGGGAGTTGAAAGCAATTCATTAAGCAACCAATTCCACTGGAGCTCCAAGCGGTTGTGTACACGCAGCCTTACAACACTGTTTACAGCTCTTCGAGTCACGGTAAAAAGTCATTTTTGGTACATAGCTAATGTAGATACACTTATGGTGTGGGTGGTTGCGTTTCTTTAGGAGTCTGCCGTCTTGGTTTGTATAGAAATGGATATTACTGTAAGTGACACATACACGCAAGACGGCGGAAATACGGGACCGACGGTATTAGGGGGAGTTCCGATACATACATGTGGTCATAGTGACTTTGAACTTTGACCTCCAAAATCATATCAGTTCATCTTAGAGTCCAAGTAAATATTCATACCAAATTTGAAGAACATGCCTCAAGGGGTTTTTGAGACATCACGTTCACGAGAATGGGCCATATGTATGTTGTCACAGTGACCTTGCACTTTGGCCTTCTACTGTTACATCGAATTAATTCCAATCCAGAGTTCAATTGGATATTCATACCAAATTTGAAGCACGTGCCTTGAGGTGTTCTTGATATGTCTCGTCCACGAGACAGGTTGACTAACAGACGTCTGGACATACGTACATACGGACTCAAAAACATGCTGCCTCCAGCCATCATAAACACCAGTGTGGAGGCATAAAAATCCAATAATAGAGGGAACAAAGACATTTTTCCTTACTATAGATTATTTTACAGGCTGAGAAATTTGTGTAGTACAACTGCGAAAAAAAAAATCTTTGTTCAGCAAGTGCTGATGCAGCACTTCACCAACTCAGCAAAAATATTACCCTTCTAAGACCAGAACTGCTGAATGTATTAGGCCAGCACTTTGCCAGCCAAGATTCTGCCACCAGCCGTTAGGCAGTCAGTATGTCTGTACGTATTCAAATCCTCCACGCAGAGCAGACACAAACAAGCAAAACGGAAAATAGATGACAAAGATTGTGCAACATGTGACATATGTTATATGGCCTGGTATCATCATCAGGCCAGCAGCGATATGCAGGCCTTGTCTGGAGGCTTTTGTTATGTAACAATGCTTATGGTTATGAATGCCTACATCTGCTGGTGTCTAATACATGTTGGTTTTTCAGGGTGAATCATACGTTTGCCGTTTACTGGCCAATCATCTATGCTGGATGATTAATCAGTCTGTGCATGTGTGTAAATTCAAAGTTTCTGTTATTGTCATTTTATCATTCACTTGCATACAATCAATAATTAAATAAATGGTTCTCCTGGACAGTGTGATATTTTAATTGATAATTAAAATTGATAATTTAAAATAATAAATTGAAATAAAATAAATCGCAAAAAACAAAAACGTGTATATAAGCTTGTATGTCTGTGTATACTGACCATCTGTGTTTTGCGCATATGCCACTTTTGAGCATGGTTTTTGAGTGAATGTGTGTATGCGCACGCGCGCGCGCGCGTGTGTGTGTGTGTGTGTGTGTGTGTGTGTGTGTGTGTGTGTGTGTGTGTGTGTGTGTAAGTGTGTAGTAGTGCAATCCGAGTGCACACTCCTGTCCGCTGGGTCACGCTCGGTGTTGACCCCCGCCCTCCTGTCAAATCCAAATCCTGCTTTTCCAAATGGATGGGAAGGAGGGGATCCGCCAAAGCACTTAATCCAGTCTAGAGGCTGCAGCAGAGGGCCGACTCCTTCTCCACACGGCACTCACGCACACCCACCCAACAGCAGCAGTAGCAATAGCACATAGCATCACACAGCAACAGCTGCAGTAGCAATAGCACATAGCATCACACAGCAACAGCTGCAGTAGCAATAGCACATAGCATCACACAGCAACAGCTGCAGTAGCGCATAGCAGCACACATCACCGGCTGCATCCACTCACAGCAGCACACAGCTGCTAAGACAGGCAGCAGCTACCTGCTGTAATTATTATGCTAACTGCTTTAATAATCTTCAAATCTAAGGGTAAAATAAACACTATAAGGTGTGGGACAACTTGCTGTTTTTCAACTTTTACATTATTCACATAACTGAAATGGGAAATAGAGTAAAATGTGAGCAGTGTTTTTAGTTTTCAGACAGGCTGAGTGGTTAAAGGTTTTGACACTGTATATCTTTCACACATGTGCTGACTGAAATGTGTTTAATATGTATGAAGAGCAGCATCAGCAGGAGATGGGGACACTATGGTGTCTAGCTTTGGGTTCAAAGACACAACAGCCAGTGTCTATTTGCAGTTCACAGACAGTTAATTCTGAATCAGTTAACAATTTAACTAACCTGTAAAAGGTAAAGGGGAATACAAAACAACCCATGGTGTTACTGAATAGAGCCATCTCCCTCCTCTACAGCGCACACTATGATCAATCACTCATGACAAACTTTCACATTGGTAGAGAATCAGTGTTTGGCCAACACATCAACTACCAGACTGTGTCGATGAACAGTGTCATTCTCAGCGCTGAGGAAATCCATGGTCTTGTGTTATGTGACTTGGAGCTGAACAACAGAGTGAGAGTCGGCGGGAGCCATGTCGCTAGAGTCGCCGCTGACATAAGAGAAGGTGGCTTTACTAGGCACACAGGAACTGAGAGGGGTGACCTGGTTCACAAATCTCCTGCAAGCCAGCATAGACACACACACACACACACACACACACACACACACACACACACACACACACATATATATATACACACACAATAATTTCCACCCCCCTCTTCCCAGAGAAAGAAAGAGAGATAGAGACAGAAAGAGAAAGAGAGAGAAATAAAGAAAGACAGAGAGAGAGAGAGAGAGAGAGAGACTCTCTGGGCTATGTGCCATGCATTACAGGGGAACGAGGGATTTTTATTCCTCTCTTTTTTGCCAGGCTTACTCCAGCTGAACTAATTACGCAACACAGCATCAAAAAGGACAAAATATAAATTCCATCAAACGCAGGAGATTAAAGCTTTCTCTTTCATTTCTCTGTGCTGCTACGGGAACTCACCCCAAAGAGCAACAGAGACGGGAGGAGAGGTAAAGGAGAAGAGAGAAGAGGAGTGAAGAGTTGAAAATGACACGGGGGAAGAGTGGAGATGAGAGGAGCTGGTAGACAGAGTGGAGTGGAGCAGAGTGGAGAATATTAAGGGGACACTTTAGGAGAGGAACGACACAGTGATAAATAAGTAGGGTGAACAACAAAGGAGGAACCAGCATGCAGGGAAGAAGAGAGGAAAAGAGGATTGGGCAAGAGAGAAAATGAGAGGAGAAGAAGAGAGAATGTATGAGGCTAGCAGTAGAAAGGAGAGAATGATAGAAGATTGTGGAAAAGAGGAGGAGTGAGAGGAATGGCGAGGGGAGGAGAGGCAAGGCACCGGCCGGGTGAGCTGAGGTAAGAAGATGAGTGGAGAGGAGGAGTGGTGGAGAAAAGAGAGACGAGGGGGAAAGGATGGAAGCTGGACACAGCGCTACTCAGAGGAGAAAAACACCACTGAGTGTCCAGCTGGTATGCATATCAGCCTGGGCGAAGCTTAACACAGAAATATCCTCTTCAGCTTTTTTTTTTTTTTTCTATTTTCCACGGGCTGCCTGTTTTTAGCTGTGGCCGTTGGCCTCTGCCACTGTCGCAGGCAGACTGATGGATGTCGGCTTTTATCACTCCTTCAGAGGCCTCGGACGGATGGACACAGAGCCCGGCCTGTTTCGGGGATGCTTGGCAGGGGCAGGAGGGGGGGGGGGGGGCTTAGGGGTGGATTAAAGATGTATGACTGGCCATATGCTCAGGGAGAGCCCGGTTCTGGACGGACCCGAAATTAGACTTCGCTAGGGATGAAATGAAACATTGCCACAGACAGAATAAGACATGGCCAGGGAATACACGCCATGCTGGCGCGCACGAAGAGGAGAGCCTGACAGCACTAATGGCCACTGACCAGTCACTCTATTAAACACATCCGTTCGTGCACACACACACACACACACACACAGAGAAGCTGCCAAACACACACACACACACTATGTCTACCAAACACAGACACACACACACAGACACACACAAGCACACACACAAAGTCACTGTAAAATAGGACACACACACTTATGCTAAACCAAAGGGTCTTTTTTCTGTTTCCAAAGGCATCTGGTGGAATTTGCAGGCTACAGTGTATGACCACTAGCAGGGCAGGAAGTGATGTAAGTTTTTCCGAGCACCCAGATGGGATGCTTTTGAGCCTGGGTCACCTCCAGGGCGAGGGCGGCAGGAAGTCGGCGAGGAGACCACGGCGTCAGGTGTAGGGTCTACGTGCCAGTCCCTTCAAAGAGCTTCTGCTATTTCACACCTTACTCGCACATGCTTTGTGAAAGAGCTGGCGCCTCTGTCGACAAATCTGCAGCCGTTCAGTCATGCAGTGCAGTCACTTGTCAAGCGATGCCATTCACTCCTGTGCTTTTTTCCCACGACAGGTGAGGCGGCTCTTTAGACAGCCAACACTGAGGCCAAACCCAAACTCATGTCTCTTTATGAGTCAGTGTGGACTGGAGACAATGATGTCAGTTGGAATGTGAGGAACTACGTCTGCCAGAGTCAGAGGAAAGTGAGCTGAACTTAACTATGTCATTCCTCTGTCTGTAACTTGTGAGGTAACATTGTATGTAACCTGTACGGAATCTCAGCCTGTAACTCGTAAGGAAACTCAGTCTGTAGATTGTGAGATGATGAAGTCCTCGGAGTCTGTGAAATATGAGGTCATTTAGTCTGAACAGAAAGAATATGAGAATGGTGAGGTAATTAAGAGTTACAGCTAGGCTACACTGGGTGTGCAATTTAACCTCACCGTTAGCAGGGCATAAAAATAGTTTTAGAAAATAGCCAGTTCTATTAATTATATTGGAAGCTAATTGTTGAATCATACGCTCCACGAAAGGAATGCTTCAGTTATGTGTCTGGCCTAGCCTACCAGTGAAAGTCTGTTAACTCTACCAGAGTGCATGAAAATGTTAGACAGAGCAGCTCTTCATGTCATTACGTGGTGGAGAAAACACTGTGCACCCAGTCTATTCAACACTCTTTTCCCCTCCTTGGAGACTGCATGAATTCTCTGTCTTTTTTGCACTCCGTCACCATCTCTTTCTCTCATCTTGTTCTCTCTCTCTGCCAAAATAGACTTTAGAGTATTTAAAACCATAGTAGTATGTCTGCTTACTGTCCTGTCCAGTACTGTCCTACCCCCCCCCCCCCCCATCTTACTGACTTCTTAAATTTCGAACCGCCACCCCCCCCCCCCCACCTGTCCCAGCACGCACTTGCAGACACGCAGACCCAGGGCCAGAACGGGGCCAGCGCTGGGACCAGCAGGAGGCTGGAATGCACACCGGTTTCTTTGCATGCCAGATCGAATACCAAAGTCAGATGTGCCCCCCCCCCTCCCCATCACCCACCCCCAGCGTTTTGAGCCCTGTCCACTCACCCCATCTCAGTTCCATCCACAAGCCATACAGGAGGACCCCCCCCCATGCCAAACACACACCCTACCGGGTCTCCCCTCCCCAAAATTCTCACCAAAAAAGGGGGAAGAATTTAAAAGGTGAGGGTTAAGAATCTGAACAGCAGAATGTACGGACATAAATCTGCTTCCCAATTAGGGGTAAAACTCAATCCCCATAACACTCTATCCCCATGCAGAATGTGGAGGACATACTGCTGCCCGCTTCAGCATGGGGAAAATGTGTATGTGACTCTGTGAGTGGACACTGGGCATTAGGAGGACACAATCTGTGTCCCCACTTTAGGCAGAATTTTAACTCCAATTCAAATACATGGGCTGTGAACGTGGGCGACAGCTTGCGTATGTCCAGTAGAGTGGTTTGGTCTCGACGCCTCAGTAGTTCAGTTGACGAGAGCTGACACTGGTGAGAGCGCAGGGGACCAAGTGACTGGAAGAGGACACTGGGCTACTGGGAATAATTTGATAACAGGAACAGTCATCCTAAATCATCAAGACGTCTGTTTCCAACAACCCAATTGACATGAAGGTTGTCATGGCTCTCTAGGCATCAAGGAGGCCACAAATAATGATGTAACAGTGATACTGTAAGTCATTATTCGGATCTATATCTGGAACACACACACACAAACACACACACACGCACACACACACACACATACATACACACACACACACACACACACACACACACAAATACACACACACACACACACACACACAGGGTCTACAATCCAAAGGGATGATCTCAATCCTCAGTAATTGCTTACAGGGTTTTATGTGGCACAACACATAACAAAATTCTACACAATTAGCACGACCGCTGCGCTCTTCTCTCCCCGTGCTCAGACTGCGATTGGGTTTCAGGCCCGTGCTCATTCAGGATTACTTAAGCATGACTAACACCATTACTGACTAGCGAAAAACCCAACACCAACCAAATTATGCCCCAATTATTTATGTGGCGGATGACAAGGACTTATTCATTTACAAATGAATGTCACTGCGCATTGATTTAGCCTACCAGCCTGTGGGAGGTAGCCTGCCTGTCACAAACCCAGCCCAGCACTCGGAATGCCTCTCAGGGTGGCAGCTGGACTTGAAAGCTGAACGAACTGAATTCTGGTTGACCTCTGCGTATGAAAAGGGCTCTTTGAGTTCCCGTAACGTTGAGCGATGAGCGCCTCTGTGGAGAAGTGCGCTGGAGACGAGGGGGCCGGCCGCACGAGGAACTGGACCGAGGCCAGGCTACCTTAACGGCTCCCGCAGCTTTTCATAGGTAATGAATAGACCTGGCAGGCAGCAGAACAAAGGGAGTGGAGGTAAAACTGGGTGAACAATGAAGCCGTGGCCAGCGCGCTTCTACATCAAGCCTCAGGGGGCCTCAGCAAAGACCTTTTTAAGTCACTGAAGAATGCAGTCAGCATCTTTTCTGAGTTATTGTCTATCTATTTTCCAAGCACAGAACAAGGAATGTTCCTGATGACCAAGAGACTTACGATAATTGTCCAAGTCTCTTGTATTATAATAATTACAATAACTTATATAGTGAGGCTCCTATGTAGACGAGTGGGACTCTGGAATGAATCCAGATCATGCGTACTCAAAATAGCAAATGCTAATAAGTTAGATATTAGTGAAGGCTTTCAAACAGTTTTCTGGGTTCACTGCAAGCATTTGTGACCACATTGATAAGGAGGTAGTTGGATGGATTTTGAGGAAAGGGTTGCAATTCTATTCAAACAATTTGGAAAATTTAAGCAAAAATGTAATATGTTTAAAAACTAGTTTGTTTAACCCTCATGTTATCCTTGGGGTCAATTTGACCCCAAGCAACGTTTAACATCATAAAATATATGGTTCACTTTTTTTTTTTTGCTTCATGTTTCATGACTTTTCCTCAATTGAAGGGTACAACAGAGTTAGCATGAAATTTGTACAATAATTTGTTTTCAATGTCCTTTACACATATTTTGTACATTGATGTTCCTTGGGGTCAGTTTGACCCCAGCTGTATGAAACATAGGATACCTGAATATTTGACACATTATGGATATTATTATTTGAATAGTATGAGAACATATTGTTATTATCATTATTACATACACAAGTACATATTACATATAAGTCATTTTGGCAGGACTGTATAAGTCAAAGGGGGAAGCAACAGCAAGCCTTTGGGCTGCTGACACTGGATGGGCAATATTGCCAGCCATGGTTCCAAGGTTCATAAAGGGGTGTGGGGGGTGGGATTGTTTTGTAGGGCTTTTGATGGTGGTTATAACACTCTTGTTAAGTACCTGTCACAAAAAAACTGGGTAACAATATTAATTATAATCATTTTCTGAGGGTTTATTTAGCTGGGGTCAAATTGACCCCAAGGATAAAGAGTGTCGGTAAGATTTGAGGATAACACAAGGGTTAATTAGAATGCAAAACAGGTCAGGCCAATGTCTGTTCCAGAATTCACAGTTAATTGGTTTTTCAGTGGTGGTCAGCAGACATCACCATGTTGCAGGACATGAAGGAGGCAATTTAGTGACAATACATTTCATCTACTGCAGTTTTGTCTATGAAGCTTCGTTTTTTTTTACTAGTGGACAGTGCCACAACAGATCTTCTGCATAGGTCACACAGAGGAAACAAACTCAACGGAGTTACAGCAGCCTAAAGCCCCCTTGACATGGGCAGATGCTTCATTCTGAGAACTGTTGTGAAAATCGGCATGTATTAGTCTAAATGGAAAATACCCAGAGCAGTGACATTTACCTCAGATTAAAGACATAATCCCTGCTGACGTACTCACGCTGGACACAGTCATGGACCCTTTCCTTAAAAGAGCCATGGGACCTACCTGACCACTCTCTTTGGGGACAAGTGTGTGTGTGTGTGTATGTGTGTGTGTGTGTGTGTTTAAGTCTCATATTGGTTGTGTGTGTGTGTGTCTTTGTGTGTATATATGTATCTATGAGACAAAGAAAAAGAAAAACATTTCAACACAGCAAAAAAAACCTTCACCATTGCAATGATGTCAATGTAATAGTTGACAAATGTGCCAAATCAACCCAAATTCAGGTTTACTATCAGCACGCACTTATGAGAGTATGAGAGTGTTTGTTTCAGGGGAAAGCTGACTTAGCATTCTGGGTAGTGCTCCATTTCAGCTAAATATTCGCTGACGATACGAAAGCCATCGAGGGATCGCAATCGAGGCAAGTGCTGGGGCCTCTTTCTCTCTCTCTCTCCCTCCTCCCAACCCAGATCTGACAGGGGATGCATTGCGTTTTGTCAACACCAGACATTCTGACTGAAAGGACCAGACAGCTGAGCACAGTTTAAAATAAGATGTTGAGACCGGGCAAGTCTAACCGTCGTACTGAGGAACCCACTGAATCTGCAGAACCCTCAGGGAGAGCAGGCTAACTCTGCGCTAGATCCACACAGGGGTCTCTCTGAATCCCTCTCGAGTCAACTGCTTGCTACCCATGACGGTGGCTGACTCTAAGACACATCTGAGCGGTTATGAGCCAGATCAGAGGCAGTCAAACGGCCGAAGTCCACTATCAACACAGACATTTACATCGATAGTCTGGCGTTATAATTTATTTGCCTCGGGTGTACTTTGGAGTGGGTAAGACTGCTTTTAGTGGCAGGCTAACACATACCGTTGACTTGTGCTAGCCTAGCACCTGCTAACTCTGCAATTAGAAGGACTGGATAAAACGTGTTGAAAAAGGTTTCCACTGATAAATATCACTAGCCTGGCGAGCCAGACCCACATTAAAATGTAGGGTCTGGGCACTCACCGTTCGCAGTGCTCAGTCCGAGGGGCGGGATAATCAGTTGTCTTTCAAATTCCCTCTGCACTCAATAGGACGCAATAGGATATTTGTTTTCAAGTAGCAGGGAATTCAAGCCAAACCGTTGCAACTCTGCCATCAATCATTATGTTAAGCCCACCAAACGACTCTATACACGATTTCAATGTCCTGATTAAGTTTCAATTTCTGGAGCTCACAAGCCAACGGAGAGTTGCTAGACTAGCCCTGGCAGCAAATGTGATTTTTTAGGCTAAAATATCACACTTGCTTACTTGGAAATGAGGTCCTATGTCCAAAATCCTGAACCACCCCTTTAAGATGACAACAAACACATCAGCATACTGCCTTTATTGACTCTTTGATCTAGTTGTTATGTTTTACATTACTTTATAACTGAATGTCTGTAACAACTGTAAACATAGACCACAGGGATATTTGTCAGTGCACAAGAAAAGGAAGTTAAGAGGTTATGAGCCACTGTGCTGCATAGTGTATGATGTTTCAGTCTCAATGTTTAGTCTCAGAAAGGAATGTCCAGCTGCACGTTTATGGGCAAATCATATGGGAAATAGGGAATGTCTCATGACTACATCCTGTCTGTCTATATCTGTGTGTGTGTGTATCTGTGTGTTTGTGAGTGTGTGTGTATCTGTGTGTTTGTGAGTGTGTGTGTTTGTGTGTGTGTGTGTGTGTGTGTGTGTGTGTGTGTGTGTGTGTGTGTGTGTGTGTGTGTGTGTGTGTGTGCTTCTGTGTGTCAGAGAGCGTAAGTAAAGTAAATGCGCTCTCTGCCTCTCGGCTCCGCCTCCACTAATGTGGAAAACCGGAGCAAGGATGACAAGATGACTGGAGCCGTCGTCATGACAACCATCCACCACTCGAGCAGGCAGGCAGGTCGAATGCATCATCTGGTGCGTGTAGACCAGGGGGTCCCGCATACACACAAACATGCACACGCACAAATGTGTCTACATAGACACAGAGAAATAATCATACACACACACACACACATGCACACTTTGTGTACACACGCCACCAGGAAGTAGACCTATCAGGTACTATAACCCAAATGTGCCTTACTTCCCACACAGCCCACACACACACGCACACACAGACTCTTATGTGTTATCACAAACACACTAAGCATGTATAAACGCACAAATGCACTCACACACATTGAAACAGGCACTCACATAGTTCCACACACAGACAGATCTTCCAGCGGAGCTGGATGTCTTTTGCGCTCCATTAAACCGCTGTGCTCGGCATCCGGCTGGAGGAAAGGTCACATCGCCTGGCAACAGATCGCCATGGCTTCAGCAGTGGTTTTAATGAGGGTGAGAGTAACTCAGCCCTCGCCCCATCCCACTGCACTCAAACACACACACACACACATACACACACTGGTACACACAATACTATTGGCCTCTGTCGAGCCTTGTGAATGTGCAAGGATAACAAATCCATATGCTTTCACGATCACATATCCATAATTCCATGTGTGGCTGCCTCAGAGAATACAGCAGCTTTTGTCCACAACAAAACAAAAACTTAACTCCAGTGATGTGGTAAATGAAAATACAGAATCTACAGAGGAATTATACAGCATTCATTTCCAGTTAAACAATAATGATCCTCCCTAGGCAAGAGAAGAATTCAGCCATCTTTTCCTGAATCATCTCTCACTCCCACCTTCTCTCTCTATTGCTCTCCCTCCCTCTCTCTCTGTCTCTCCCTCTCTCTTTTCTCTCCTCTCTTACACCCCTCACCCTCCCCATTTGTCATTTGAATGTAAAATGAGCCCCCAGCAAGGTATTAACACATAATCATAGAGACGTGCCTTACACTCCTACACTGGGGGTGGCACGGGGTGACCCCATCCATTCTTCCGATGGAGCTGGAGAACGTTTTAGATTTACAGGACTGCCCCACGCCTCACTGGAGGGGATAAATGAATGATGGCTTGCGGATTTAAGTCCCCTCTCCCG
>NW_027468650.1:29853844-29926344 GCF_046254945.1 Alosa pseudoharengus | reverse complement strand
CACACCACTCTCTCCCTATTATTTTTTATTTATTATTATTTATTATTACCTAGACACCAGGGTTGTGCAAAATTCGAATTGCAATTCTGCTTCCAGTTTGCTACCTCAATTAAAATGCAAGTGAAATTCAAGAATTGAATTGGAATTTAAGAGCCAGTTTCAATTCAATTCTGGAATTTTGCACAAGCCTGCTAGACACACCTTCACACATACACACACACACACAAAAAAACAAACACAAACACACTAACTCACACACAAACTCCCTCCCTCTCTCCCTTACCCTCCTCCTCTCTCTCTCTCTCTCTCTCTCTCTCTCTCTCCCTCTCCCCCTCCCTCCCTCACTACGTCCCATATTGGCATGTGGTGATGGCCTACTACAGTGTCTGCCTGCCTGTTGGGAGTTGTATATTCCTGTCTGCTGCTGATAAGATGAGACCCTCCTTGCCTTATTTAGTCAGTGCTGCACACACTGCTGACACACCACCACTGAATGTAAAGGACCCACACGCAGACACACACTCCGTGCGGATGGTGGTAGATATGTGTGTGTGTGTGTGTGTGTGTGTGTGTGTGTGTGTGTGTGTGTGTGTGTGTGTTGGGGGGGGGGGGGGTATACAAAGTTTCACTCTATGAGTCATTCACACTCATTCACACACACACACACACACACACACACTCATTCACACACACACACACAGACACACACACAGTATACCAAGAGAACTACCGAATATACAGCCCTACATTGCACCTTATATTAAACAGTCCTTGGGTCAGTCATCAAAAGCAACCCAAAGTTTTTTAGCATAGGTCATTACTAGTGTAATGAAAGACAAGACTGTAGCATTAAGGAGTTTTTCAGTTCAGCTACTTCATCTAAAATAATGTTAACCATTTTCTGTTGTGGTCAGTGTCATGGTAACCTGTTCACCTGCTGTGGGTCCTCCTCACCTGCTCTCTCTCTCTCTCTCTCTCTCTCTCTCTCTCTCTCTCTCTCTCATGTTTGCATTCAGACAAGATGTGAAGTTATCTCTAATCAGTAACACCCCTGACCAAACAACTGACCTCATTCCAAACCATGACGGAAATAAGTAAACAGACCTCTCAGTGAAAGGTAAAAAGTAAACACTGTGAAAGCCAAACACAAAACATGTCCTACCGAACCACAAACAAGCAAAAACAAAACCTGTCTTTCCCAGTCAGAGAGGTCTGGTCTAGCAGGGTAGGAAGAAAGGACTGTAACACTGAACATGCTGGGAGCCATCATTCACTCACTCACACACTTACTCACACACACACACACACACACACACACTCACAGCTCTCCCTCCCTCAGCCCTCCTGTCCTGACGTGAACCTCTGATAAGGTTACCGCGGCACTAAATACATCACCTTTCCCTTTCAGAGCACGGCTGGCTCCCGAGCGCGCTAGTGAAACGCTCACCGAAAGGCCTTCTGTAGCACATTCTGAGCCCAGAGGCCAAGGCTAGCCGGCAGGGGAGCTATATTTATGACTGCGCTGGGCAAGGGGTGCTGAGGGGCAAGGGGTGCTGAGGGGAGGTCGGGGGGTTGGGGGGGTTGAGGGTGTTGTTGCCTGGCTATCTGAATGACTGCATTAAAGTTTAATGCTTGGCTACTGAGCGCTCGGTAAGCATTAGCCTGCAAACGAGCTCTTAGTCAGCTGTAAAAGGATGCCTGTAACACATACTGTAGTAAATATCCCAGGGCCTGGTGTTTAACGGGTAAGCTAGCCAGCACTGGGGCTTGGGCCTGTGTGTGTTTGTGTGTGTGTGCGTGTGTGTGTGTGTGTGTGCGTGTTGTGACATGCTGGTGGCATTCTCACACACTCACTTTCTCTGTGGGCTGCGGTGTTGGATAGTGTCCACAATGAGAAGAGCCACACCTCTGCAGGAGGACAGCCAGACTGTATTGCATCCTTATCTGTGCTGTCACACACACACACACACACACACTCACTCACACACACACTCCCTCACTCACACAAGCATATGTCACTGTGTTTCATAGGTGCTTTATTCTTCTTGCCCTACCTCATAACCACCCCCACCCCCCACCCACACAGATAAACACACACAAACACACTCACAGCACAGACACACACAATAAATACAATAATAATACTTGAATGCTAGCTGTTCATGTCTGTCCAGAGAATAAAAGCTAATTCCTGGTAGCATGCTGTCTCTGGCTTCAGAGTGTCAGAGGTCTCTAGCAGGGCCCATTAGGTGCTTTGATCCTGGTGCAGAAAGGCAGGCTCTGGGCCCCCAGGGAGCCAGCACGCTCGTACACACATCATGTTAACTCAGCATCGAGGGGCCACACAAGCCATGGGGAGGTGGGAGAGGATCAGCTGTGTGTGTGTGTGTGTGTGTGTGTGTGTGTGTGTGTGTGTGTGTGTGTGTATATGTGTGTGAAGGGCACCAACCCTCTATCTTTTCTCCATCTCTCCTTTTTCCTTCCTCTCCTCCCTTCTCTCTCACACTCGCTCTTTCTCCCTCTTGTTCTCGCATCCTCTCCCATTTCATCGCTCTCAATCTCTCTCCCTCCCTCCCTCCCTCCCCTCCACCTAGTCAATGATGGAGTGCTGAGAGGTCTCATTCAGCACTTTGCTCTGCTTTTAAATCAATACTCACTCCCTGCTGATCTACCCACAGGTGTCTCGCAGACTACCGTCTCTCTCATAGTCCTTCGCTGCCTTGGTATCAAAAAGAAAGAGAAAAAGAAAGTGCATGCATGCTTTCCACCCACCGACTATGCATATAACTGACCAGTTTTTAATGCATCCAGGCATGCAAGGGAGACCATTCTGTCATCCACATATATTTCTTGCTGCAGGAGCATTATTCTGTCATAGTTGAGAGTCCTCTCCTAATGGTGTGGCATGTGATCCTGCATGTCTGTATTAGCCAGCTTTATTTGAAGAGTAGAGTAAATGGGGACAGCTATTACTGTATTAAAATATTCTAATGTGACCGTTCCCCTCGGTGAAATGCCTAGTCAGACTTGGATAATCCTTTTCATTGTCTCTCTAATGGCAAGTAACTTCACTTCCACTGACCATGTTTGTGTATGTGTGTGTGTGTGTGTGTGTGTGTGTGTGTGTGAGAGAGATAGAGTGAAAGGAAGCCAGAGAATGAAGAGAGAGACAGAGAGTTTTAATAACAGAGTGAGAGAGAGAACAAGAGAGAGAGAGAGAGAGAGAAAGAGATCTTTGCATACAGTGTGTGTGTGTGTGTGAGAGAGAGAGAGAGAGAGACAGACACAGAGATAGAAAGATTGCCTGTGTTTGACTGTGCACATGCCTGATAACAGCTGCTTGTTTATTCAGTATACCACCAACTTAACAAGGCAAACGATCTGTATGTTCAACATCTAGCTGACAGCAAAGCAGGTTTAAATAACCTTGCTGCTGCCAGCAGACACTGTTTCCATTCTCCATCTGTGTGTGTGTGTGTGTGTGACAACATTAAAATGTCAAAGCCAGGACCATTAAAAAGAGAATGCCCCCTTGGAGCTGCACTTGGCAGGGGAGACCGGTATCGTTACGGTGCACACGAGATACGTGACTTCTGTATCGCTCTTAGAGCATCTCAGACATGGACAATTAATAGAAGTGAAGCCTTCTAAAGGGCCTATCCTATAACACAATCCAACACACAATATACCATTAGACAAAGCACCCAAGCATCATCTGGGCGTATCCGTCCCACAGCAGACTATATAGTCTTGTACAATATAATGTAGTGTAGTATAGTATAGTATAGTATAGTATAGTATAGTATATTATAGTGTAGTATGGTATGGTGTAGTATAGTATATTATAGTGTAGTACAGTATAGTGTAGTATAGTATGGTGTAGTATAGTATAATATAGCATTGCATAGTGTAGTGTAGTATACTGTATAGTGTAGCATAATGTAGTATAGTACAGTATAATATTCTACTGCATAGTGTAGTATAGTATGGTGCATTATAGTATGCTTAGGACAAAGGTGCTTTTTGCAGAAGTATTTATTTGTCTTTGTTAACACAAAATAGACTAGAGACTGAGAATATTCTACATGTCTATCCTCTTGTCTACATATGCTCTCCCACACAGCCTGATTTAATAATGCACAGTAACAACCGTCCTCCAGGCTAGTCTGGTGTTGTTGGCTTCCCTTTCTCTGTCTCATTGAGCTTGGGGTCAGCCGCAGGGTCGGATATCAAGCTGCTGCGAGATTCCAGGCCGGCCACGGATCACTGCGTTCCTAATCTCAGCCCGTCTCTGTCCTCTCATTTCCTCCTCGGTCTCATCAATAAATAATCACTCTGCTCCTAATGAGTCTGCCGACTGGACACTGGACGCTGGTCAAAGCCGCCGCCTCCTCGCTGACCTCCTCACTTTTCAGGCATAGAGGAGGAACATGATGTCGAACTCGTAGCAGTGGAGAGGAGTGCATGGTCAGTCTCTGTGAATGAATCCTGCTATTTGAGCTCGGTGTTGCTAGACCAACAGTAATTCAGCTGAGGAATGGGTTATCAAATATTACCCACAGGGTGTGATGTTCAATTCCTTGCATTGCTACATGGCTTGCTTGGTACACATCAAAGTTCCTCTTTCAGGCCAGAGAATGTAGGCATGGGGTACAGCTCTCTTTCTGCAATAACTTGCCCAACTTGCCCACAGTCAAAAGGAGATAGTCTGTTGACTGACACACACTGCAGTGTTTTTGCATGAGATGCCCCAAAATTCAGTGAGATTTTTCCAAAAAGATTTGCTGGTACAATCAATCTGCAGCTCTGAATGCAAAATGACTAATTAAAACTGATCTGAGGTCAAAAAATTAACGAATCAATCCTGCACGGATTATGTTTTTAGGTGAGCTTAACCATCCCTGGGTATTTCCCAGGGTAGGCAGCCTGTGACTGTAACATAGCTGGTAAAGTTTAACCAGTGCTGTGTGAAACCAGCTGAAACCACTGTGAAATAATGTTAACAGACAGTGTGTGGACAAGCTGTCTGGCAAAGAGACTGTCCATTCATTCAAGTACTTATTTTGCATTTAGTCATATAACAGACGTTTTAATCCGAAGCATACAGCACTCACAGAGCAGATGTGCAACAGTGGTACTGCTCCATCTGACCTTTGACCTTGCAGTTAGCACCTTGTTCCATGGTTTTAGCACCTTGCTCCGTCAGTTAACAGTAAACATCAGGAATTTAGTAGACACTTTTGTCCAAAGCAATTTACAGAGACACCTTGAAGTGGTCAGGAATTAAAAGTGGCATGACCGTGTTGACAGCGGCAACGCTAACCAATGCTAACCAAAACTAGCAGTTGAGCTACAGAAGCATCCTGATTCTTCATGTGACACTCATGTAGGGAGTGCAAATGGGAAGGACTCACAAGACAACAACAACAAACAATCAGCAACAAGACAATGAATTTGAAGCCAGGCTTTTTACCTTGATGCTGCTATTTCCACTTTTGTTCTTGCGATGGCTCCGGCCCTCCGCGCTCCCTCCACGGCCCGGTCCACTTTCTCTTTGGTTTTAGGGTTCTTAAGCGGAATGAGCTGCTTGCGTATGCCGCGCACGAGCACATTATTTTTGTATTTCCCTTCCTCCTTGGTGCCGTCAGGGAAGATGGTGCATCCGTAGCCGTGGCGCCGGTTGTTGAGCCACTCGCCCTCGTACTTCATGCCGTTGGAGCGCTCGGACACGCCGAAGCCGCAGCGCTTGTCGTTCTTCCACTCGCCGTTGTAGGTTTCGGTGGTGGTGGCGTCCACGTGGTCCTCGGGTGCGGTGTAGTCCCCGTCGCCCTCGCCGTAGCTGATGGTGGAGTTAGCGTCGCTGGAGCTGATGCGGCTCATGGTGGTGGCGTCGCTGCGCGCCGAGCTGCGCTTGCTGGAGATGGACGTCCGCGAGTCGGACTTGCGCAGCTGCCGCAGGCTGCCGAAGAGCGAGCCGCGACGGAACAGGCCCTTCTTCTTGCCCGTCACCACCTCGCTGTCACTGTGGAAGTTGAGCACGAAGCCACCGCGCGTACCCACGGGCGTGTCAGCGCTGGACGCATCCTGGTGGAGCGTGCCGTTGCTCTGCACGCTCCGCAGCGAGGCCAGTGAGGTGCGCAGCGGCGAGTGGATGACCGTTGCCATCCCATAAGGCACACTCTGCCGCACTCCGTAACCGTGACGCATCCCCCCCATCCACTGGCCCTGGTACGTACCTTCATAGGGCAAAAAATTAAAAAATCTCACAATCACATTAACCTTACCTCATTACCTCAACCTTACCTGAGTTTGTTACTCTGTAAAACAGCATGCTGCCTGATTGCCTACAGCGACTGAATACCCAGAGCACCAGAGATAGATAGATACTGTAGATAGATAGATATATAGATAGATAGATACTTTATTCATCCCGAGGGAAATTTTAGCAACAGGGACTTGAATGTAATCAGAGGGACTTGAATGTACAAAGAAGGCTGAACCATGGGCTGAACAATATGCCCAGAGGGCAGGGGTCAATAGGTCAGGTGATGCCTGTCAGTAGATACCATGGCAACCATTGTGCTGAATCAGGCACTGCCAGTGAAAATTCTTTCAAATTGATCCTCAACGACTAATTAAAGAAATCATGTAGTAGGCTTTAGGGGTCACTTACGCATAGGGAGCTGCCTTTATTATCTTTATTGAACGTCAAATAGCAGTAATTCAGTCTTTAAGCTCATACCAGGTTCAGTTTTAGTCATAGGCATTATCTATTCTCGTGTATAGAGAGAACTGCCCATATTACATATCAAATTAGAAAGCATTATATCATATTATCAGCATTATCATCCGCAGAATAAAAAAAGACTGCTTGTGTTAGATAGCCATACTGTAATTCTTGTGCCAACCACATTTCAGATGAAAGTAAATTTGAATGGAGGTGCTTGATGCAGAGACCCTTAGCAGCATCCTATGCTCCCTGCTGCCAGAGAGGAGGATAGAGAGCAGGTGACCACCTAAACCAGGGCTGCCTAAGCCAGGCCTGCTGCCAGACTGTGGCACACAGATTGGTGAGGCTGATTCGATCCAGGCTGGGCTGATTTTCTAGGAACCCTTTGTTACCTAAGAGGTCAAAGTCTTACATCCAGCAGAGATGCTGTTTTTCTTTTACATAATCGCTGTGAATTCCTATATTCAGAATGTTCACCTGGGGCTGCAAATATACTGTTAATGTCCAAAGAGGAGTGAATCCATACCCGTGACATTCTTTATAAAGATGATGTTAACAACATTGACTTTTCTGTTTTCTAAAAACATTTGACTTTTTTTTTTTTATTTAACTCATCCACATTGAGAAGACAGAACATACAGTAAGCTATGTCAATAGCCTACATATTTATTTTTTGATCATGAAATGAAGCAGGGATTTAAAACTGTTCTAGCACTGTCCACATCATTGCTGGTATTTAGATTATCTTTAATTATATCACAGTTCTCAATTGGGCGGTCCAGATGGAGATCTTGTCAGATCGAATGACTTTGTAAGAGTAAGTCTTCGGAAGTGTTACGCCCAACTAGGCTGAAGTAATTAAGAGAACTTCATTACCGATTCATGATAGATGACTTAGAGCCAAAGCTCGAGAGCTCAAAGATCATCAACGCTGCCCACCAAATCCGTTTGTATTTTCAGGTCAAGCCTAGAGTGTCGACACAAATCCTTGATTATTTTTTTAAAAAATGTTCGGAGAGCGCAAGCAACGACCGCTTGCAATCCGTCTCACAAACACAAGTGTCCGAGTCACAAGAAAAAGCTTTACTATTTTTGGAATGAGTGTATATCATCTGTAGGCTATGCACATTGCTTTGAAATCTAAAACGGCTGAGTATCGATAGCTAATTCAACTGCATTCTCACTGACAGCTGGACCATGGGTTGTAAACCACATGATCTGAGTCAATCTGTCATCATACGAGTAGCGTCCACAGATTTATCACGCAGGTTTATTTTGTAGGCTATTATTTAAATCCGGGCCTACGCAAAAACTAGTATATTATCTAATACCATAGTAGGCCTGTAACTATCGAGGCTACTTGAAAGGGAAATCAGTAGCAATACACCACAGCGTATCGATTTTCTCCAAGACTCATTCTGTCTTATCTTAAACTGGCAGACAGTTCAGTTCTAAACAAACAGATATTTTACAATGGCCACATTCCAATTATGATATAACCACACAGATATATAATGGCTCAATGTTTAACCATAATTTCAGTAAGTCATGTAATCAAACATTCGGCATATCCACTGGCAATACTTACCACCATCCCCATAGGTCTCGATTCCATAGCCGTCTTGCAGCCCATTACTCCAAGTTCCATCGTATCTAGCAGGTGTACTGTGGCTTTGGCGAACTCCGTACCGACCCTTAAACCCATGACTCCACTCTCCGCGATAGATCCACTTTCCTTTGGTTTCAACCCCAAGCCCGTGTCGCTTCCCTTGCGACCAGTAACCCTGGTATGTATTCCCACTCGGCCAGGTGTAAACCCCTACTATCTCGAACCCGTGTGACCAGGACCCGGCGTATTCGCCTTGGCCCTTGGGTCCAGTGCAGATACCGTGTCCGTGGGCTTTCCCATCCTCCCAGCCCCCGCAATAAGTGCCTCCATCGTCGAAGTCGAACCGTCCGCCGCCCGTCATTCAGAATAGGAAACAAATAAGGCGATCGCAGCGTAGTGCCGATTTGAATATAATTCTCCCACGGACTCCAGCACCAAGGATGATATCAAGCTGGATGAGCCAACCGATGACTCTGCAAGAGTTACATACAGGCAAACAAATTAAGGAAAGATGCTTAAAATGCCATGTAGACTGTGTGTGATGGAAAGCAATGCGTGAGTGGCTGAGAGTGTATGAATGGGAAGCCTAGATAGGCTAGTGCACAATTACCAGAGCCGCACGCTGAGGGCTGCTGTGGCTGTTTTTCTGACTCCCCCCTCTCGCTCACTGTACAGGGAGGGAGAGAGAAGAGGCGAGAGTCGTCAAGCAGGAAAGACACAGCAAATTGCTACGTCATTTCTGTGGCACCTCCCACGCTTGGCTGATTAAAGCGTGGACGTCGAGACCCCTTGAAATATTGTCTTCTCCCGTTGCACGTTCAGTCTTACCTCTTACCTCTGATTTCAATGCTCCGGTCACTTCTGTTACTCTACCTTCTCTGGGGTGAAATTTGAAAAAGGCGCCCTCATACACTACAGGTGTGAACGGAAAGTGAAGGTGCATTTCGGGATGGTCAAAAATAGTTTTCCATTTCGACAATAGAGACGTTATAGGCTACACATTTTATAATATTGATGTCAGAAACATGAGTCAGTCATTTTGATCTAAAAACGGCATAAGCTAGCCTATAAAATTTTGCACGATTAAATGCCCAGCCCTTGTGGACCTAATAATAATAATAATAATAATAAAAACAGTAGCTGGCAATTTTCTACGAGATAGCACATTTTAATTGAGTTGTTAATCATTTATTACCTGTTTAGAATAGTTTTTCATGTATAAGGTACCACCTCTCTTCTAAAACAGCGACACCATGTGGCTTAGACACAGAGAGGAAAAAGGCTAGTCGTTTTGTTACAGAATAGTTTGCAGTAGCCTATTGGCTTGAAAGATGATATTGCATCTAAAAACTTCGACAAAAACAGTAAAAAAAAGTCTAATTTATTACTCTATTAAAGGCCAAGTGGATGGGAAACAATGATATGTGCTGCGTGTAGGGTATCCAGAATACAGTTAGGCTAAACCTTGGTATCTCAGGGTTGCTGTCTGCTGATAATTGCAAGTACATTCAATTATACATTGGGCAAAAAAGAACATCTGTTCTGCTCCCGGACGCTTGGGGGCCTACTCTCACTTCATCAGTGAAAAGTCGTGATGTTGACACACACACACACACACACAGCTAAGATGGCGGACGAAAATAACACTGATGCGCAGGATGAAAAAGAAATAACTCTGAAGAAGAGACATGTAAAAGAAACGACAGAAGACGTGCAACCCGTGGTTGAAAGCACAAAAACCAAGGACTCGAAGCTCACCCTTTATCATTGGACACAATCGTTCAATTCGCAAAAGGTTGGTTTGAAGATGACATTTCAGCACCACGCTAGTGGACAGAGCTCCTTGGTTTTCGGCCAGTTGCATAATCTAGAATATTTGAAATGTTATTGTGAGCAGTTTATTTGCACGAATAAACTATGCCATTGTCAGAAAAGTATTTTTTTCCATAGCAATGGCATTGCTGTGGTGGCAGATAACCATGTTTAAATTCGCCCTTAAGGGTCTTGAGAGTAGAATGCTACTCAGCGTTTGCACTATTAAACAAGGCGTGTTCAGTTGTCAAGGAGAACATAGATCTAAATGACCTTAAATGACCCCAGACAGCTATTGTCAATAAAACATGCATTATGAAACAATGCACAATGGTACAGATTCAGAACTGACGTGTTTCTGGAAAGTAGCTTAGGTCTATTTGGTAGGGGCTGTTTGGTCTATTAAATGGATGTCACTTGCAGGTGAGACTGGCAATCGCAGAAAAAGATTTGGAATGTGAAGAATATGACGTTAGCCTTCCGCTTAGCGAGCACAACGAGCCATGGTTCATGAAGCTGAACCCTGCCGGCGAGGTCCCCGTGTTGGTGCACGATGACAACGTTATCAGCGACCCGACCCAGATACTGGACTATCTAGAGCAAAACTTCAGAGATGGTATATTGTCAGTCAGACTTAAAATCACTCACATAACCTGAACACGGGATTATGGCCTTGTCTTTATTATAACATCGTTATGAAATGTTATTTAATGAATTAGCCTATCTGCAGTTCTACATTCATGTTTTCTTTGTATGTTATATATTTTTTTCATATTGTTTTGCACCTTGTGTCTACATTTATTACATTGACTTCATTTATTACATTTTGTGTTGTTTATTTCACCTTATGCACGAAGCCATTTTAAGTTCAGCATGCCCAGTGCAGACTGAAGATCTGAGCTGGTAAGTAGGCTATGCACTGCAGCTATAAATGAAACCAGTGGCTTCAGTGGCTTTGGCACCTTGATTTGTCCCATCTCATTGTTTAAATTAGTTAATTGTTTTACATAGACTATCAATAAAAAGTTGTGTCACTTTTCCCCAGTCTTCTATGATAACTCACATAAACTGAATTTGAGCAAAACATATAGGAAATAAATAGGAAAAATAGTCTGTGACAAACTCAGAAATAATGACTTTCAATTACGACCCATTACATTTATTGTGTCTTTCAAAACTTTTCTGTCGTTAAATAATCTTCCATTAGCTTTTGTGTTGTAAACAAGGAAAGTGACCCCAAACCCTTGAATGGTAGGCTAATGTATGTAAATATGCAGTTAGAACCTAGGAAACGGCTGATTTACCTTGACCACCTTTGTTGTTTCTCAGAGAGCACTCCCAAGCTGATTCCAGAGGAGGGCAGTATGTACTATCCCAGGGTGCAGCACTACAGGGAGCTGCTGGACTCCCTCCAGATGGACGCCTACACCCACGGCTGCATCCTCCACCCCGAGATCACAGTGGACTCCCACATCCCTGCCTATGCCACCACCCGCATCCGCGGTAAACTTTCCGTGATGTGGTGTGTGTGTGCTTCTGTTGTGTTAGGGCTGTGCTCTGCTCTGGACAGCTATACTGCTAACTGTGTGGTCCAGTGCATGTTAACTATAGACACGCTTATTGTACACCAAGGTAACTCTATCCTGGAGAAGCGGGGTGGAGCGGGACAGTGTAACAAGACTTGGTTGAATAGGATAGGATAGCAGGCTCCATTTACCCTGCTAATCCATATGTTTTTGGCACTGATCAGAACATTTCCTCATCAAGGGGATTAGTAATACTATTAGTAGCTTATGTCAGGCATTTATAACGAGTTTTCCACTATGAGTAAATGTCCAGTATAAGAGAGTAAATAAGGCAACTGAAAAGGTGGATGCTGAAGCTCTAGTTTATCACACCTGTCTACACATTGACCCTTTGCTTTTGGCCAGTACACATCTTTCGGTATTAGTCAGTGGACAATTAGTGAGTGGACAATCTCCACACTGTGCAATGTCTCCACAGCTCAGATAGGAAACACAGAGTCAGAGCTGAAGAAACTGGCAGCAGAGAATCCTGATCTCAAAGACGCCTACATCGCCAAACAGAGGCGCTTAAAGGTAAGAGCTAGGTGTTCATGATCTGTGAGTGTGACTTAAAGAAGTCAGTCTCTTTTCTGTTTAACATTGTCCCTTGAATCAATCAATCAATCAATCAATCAACATGTTGAATGTCACAACAAACTATATATTACTATATCAATCAATGGTCATCAATCTCAATACTGAACATTTTCTGAATTTTGCGTTCAGTGAACAACCTTAGCATTTACGTTTCAGTTAGTTTGCCACCCACCCTGACTTTGAACACATTCTTTTTTTCTATTGCAGTCTAAGCTATTTGATCATGACAACATGAAGTACCTGAAGAAGCTGCTGGATGAGCTAGAGAATGTAATGGACCAGGTGGAGACAGAGCTGCAGAGGAGGGTGGAGGAGACGCCAGGTGAGAGGCGAACCTCTAGCAGTGAATTCATACAACATCAACAACATTGGATTTAAAGGTGCTCTAAGCGATGCTGGGTAACGTCACTTCTGTTGACATTCAAACAAAACAGAGAGCTAGCGCGCTACTTCCTCCCCCTCCCTCCCGTGCAATTGAAACTCTCCTAAACGCACATCTTGTCTGTGATTTGCTGGAACTGTTTGTTATATTTTTGGGCTAGGTTTGCCCAGGTTGTTTTTGTTGCAGTTTTTGGAGTCTAGGCTGTCCAAAGATCGCGTTTTTTTACAGTGTATTCAGGACACAGGCAGCTAGCGGATGGTGAGGTGATGTTTGCTGTAAGTGACAAAAAATGTTTTAGCCTAAAAACGCATCACTTAGAGCACCTTTAAATAGTGCTTTTCAAGACACTAAAAGCGTTTCACGGTGAAGGGGGAACCTCACTAACCACCACCAATGTGTAGCACCCACCTGGCTGATGCATGGCAGCCATTATGCGCCAGAACGCTCACCACACACTAGCTTGAGGTGGAGAGTGAGGGAGTAACATAATACTGCAATATCACATTTCATCGGTACAAAACTCCCCTGCCCTATCCCTCTTTGCATCTCCTTGCATCCATAGATATTAGAAAGCTAGATACCGCATTGGGCTCCAGAACATATGTAAATAGCTCCGCCATCATGGTGGGGGCAACAAGCACTGTAGGCCAATGGAGAAAAAGGTGTCTCTGATTGTCGGTAACTGTTGCCCATAGACAGTAAGTTGTTTGCCCCCAGCAATATGGTGGCTGCATTAGTATGCCACCTAATATAACTCGACGGACAATGCAGTATCTAGCTTTCTAATATCTATGCTTGCATCTACCGGCTCAGTCCTCTCATACATCCTGTCCTCTTTCCTTCTCTCCTTCATCCCTCTCTCAGTGCTTTGGAGGATAGTAACCTGAGATGTATTTTTAGATTCTCTGAACAGCGATGAAACTTTGGGTCAAATATGGTTTCTTTTAACCTTTTTATTTGACCGTTTTCATCTAAACATACCAAATTGTTCAGTTTCAACAATTGTTTTTTTATGAATGAAAACGTTTTTTTTAAATATCTAAAGAACATCATTTAATTGATGGGACACTGGTGTAGCAATGAGTAAATGAACAGACTCCATCATGTGTGTGTTAAAGCTAATTTAAATTTTGGCAATTTTTTTTAGCTAATTTTATACTGAGCAAAATCTTAAGTGAAAACATTGGTGGGTCTTTGCAGTATTACCACATGCAGTATTCCCAAACTTTTCTCTTTGATTTGCTTGTTGCCCGTCACTGCCACCCCCCACTTCCTGTCCTCCAGAGGAAGGCAGCCAGATGTGGCTGTGTGGGGACTTCTTCAGCATGGCCGACGTGTCTCTCGCGGTCACTCTGCACCGCCTCAAGTTCCTGGGCCTCTCCCGCCGTTACTGGGGCAACGGCAGCCGGGTCAACCTGGAGACCTACTACGAGCGTGTCCTGGACCGGCCTGCCTTCCGGAGAGTTCTGGGCCACGTCAACAATATCCTGATCTCCGCCGTCCTGCCAACGGCGTTCCGAGTGGCTAAGAAGAGAGCGCCCTCCTTTGTGGGCACAGCGCTGGTGATTGGCGTCCTAGGTGGGGCCAGTTACCTGGCCTTCCTTTACTTTAAGAAGAGACTGACCACTTTGAGTTGAAATTGCCTTGATACTTCATCCTAAGGCAGGGATCACATTGGCCAGCGGCAAGCGTAACGCAACGCTCAGACCATAATAAGTTCTATCTCGTTCCTATGGTAACACAAACGGTTTGCCTAAACTGATAATTGAATACGCTCGTGTTGCGCTTTGAAAGTTGAACCAAGTTCAACGCTCAGCTTGCTCAACACTAACGTTACGCCAGCGCTGCCACTGTTCCGCTGCCGAACCATAGAGAACAATAGGAAACCTGCCGCTGGTCAGTGTGATCCCCACCTAACTGTCCTTCAGACAACTTCCTTGCCCCTTTTGTTTACTACCAAGCTCCATAGCCATGTTACTAGTTGCACAAGAATCACTTTTAAGTACCCTACCCTTATGCCCACTGAAAGCAATTGGAGAGAGTCTTGATGAGTTTCAGAGACGTGCTGCCACTGCTGCGTGCGTTTGCTAGGAAAGTCATTATTTGTGTGTATGTGTGTGCATTTCACCATGCGTCATATTTTAGGATGCTTCATGGCAAACGCTTCAATATTACTGTGCAAGACAATGTTTTGGTCATTTGCATGTCAAGAGATACAACAAATAGGAGTTGATTCCTTAATTCCTGACAAGATTATAAAACTAGGGGAAAATGTGAAGAAATGTTTTCCTTTCCCTTTTCCTTAGGCCTTTACAAAGGTCAGCATTTGACACTGTAGTATCCTAAGTACAGGTTTTTGTGTAGTTTTTGATAAGGAACTACCAAATCGTATCCACTGTGTAATTTCAAATATATGAGAGATATTTCAGTCTCGTAGTGTAATTCATTTCAATATGTATCACCTGGTGTTGTCTGTTGTTCATTGTACTGACTTTAGTGTGGGAAATCCTTATTGTTTATGCTCTGAATGTACATAGTGTATGCAGCAAATTACTACTCTCTAAACAATGGATCATACATCACATTAAAGTTTATTTGCAAAATACATAGAGGCTTTGTTTTGGTTTATTTCAACTCAGCCAAGATTGTAGCAGACCCTGGGGTTCATTTGGCCCTCTCCTGGTGCATTTGGCCCAGGATCAGATCCATTGTAGCGAAGGTTACTCTGGCCTAAAACTCAATTATACACAACACACATATTGATGGTGTGCTGTCACACACTCTGATCTGGATCCATTTTTGTCACCTGCTATCACATATAGCTGATTATATATGCCATCACAGAAGTTATGTCTGTCTCTCAGTCAACTCTCTTCGTAATAAAAATAGATCTTTAAATACAGAAACCTACCCTTATAATATAGTGAACGGTATTGTTATTATAGCTCTGTGTAAATGCAGTATTTGTACAAATTAAATGAAAAAGCACTTTTTTTTTAGTGCAGAGCTTTGCTCTCAGGTGGCCGAAGATGGCATGAATAATTGTGTTGACTGTCACTCATTTCAGCCAACATCACCAAGCAAGACCTCACAAGGTCCAGGAGTCTTTATTTTACTTTTTAAATAAAAGGAAGGCCAACACAATCTCAAAAGCGAGTGAGCATAACTCCATAGCACCCAAGACAAACAAGCTTAGAAAGAAAACACTCTCATAGCAATAACAGCCACTGTCTACACCAACCACATATGTCATTAAAATCCTTTAACTGCAGTGCTGTATTTCAGTGCTACAGCTCCCCAAAACACTGCAAGAAACATTGACTTTGGCATGTCAGAGACATATATATTTTCAATAGTTGGGCTAGGTGCAAATAGATGTCCTAAATTTGGAATGTTCCCTATACATATCCTCTAGGTGGCAGCATTAAGCTGTTTTGAATATTTCGATCCCATTCTGCAAGAAGGCTGACATTCCACTGTAGTGTTGGTGCAATTATGGTAATTGTGTTTTGTGTGGATAGAAATACAGTTAAAGAAACACAGTGGCCAACATCAGGTCAGGCAGCTGACAAAATAAACTCCATGTTGGAACTGTGCAAAGTTGCATATTGATTGGACTTGACAGCTTGCTATTCAGTTGTTTAAAATTCAACAGGTGTTTCTCAGTGATTGGACGACGATCTCCTCATCACGCGGAATGCAAAAGCATGTTGATTTTCCATTGCACTCTCTACAGAATCCAAATCATTTTTATCGCGTCTGGTATGGATCGACCAAAAGTAATTATATATTATATAGTGCTAGAATAGGTCTGTTGAATATCAAAATATTTTGAAGTCTAGCTGTGCAAAGTTTCCACTTCGTCCTGCTTTCACCATACGCAGTCCAAACCTTGAACGCATTAGGGTGGTCAGATAAACAACAAGCCTTGCCACAAAGCAACTAATTCAATCATACTGACAGATTAAACGTATTACAACAACATCTGACAAAAACAAAAACAAAGGGGTTGAGAAATAGGTCTAGTAGACTAGACTAGGATATAGGGTATGAATCTACAATGTATCAATCCTTATTTTTTGTAGGCTATATGAAGTTATAATCAGAGCCGGACAGTAACGGAGTACATTTACTTGAGTACAGTACTTGAGTACAATTTTGAGGGATCTGTACTTTACTCGAGTATCATTTTTGGGGAGTACTCATGACTTTACTCAAGTACATTTGAGAGGCAAATATTGTACTCTCTACTACACTACATTTCTATCCATAACCGTGAGTACCCGTTACTACTTCTAAAAAAAAAGGAAAAAAGAAAAATCTCGGAAACCCTCAATTTGTTGTTTCCCTCTCAAACTTGATTGGATTGTGCAGGCGCCACTGATTGGGACAGCCTATCAGCAATCACCTTCAGCTTTCCGCCAAAGTCAACTCCATGGTCAGATTTAGATAAGAGACGAAACAATGGATGAAGACGCAGCAGGTCCATCCTGGGAATGTGCCAACCTGTGGCCCCACCTCGCCAGACTATTTAAATTTTCTGAACAAGTTAATGATAGTTTTCGCTTCAAGTGTTTCAATTACAAAATAGTATTTTGTATTTGAAATACGTATTTTAAATACATGTATTAGAAATACTGCCCATCCCTGGCAACATGGTAAAAAGATGAAAATCACTTGATTTTACTTCCAATTCATTTTACATTCACCAAGGTATTAACATTAACATTTTTCATAACTCTATGTACACAATGTAGGACGTTTCTGTACATAAATGTAAGCACTGTGGCAGTAGTAATGCAATATTTAGAAAATGTAGGCTACTCTTGTACTCTTGATACTTAAGTACTTTTAAAAACAAGTACTTCAGTTCTTTTACTTAAGTAGACATCTGACTGTTGTACTTTTACTTGTACTTGAGTAAAATTTAGCAAAGGGTACAGTATCTGTACTTTTACTCAAGCTGTGTACTTTGTCCACCTCTGGTTATAATTATATGTTATTCGACCATGAATAAATAGGCCTAACCATATTAGGTTACTAGGTCTACTATCACTACAAGACAATGCCATGTAGGACACAAAAGATGCATTGTCAATGTGTGGGAATCAGCCACGTGGATTCTTTTCATATGGGACCAATAAAAAGCTTCTCAAGTAGGTTCTTTTTGTACGCAGACACTGAACCATCTGCTGCCAGAAGCCACCGTTTTAATAAATAACACTGATTTTCCACTGTCCAGCAGACGTGCAGAGTGCCGACGGACGGTATTGGTGTCCTGTGGCGGGTGGCGTTTTAAGCGTCCATCCTGTTTACCTCTGGGCACAGGCCAGGGCCAAGTGCAGCCTCGGAGTGGCACAGAGGAGAGTGGAGGTGTAGCGCAGGATCTGGAAAACTCCGGGCCCTCAGACGGGAGCAGCAGCAGCAGCAGCCAGCTGGGTAAAAAAGCGGTGGGCCCTGGCTCTGCAGTTAGGTAAATAACGGCCCACGCAGGCAGCTGAGACCGGAGTGGCCGCGCTCCCAGTCCCCGAGTGGGTGGGGCGCATGGAAACTTCCAGCATTGATTTTTCACGCGTGCACCTCCGTGCCTCAGGAGTGCGGGAAGAGATGCAGAGTGGGCGGAGGATTACAGTTTCCATGGAAACTACTGATTTACAAATTTAAGTATTTAACAAGATCTCAGCAACCGTGTGATATTGGTCCTGAGGTGACAGTTGGCTTCTCAGACACGCAAGTTACCTCGACAATGATTTCTCATTCTGTGACTGTTTTTTGCACATAAACGCCAAATACAAGAGGACCTTTGAGAATAGATTCAAGAAGTGGATAACACAATACTTAACACTCACTGTCTATTCAATGGGAAATATTGCCCAGTTCTTTCTTATAAAGCAATTCAACAACTGAATGCCATAGTAACAAATTGAATTTCCCTTCAAGTCTCTGAATCTTGTGGACTGTATAAGGTATCTTACCATAATCTCCATGACGACAGTGGCATTTGGTGTCAAGGAAGCACAGTTGCATAACTTCCTGCAGAACATCAGACACAGACAGTCATGAGTGATGTCAGGCATTTCACATTGATTTAACATTTTTGAATGGTTCGTCTGGCCAGCAGCTAGGGTGTATGTTGGCTCAATGGAAAAAGGGAGAGTGAGCGAGAGAGGGAGAGAGAGAGAGAGAGGATGGTGAAGACAGAGAATATGGTTTTTAGATTGTGACATTTGGCGGGTGCACTGGAAGACTCCCACTTGGAAGAAGACAAACCGCTTTTAAAAAGCTCTGGCCTAGCCCCATCCATTGCACTTCTGAGAATATGAGGGTGAAGTCTTTTCCAGCAAGTCACTGGCAGTCCCCATTTCAAAGGCCACTTTATGGTATTTGCTGATTTGACTAGCAGTGCTATAGCGGCTGTTGACACGAGTGTTAAAATCGCTCCCCCCCCCTGCGAGTTTGCACATCACAGCTTTATGGTGAGATCTGTTGCCATCGTCCAGCCACACACAACCTTTGCTCAAATGTTTAAACAAGTGCTACATACCTTACAGCAAGCAGGTTAAAAGGGGTGTTGGGAATGTCTGAAGTGAACATTTGTAATGGTAAATTTCTATTTTGTTTGACACTGTTGGGCCAAACCAAGCATACCAGCTCATTTTATTTCCTTAATGAATATCATATTATCTAGATGCATCAGCAGTTTCAACACAAACAAAAGAAATAATGATACCAAAGAAAAGGCGTCAGGGCAACTCTCCGATCAGAGAAACAAGGAATGATATTTTCCTTTTCTCCTGTTCCTGGGATTGTTGGCTCTTTGCAGAGGGAATAATTTCTTTCCAAGGCATGCCTTCCGTATTCGCCCTCTCCCTGGTGGTCAGCATGTCTACTCACACCTGGCTGTGAACACTCATGTATTTACTGGGCAAATATGCTGTTACTATCTCTGTACGTCGGCTTTGATCTATAGAGGGTTCAGGTCGTCTCTTAGAAGAGCAGACGTAATGTTCATGACATGCACGCGGGGGTAAAAATACTTTTGACAAGAATGTGTTTTACCTTTGTGTGAGAATTTCCCTATTTTGGTTTTCACTCTTGGTTTTATTTACATTTTTCATTCAGCCCTCTGTTTTCATGGCTCCTAAATGGGTTGCCAAGCAGTAGCGATGTTGTGACAGTGCGCTCAGATTAGTTTGGTTTTGGCTGATGTTTAGTGGACCTGTGGATGCACCGGTTAATAAGAATCTTGACTGTAACACATTACAGGTTTTCTATAGTCTATCTTCTCAATGGACCTGCAGATCTCCAAAGACAAACCAGCAGAATTATGAATCTTGTTACAGAGACTGGTGTTGGTAGCCTGAATACCAGACTCTCTGACTTCGGCCTAGATCCATTGGCAAACGTTTATTTCCTGGTTGGTGGACGCTTGTCTGAAGTTTGAAATCATTGGAGTTCAATCACTAACGTTTGGTAATGACGTATGTTAACCAAGGGGGACACAACGATAACGATAGGCTTACTTAAACGTAATCGCTCTCAGGAACGCCCTATGTTTGCTGGTTGGTTCGGAGACAAGTTCCCAAAGTAAACAAAGTGAACGAGAGCTATTCCAGACGGAGTACTGTAGGGAAAAGAAATTGAGCGGAAGTACGTAGGCAGGCGGAGGCCAGGCTATGGTGTTGGGGGTTGCTGGGAAGTTTTTATTGCACCTTCGCTACGCACAGATTCTCCTGATGTAAAGAGAAAATATTCCCAGCTTTTGAGGAACATCCTGTTTTAAGACCTTCAGCTTTCAAAGTGACCAACTGCAGCACAGTCTGTATTCATAGCACTGCAGATAGAGCATATCAGAGCAACAGATATTCCCCTAATAAGCAGTGGTGTAGTCTACGTGATCCGCAGGACTATGCAGTATACCTACTTAAAAACCATCACCTTCTTAGTATACCCACTTAAAATAGGCAAGGATACGTATTAACATTTGGGATTGATCACAGTATACCCACTACAGCTAACTAGACTACACCACTGCCCATAAACTATCATTGTATGCATAGTTATTGCGGAATTCATGTGCTAGTTCAATATTTCTGATTTTGTAACAGATTTTCATCGATTTTGTCCCTACTGAAAGTTTGGACCTAACAAACTTCTAAAAATAGGGCTTAGGTTGCCAGACTGTAGCATTGGATAGACTTTCACACTTGAAGCTCATTGATATGCATTGCTATCAAGATAAGCCAACACATCTAGACCAAGTCCAAAGCCAGCTCACGAGACACAACACAAGTTATACACCATGTGAATGGAGAATTCTCTCAGGTGACACGCAAACCGTCTGGACAGAGTTAGCACTGCCGTGATTGAGTGTCCATGTCACCCAGGTCATGCTGACTCAAGCTTGTTCGGGTGCCAGGAAATGTGGAGTTCTCTTACCTTAAAATAATGGATTCAAAATCATTTTGATGCTACACTGACTTAGAATACAGAGTAAGGAGTTTCTGACATTGCTTAAGTCTGGCATTGCACTATGTAACATTGTTTTGTGGGTAGGATGTGGGTTGGCAAGACCATTTTTGTCAGTTTTTTGTCATTGTGTGCCCCCTTGGCTAAATGTATGAAAAGGGGAATTCCAACATAGTGATACAGGAAAGTCTCCTCAATGTCAAATGGAAAAGTGGTGGTAACACTAAAATAACCATAGAATAACCATAACTATATAACTACAGTATGTGCTATATAAAAAAAGATTCCTCGTGGGACCTTAGCCAACACAGAGAGGGGCAGGGTTCACTTTAAATATGACTTCTACAGAAAAAAAGGACATGTGGAATTTGCCACTTTTCTAAAACAAAATGTTTTTTCTCCTTTTCTCTCTCTTTTTTGGCCTCACATTCTAGTGAAAGGTATACTGGCCAGAAAGGGTGGGAGGGGGGGGGCATTATCAGCATGATGCAGCTGGGGGGAAAAAGAAGGCAAAGAAAACATGGCTTCATGTGGTGAAGGAGGGCCTAATTCATCATTTGCAGTCATTTTCTTCTTCCTCACTAAATGGCCCCAAATCCAGGACCAGCAGTTCATTTCTCATCTCTCTGCAACTGGACATCTTCTGGTGGCCTACTTTGGGGGGTTTCAGCGAGCTCTGATTTAAAGCTTGTTTACAGCTGGTCCTTTGTTCTGTCGCCAAGGTAGCAGCCCCTGCAAACAACCCCAGGCATTTTCTTCGAAAGTACACTAATTGAGAAATCAGTGATATATCTGGAAATGCCATTTGCTGACTTGTATATCTTGGAATATACAAACTTCATATTCAACACAAAATATACAAGATTTTCATACTCACCTTGTGAAAATAATCTTGAACTGGTCAATCTTGAATAGGCAATTACAGTACAGACACCATCTGATTGACTTTCAATATACCATGGCCTAAATGTGCATGACATTTAGTATGCTACGCTGTTAGTAAGTTAGTTTTGTGGGTTTCCGTCATTTTTAGCCAAACAGCTGCTGACCCCCACTAGCCACTCCGCTTTTCTTGTTGATTTTATCTGAAGCATGATTTTCTCATTTCCAGCCGTCCAAGACAAACAGACAACATGAATACGACTGATTTATTTATTGAGTGCAGATTTTGTCTCATCAGAAGGGGCAATGCTTTAGCAAAGACAAATGGAGGTCGAGAAGACTGCAGCCAACCTAAACAGCGGCCATGCTTATTTGGCAAGCTCACAACCTGGGATTTTGGACGTGATCGGCATCTGGCAAGAGACCCTGAGTGGATTTCAAAGACTCCTGTCACTGCAATCTTTATCAGCAAGTAATGATATTAATGTAGCGCCATTTTAAAATAAACTAATTTAATTTGTCATTAAAAAGGGGTGCATGATATGGTAAAGCTACAGCCATAAAGCTAGTGATTACACGTGTCAACAAGGCAAAGCGAAAGCTCTGCATGTCTCTCATGGTGGACATGATTACGAGAGAAAATAGCCGAAAAAGGCTAGGAGACCAGCATTATGCTGAAGGGATTATTTCACCGGAAGTTAAATTTTGTGTTTTGTGGAATTTTTGTCTGGAATTCAGTTTATCAGGGAATGCTGTTTTTATGGATGAACCTGGAGAAATAGATCAACACAGACAGCCCCAATACCTGACCTGACCCAAAAACAGATTGGACACAAAACACTTTCACAATAAAATGTTATGTGGTGATTTAGAGAACCAATATTTGGTTAATTTAGCTAATACTAACTTAACTAAGAAAACACACACAAAGGATACAGTATGCATACAGTACATTTGTGTATGCATATGTACATTTGACATTTGAGTAGTAGTATTGCCACAGGCTTAGTCCATCTTCGTTTCTGTTGTGGTCTGAGAGGTCGTATTTGCTGTCGGATCTCATTCTGGCGGCCATTAAAACCTCTGCTCGTCTTCAAAGCAGACATTCCTGGGCCAGATCAGGGTCAAAGACAGGCCTGGGCGCTCCAACACACACACACATTCCTCTGCTCTGTCTTAAACCAAGGTGCGAGGGATGGGGATTTTAAAAATGGCTGCGCTGCCTGCCACAACATCTCCAAGACGGAGACAAAAACGGACATTCAAGGAATTGAATAATTTCTGGTGAACTGTTGATGATTAGCTGTTCATCTCAAGTTTCAGGAAGTGGTTATAATAACCACTTATACATGCACGTGTAGCCTATAGACACACGCATGCATTGCACTCACAGAGATACATGCTGTTAGATGGCAAACATTTCACACACCTGTTTGAAGGACTGACTGGGGACACTGTCCTGCACTGCTGGATGTTTAAAGAGGCACTTCCTCCATCTCTCTCTCATTACAGATTTATCTGTGTTTGTGTTTGTCTGTGTGTGTATCTAAGCATGTGTGTTGGGGTCTGTATAGTATATTTGAATTTGAATTTCCCCTTGGGGATCAATGAAGTATCTATCTATCTATATAAAAGAGTACATATACTCTTTTGATCCTGTGAGGGAAACTTGGTCTCTGCATTTATCCCAATCAATGAATTAGTGAAACACACTCAGCACACAGTGAACACACAGTAAGGGGAAGCACACACTAATCCCGGCGCTTGGGGAGCAGTGAGGGGGTTAGGTGCCTTGCTCAAGGTCACTTCAGCCATTCCTACTGGTCGGGGTTCGAACTGGCAACCCTCCGGTTACAAGTCCGAAGCGCTAACCAGTAGGCCAAGGACCAGCTAGGATGACCTAGCTTAAAAAAAAATAGACCTACTTCAACTGTATATTACACAATAGGCCTACTCACTGAACCACTTTGGTTATTGTCTTTGCACCATGCTTATTGTGTCAGAAGATTCATGATTTAACTGGCGTAGCTTACATAGGCAGTGTTGCATTGCAAACAACTCATCTATATTATATTTTACCACGTCTGCTTGCGGACCACTTGGGATAGCTTGCGGACCATCAGTGGTCCCCTGACCACACTTTGAGAAACACTGATCTAAATGCATGATTGAGTTTGATTTAGAGTATTGGTGGACCCTCTCCCCTCCTAAGGGATCCCTTTTCTTCCAGAAATGTGAAATCTGTCAAGATAAGCATCTAATACCATAAGTAATGGCGCCAGGTCACCTAAGACCCCGGACTCATTCATTTAACAGTGAGTACAGTCTGGTGCAGCAGCCTTAATCAGAGCATGTACAGTAATTGAGGGCAAAGAGCAAATCCAACAGACGGAGATCAGCTTGGGGCCACATGCAACCCAGTTCTGATAAGCGTGCACAGACATCAGGGAGATGCAGACAGTTTAGATGGTTGAACAAACAGCTCATGTTACAGGGATAACAGGTATTGATACTCTTATATCTCTCTCAAAAAAGATTGATTTCTAAATGAGTGGGTCAAAATCGAACTTTAACATGGTGAAATATCTCTATTATTCTTCTTCTGCAAACAATAGGGCAGCATGTGTCAATCTTTTGCAACCCCACAGCAACTTATATAGAACCTGACAAACAACTTGATCTTTGTCTATATGGTCTATATTATATTATTATTTTTAAAAAAAATAGCAAGATAACAGGTGAAACTCTATATATGGTATTGAAACCAGACTGAAGAGTTGGCTGGCTTGTTGCATGCTTTGGTTGCCAAAGACAACACAGAAAATTAAGCAGAAACATGTGCTTCAAAATGGCTGTCTCCAAAATCTCTCTAGAGGGCATACAACACAGAGAGAAGCCTGAAGAATTGCAGCGAGGAGCAAAAAAAAAAAATGATGCTATAGTATGTAGGTCATGGGGGTAGTGAATTTATATGCAAAGTTTGGTTTACTGTGAAATATTTCACAGAAGCACTAGCGAGCGGCAGCCACAAGTTTAGCAATGCCATTGAAACACACTGACTTTGCTGGCCGGTCTCCTGAACTAGCACACTAAATGCCCCCAGCACACCTCTTTAAGCTGACGTTGAACCACAGCAGGGTGGCCACCAGGAAGGTGAGATCGCAAGCACGATCGTGTTTATACTGACCGCCTGAGATTGCTCCACAAGCAAGGCTTTGTTTTGCAGAGCTGGACAATAAAAGGGGCCCAACGGGTCTCACCGGCCCAATGCTAAACGAACTTTAACAATTACTCATTGTTACTGTACGGCGCTAAATAAGATGGCAGAGGGTTTTATTGACATGTGTGCGTTCCAAGGAGGAATGCCGCGTTATTTTTTCTCTCGACTGTGCCGAGGCAGCCGTTCCTTAGCAAACCAAAAACAATCCATTTTCCACTCCTGAGATGAAGATCAAGTGTCGCGAATATAACACAGTCTTGACAATCACGCCAGGGGATCAGATGCTAACCACACACAATACCACTGAGACAGAGGTCACGGAGTGCACAGCATTGCACTTCAATCAGCTCTCTTTGTCTTTTCAAAATGGTAGTAGCCCAACATGAACACAAAGTGGGCCAAGTATGATGGTGTTGTGTCGACCTAGCCGACATATCTTTGCAACCAAATCGCTCCACAGTTACTCAATTGCATGTATCACCATGTTTTTAAGAAATGTTTTGGTCAAATTTGATCTACCCTGTGGAGAAAGCAAAACAGCCCAGTCATTATCGTCATTATCGTCTTCGTCATCATCGTCATCATCGTCGTCCTCATCATAGTGTTACTAGGAAAAGCATCCTTGAGCCAGCGCTTTGCTTACTTTGCAAGTTACACTGTTGAAATGAGGTAACCCAGTTCAGTACACACGTGCCTCCCCTGAACAGATGGCCATGTTGACATCATGCAGCCTAATGGCAGACGGAGCAGGCTGTGCTAATGTAATAGCACTCAGGCTTGTCAGACTGCTGACTAATTCTGACTAGGATGGATGCAGAGGGAAGATGGCTTTTCTGGCTGAAACCAAGCGAGTGTTTGACACAAGCCCAAAGTACATGGTGATTTTTTACCACTGACAGCCTATTCTAATCTTGACAGATTTCTGCCAGTTTGCCAGAACTGCTTTGCTTTTTGTATTACTTTGCCTGCCAGCTTCCGAGGCAGAGTTGCTGTTGCTCTGTGTCTGTAGTTGGGCATGTGTGTCCTCGATACGATATTGCTTTTGTGTACCTCAGTGTTCTTTATTCTTTATGCTGATGTTTTGTGGCAGGGTTTCCATGTGTCAGAAGACAAAAAACAATGCTCTGACCACTGCCCAAATCAGTCTTTGGAGTGGTTTGTTCTTTGTAGGTTGTTTTTCGCAAACTAGTTGTCAGTCAAAGTGTTACTGTGACCTATATTTCAAGTATGTGGTTTAGTATTGTGGTTTAGTAAACCATGGATACATTAACCCCAACGGAAGTGGTAAACTTCCTCATAGAGGAGCCCTATGGCTAGCCTGGAAAATCCAGACCCTGATAATCTAGAAAGATTAAGGGTCTGGCCACGAACAATGTAATGTCCCAACTCGAGGGGCGGCACCAAGCATGCATTTGAAAATCTTACTGCACGCAATTGGATAACACTAGACCAATGTTTACTCTGAATGATTCCGGACTTGGATAGCACTACGATCAATGTTTACTGACCTCCAACGTTGCAGCGCTTGTCGTCATCAGTTTAGCTCGCCCCTGGCCCGCCTATATCAGATATACCGATTTGATTGGTTCCACGGGATGCAAGGGGTAAAAGTAACGTGCATCATTGCTCATTGCCAGAGTGTCTCACAGAGACAATTCCATTGTGCTCTCGTGAGAACTCTGGATTTCCAGGGTACACTATGCCACTATTTTCCTAACAAACTCAAACCATAGAGCTCAGCCTTTAGGAGGTTTGTCACTTCCTTTGGGTTAACATCCAAAGGTTTGTCAGTAAACTATGTACTTGAAATATACCCGTGTCAAGTTGAAAAGGTCTAGTGTTGCCTGGTCTACAGGTATGACTGGGCAGGATGGTCAGTACAGGGCAGCTGAGGTACTGGCACACTCTGGCCCGGGCCAGTACCGGAGTCATTGCCATTACTTGTTCCCTGTTGGCTTTACTAGAAGGCAGTGAAGGTTATACAAGGCATGAAGCGAAGTGAAATGCAGAAGCTCCATGCACTATCACCAGACTCTGTGTGGATGTGTTGCTGCTTTTTGTTTGTTTGTTGTTTGTTTGCCTGGTTTGTTGCTGGGTTATTTGTTTAGGGGGACAATGGAAGCCAAGGCCTTATCTCACCAGTGCCAAGCCATGGCGGTTTACTGCTGCCTTTCTGCTTTCTGTCTTACTGCTGTTTTTATATGGACGGGAACAGTTGGGAAAGAGGACTGGACCCGTGAGTATAGCCCCCAAAGTACTAGTGCACCATTTTGCAACCTTTATTAAATTCCTGTTGTTTGATACATTTTTTTTTTTTTAATGTGCAAGTTGCTGTATGAATTAACTTAAAGAATTAAACAAACTATTCTATTGGAAACAAGACCATTTTTGGCCATCAACTTAAAAACCAGCACTGCTCAGGCACCACAGAGGCAATATCAATGAAATTGAGACTGCTTACCCCTGCTGAAAAGACAGCCAACTACTCTGTACAAAAATAGATTAATTTGTAGCTCAAGAGAATGCATCTCATACTATATCCATCTTGGCTGGAATTACACTGTAAGTGACTTAAAGAAAAACACCTCTTGTTCCTTTTTAATATGAACTACATTCCTGAGCCCTTATACTGTATACATTGAGTGTTTAATAACGGTGTTTCCGCTCTGTAGTGCTGGACCATGAGTAAGAGTCTGTTGCTGAAGAGCTGATGAATGAATGAATGATGGACTGAGTGATGGACCAGTCATAGATGAAATAGCTATTTCACCTCCAAAAACACATACAACTTAAACTGCAAAACTTACACTGACACAGATGTAACAGACAGAAGAGAGAGAACTACAAAACTAAAAGAAAAGCAAAATAAGTAAATCAGGCATAACTACTGACAAATTGAGGAGTGCTGGTCAGTTTATTATTCCATTAAGAGGTATAATAATGGCATCCATTAGTATTGCCTCATTTCGACACTGTCGTCTGGGAGAATGAAGTTTCCTAATAGTCTAACTCTGTGCTGTTAAAGTAGTTGGTGGTTTGAGCGTCCGTTGTATAAAACCCTACTAAGGACAGTATTTCTCGAGGCCTAAATGAAAATGGTGTCTCTCCTCACCCGCTTCCATTGGCATTGAGGGCTGTGGAATATTGAAATTCTTTCACAAGTCACTGAGGACTCACTTTAGATGGATTGCAGACTCTGTCAAATATATTTTGCTCTTCGCGGAGACAAAGGAACAGAATGTGTGTGTTGTCAGACTTTTTATGAACTGTCATTTTCTTCTACTTAATTTTGAATGGTAACTTCAGTCTCAGCTATAAGGGCCCACAGCGAGGACAGTGAGCCAATCTAGGGGAAATAGTCTGTGGATTTCTCATGGTCTAGAGAAAAGGAGCCAACATTGGGGCTTTTCCATCAAAAGTGTTTTTGCCTGAGCAGAATTTTGTGGGATGTTTACTACAAAAGACCGCCATTGTGCTGTGTAAAAAGAGGAAAATCTAATCAATATTTTGGCTTAAATTTCAACACAAGGTTGCTCTGGGTGCTTTGGCCCTCCATGGTGAAGAGAAAAGACAAAACACAGACACACCTCTTTTTGAAGGTTTATTGCATCACACATATCAATGGTCCATGCTTTACTAGATTTAGACCACATGTTATGAAAGTAAAAATATTTTTGTCTGTTTTATTATTATGGATGTCTCCCTTTACAATGTCTGAATCTACTGGATATTTTATGGGAATGGAATTGAACATTATGCCATTATGTCATTATATATACTGGCAAACTTGAACTAACCTGAATGGATTTTAATAGGACTTGAACACATTGAGAAATATATCCTTTGTATTTGTGCTGCAGTGTTGTGCCCCCGTGTTGTTAAGCTTATGCCAGATGTTGTAAGTAATTGGAGGCCACTGTGTTCCAGTAACAGAAAGTAATCCATGTTCAAGGTGCTCATTCAGCAATGTATACACTCATTTGTAGCTCTGTCACAAACCCATGCAGTTCAAGAAATCTGGTGAATAAATACGCAAATAAGCTACAGCAGCAAATACTTCTCAGGTTTGCAAAAAAATATCAATAGATAATTGACATTGTACAGAACGTGTCTTATTAGGGAATTCAACTGAACTGTGGTATAAACATTAGAAGCACAGTTACTCAATTGCAGCCACTTTTTACTATCTCAATAAATAATGTTAGACACAAGTGAGGTTTTTCTACTGAAATACAAACATACCTGTCAACCCTCCCATTTTTTCTGGGTTTCTCACATATCTCAGTCCCCCGACCCCCCCCCCCCCTCCCTCCCCCACACACACACACACTTTCTTCCCATTTGAACATTTTCCTGTAAACATCCTGTATTTGGATACTTACCACCAGAACTGTCAGTTACTCTACTGTTGTCCTGTTGCTACATCCTTGCCTTTCCAGTGAAATAGATGTTGTCAAAACAGAAAAGCGTAGTTTTGTTTGCATGTGTGACTTCAGAGTGAAATTTAAGATAAGTGTGTGGTTGTAGTGAGAGCAGGTCATGACGGCAATCAGTAACCAGAGTAACATAGACATGGCTTTATACCTCATTCAGTTAGTTGTAGTCATTGGATTTTTGCTGTTATAGCAAAGGGGCAGCAAAATAATGCACAATGTTGAAAATATCCTGTATTTTGGGATAGGATCCTGAGAAATCTCCCTTATTTTAAAAGCTGACAGGTATGTACAAAGCAATGCCAGAATACTACTTTGTGAGTTCCAAAGCAGCTTGATGGCAGCAGTGAACAATATTATGTGTAAAAGTCAGAAGAAACACCCGTTGGCCATTACGTTTCCTCTTCTCCTTTTTTCCAAGAAAGAAGCCCTTGTTCAGCTTTGGGTCAAATGCACTGATTTCCTAAGAAGAGGGTTGCCTGAGTGATGCCAAAGACCAAAACATCCATAAGACTGAACATGTTTTCACTATTTATTTACAATCGGCATCAAATCTCTGTCAAAAGTGTCACTCCTGAATCGCACTCTTGAATCACATTGATCAGTCCAGTGCAATACACACAACCTTAACACAGAGCCTCTTGAATGAAGCATCGCCCTCCTCCCTCCCTCCCTCCCTCCCTCACCTCAGTAGTGGCGTAGCAGGCCAGCTGTACAGCGGCCACATTGTCCTGCGCGTGCCTCGTAGGGGGTAACTCTCGTGCACACAGCTAGGAGCCAAGGCTGTGGAGTCCGCCTGGCCTCGAAGACAAACACACTGTCAGACTCGCCATCCATCACGGAGGCTTTTCTGCTGTGGAGGTAGCGGACCACTGCACTGTGTCGTGTCCTCGCTCGCTCCTGATCCACACACACACACACACACACACACACACACACATACACACACACACACACACACACACACACACACACGCACATTGGAGTTCACCCACCCGTGCCCAGAGGTGGAGAGCTCCAGTTCGAGAAGGTAAGTACAACACATTTGTTCCAAGCAGCTGATTCTATCTAGCACAGCTCTTTGACCAGGTAGATAGGCTACTTGTCTATCAGAAATCTATCTGTATATCTGAAATCTACATCAGCTAATGAGTGAAATCCACACTCTAGCTGTGTTAAGTGCACAGTTGGATCCAAGACATGGCAGGTCTTTCTGAAGCCGGAGAGTTTTCTACCTCCACACCACGTGCAGGGCCCCGACAGAAGTCGGCCCAGAGTGACCGTGACCCGCCCCTGCTTGGCTTGACCCGGCTCAGCCCGACCGCACCGCTTCATGTGGGCCCTGTGCAGGCAGACTCCACAGCAGGGCTGATCCCAATAACAAGAGAAGGGTCAAATGTAAACCACTGCTGCCCCCTCCAACCGTACGTGAGTGGAACAAACCTTTAAAAATATAAAAATGGCTGAAGTAATTGCGCGTTACAGATTCGTCTGAAGTGATGCTGTCTGTCTGTCTGTCTGAAGTGACAGATAATGTAAGCAGAGTGAGAGTCATGGGCGCAATCTTCACAGACACAGCTGCAGACTGTCTCACCACGGAACACATCAGAGCGTCTGACCGGTGGACACTGGGACACCCTATGGCACAGTCACCGCGCTGGACTCTCATACATGTTGAGAGAAAGTGGAATAGAACATTATGTCCAATATTCCAATATATGGTTTAATGTTCTGCATTATGTCCAATATTCCAATATGTGGTTTAATGTTCTACAGTTCTCATTAGTAGGTCACTTTGATACTAAAAGTATGATTATATGTAATGACTGTATGATATCTGTACTGTCCCTGTGTATATCTCTGTGTGACTGTGTTTAGAGATAAGCATGAATATTATGACTTTGCAGTGTTTCACTGTTCTGCATGGCTGCGTCAGTAGCTATCTGCTCCGGATTGCCAGGCTGCCACTAATCAGGGTCTGATTCAGTGTAGTCCACGTGAGATGGGATGACCAACGCCATCTCCCGTCAGCCTGGAAGGATACTTAAACCCTAACTATTTCCTTGTCTAGTTAGAGCAGCTGATGGATCTTTAGGTGAAGTCATGCTGTCTCTCCCTTGATGCGCATCATTGTAAATAAACTCTGTTCCTGATTTTTCATACTTTGTCTGACTGGGTCTTTATTAAATCTATGGTATCAAAATTACCATCAATGTCATAATACAGTTTAGGCCATTACTTGAGACTTTTAACAAGATTACACTGGCTTTGGTCACCTCGTCTCGAAAGTTTCAAGATCCTACTTTTAGGCCTGTGTGAAGCCTGTGGCTGTGTGAAGTAGCAGAGCTGTTGTAGCTGCTTTCATTTGTTTGTTTTAGGACTCATTCTGATTTAAAGTGTTTTGGTAGACACCTACACATGTAGAAATATTGCATGATCTGACCCCAACAACCATAATTCAGTATACTCTGTTATATGTCAATTTGATGAAAGTGTTCTATCATCTATCATGCTGTGAATTCAGAGTTCAATAATAAAGCAAATGTCCTGACATAAACACATATGACACAGCTCAACTCTCCAGCTGTCATCCACAAAAAACATTTCCCTGCTGCTTACTCCAGCCCAGTGGTTTCTGCCAATCCGTGGTGCACTAAGCGTATTTCAAGTTTTTTCTTACAGATTAAAGGCCTCTCCATCTCAGCATGCTGACGGGGACCTGGATGTGCTGCTCTCCCATCCAACTCAACTGCCTCCCTCAGCCGTAAGCCCACCCACTCCAGGGGCCCAGGGTGAGCAGGATGGGGTTGTGAACCAGAGCTTATCCTTATCAACGATAGAGAGACGTTCACTCCTACGTGTCTCCGAGAACCTGAGATACTGATGCAACGCATTACTCATCAACACATCAAGAGTAATGAAGCAGTAATATTCTCAGCAGTGTTACACAACTAAGTGCGTGGACTCATGTGGGACGATATGACCCAGACTTGAGATAGACCTGGACCGGACCCAGTAGTGCACTGACTGCTATCTGGACTCTCTCTGACCATCTCCAGCATGTGGAGGATTTCTTAGTCCCGTTTGCTTCCCGTCAAGGCTCGGTCAGTTCTCTGTGTGCTACTAAGGCATGAAGGTTATAGACCCTTTCAAGAGAGTTCCATTATCAGCATCATAGTTGGCCCCACAAGACTTCCTTTTTAACATTCCATATGTTATCTTAATGCAGAGGAAGTAGATTGGGAACCAAATAGAATGTTCAAGCATTGTTTTTGTTTTTTTTGTTGAAAGGGTCTATATATCTGTACATATCTTTTCTGATGAGCGAGTCTAGGTTCTGTTCCCTTTCCAATCCAAGAATGGATATAAAAGATGGATGTAGACCTGAAACACAAAGCATACGGATAGCTGAACATTTGCACCAGCAGGCTTCTATCCTTCTTGGGTGCAATTGGTCATTTCTTTTTCCATAGATGTCATTTCAATATGTATTTCTGCCAAACTGACAACAGCGTATAAATATCACACAAGTACAACTTGCATGCAGGAGGAGTGTGGGTGCACATTATACTAACAGAGGGCTTCGCTCTCTGACAGCGGATTTGACCGCTTTGCTCTGGGAAGCGTCCAGGTCGAGATGTGTCAACACGTTTACAGGCTCGTAAAAGCAGCCAGGCACGGCCAAGGAGCTGTTCTGATGACGTCCCAAACAGCAGCGCTGATCAAGCCAACGTCAGGCAGATTTTGCCTGAATAATGAGGCTTGGATGTGCTCGCAGCCCTCCCCCCCCCCTAACAAAAGGTTGTAAATTCAACTGACCAAAAGAGCAGAGTTTGTCTCTTAGTGCTTGGTCAGCATGAACCGAGTACACCGTACCTTGCCCTAAAAGCATTGTTTACTCTTGAGTTTTACCTATTTTTGTTTTAGCAAAGAAATTATGTTGATGGTCTCATTGCCAGGAGGCACTCAAATGTGACACTATAAATGGTAACATATTAATTTTTTGGTGGTGGAGCAGCATAACATACAGTATATCAATTATTCTGTATAAATCATATTTCTAAGCACTTTTTGGCAAAGCAGCCACAATGAAAAATGTAAGTGGTGAACACAATCACAACGGTACTCTATCTTGGAGTATTGGCTAACTTGGAGATTGGAGATTTCGACATCATGCCCTGCTCACACAAAGCAAAGCTTTACTCACTGGTTTCCAAGCAAACTCCTGAATCAACTCTCCCTGTTTGAGTTCAAAGAAATAGGTTTTCTCCTACTGACAATGCAGAGTCTATGTGATGGATTATACTACATAGGGTCTTTGTTCCCATTTGCGTAAGAGAGAAAATAACTGTCCTGCAGATATTAGGGATTTATTAAGAGTGGTCAGTGTGGTTATAGATTATGTGAGCGTAGATTAATGTTTCAATTAATTACATTATTTTGTTTATTTAAAATAGTTTAAACACAGTGATTAAACACTTGTAATTGCATAGCCATTTCTACTCACTTTCAACCAATCTGATTTGCTATTGTTATCATTTCCTGTTATTGTTAAAGAAAAGATGTTTCATTCTTCAAAGGCTCTAATTCTGAACACAACACAGTGCTTAATGTGATGTTAACTTTTAGCCTAGTTCAGACATGGTATGGTCAAACAGTGTTTGTGTGGTACACACTATCTCAATTAACACCTGACTGCATAAAAGCTCATCAAAGGGGTTTCCTGTCTCTCTCTCTCTCCCTCTCTCTCCCTCTCTCTCTCTCTCTCTCTCCCTCTCTCTCTCTCGCTCTCTCTCTCTCGCTCTCTCTCTCTCTCTGCTCATGTGCATCTGCCAGGTCAAGCAGAAAGTGTAGATCAGTCTGGCTCTTGTGTGGAATCATGAAGGCGGTGTCTGTTTTGTCCATCATCCACTACCTGTGGCACTGCGTGCTGCTCTGGGGTGCCACTTACCCTTGCAGGCTGTCCACGGGGGGAAAGCGCTTTCCCACCGCTGACTGTTTCCTGACACTGTTTTGGTTTCCACGGGCAATAGATACAACTGCACTGTGCGGCCTCTCCTGACAACCGGCCTATACAGTGCTGAGATATTTTATTTAGCATGAAGCACTTGTAAAGAGCCAGTAACTCCGCAGTCTGCCGACCTGGGGAAAAACATTTTTTATTTCTGTCCATTGGGTCGAGTCAAGTGGCCTTTCAAATGGCGGTATTGAGACACGTCGAAGCATTGAAAGATGAAGGGGCAAACAACGTGAGCGAAAACAAGTTGAGAATCAATGGAATGTTGTTTGGGGGGGTTTAATAGTATGTTCATTGAGCTGCTTTTACGTCACTACCACCCACGGCTTTCCTCCACATATGGACAAGCTATAGGAATGTGTTGCTTTGACCGACGGTTGATGACAAGGGTCATTTCAGTGGCACCCTCTTCAGTGAAAACACATGGCTACAACTCTGCCGTCATGAGGGGGTTGGAAAAACAATGACACTGGTCCTCTATAGGAAACCAATAATAAGATACTTGTACATTTGTTCATTATCCTACAAGGAACTATTCTCATTATGATTTTAAAATGATTTATGAGCAGCAATATTGTTTGATGAAATGTAAATATCATGCTTGCAGGCAGCATAGATCCTAGAGGTCTGTGGTCTCACTGATAACAACTCTCATTTAGCACATGTTTAAAACAAGCCACATACTTAAACATGTTAACAGAGAGTTAAACGTGTGATATACAGACTGCTTAACAGCACTTAAACTCTCCATTTGAAGATTAACCTCAAGTAATTAACACTTCATGGTGGATTCCCTATGCTGTCATTACCTGTTATGACAGTGAGCATGCAATGAAACCTCAATGATAAATTTGGATTATCACTGCCATAACAGGTCTCTTAATGTTAGATACCATAGCCTAGAAATCTAGACGCATCCTAGCAGCAGCAAATGTAATTTGCAGCCAGGGTTGTTTAGCAACTCTAGGTTGGCTTGCGAGCTGGAAAACCAAACTTTGGTCAGGCCAATCCCATCGTGTATAGAGTCGGTGGGCAGGCTTAAAGGAGAATTCCGGTGTGATATTGACCTAAAGTGTGTTGAAACATGATACCGAGTGTGAACGTATGTCTCATAGCTCATCTCGGCTTGGTATGATAAGGGATCAGATTCCAAAAATAATTCTGTGGAAATGCATTGATTTCAGTTGCTGCTACTGGAAACAACTGGAATCCATACATTTTCACAGAATTATTTTTATCATACCATACCATATCATACCTGTTCATTCGTACTTGTCGCTCGACTTATCGTGACTAAATTCAAGATGGCGGCGAACAGTAAACTTCCTGAAGGTACTGTCTGTATAAATCGTCTTGTAAATAAACTACCAGTGCTTTTTCAAAGTTCTCAATGTCTCGTTTTAAAGGTCAGAGCTACTTTGAGCCTCGTAAATGGTGTAAAACAGTGAGTTGACTGTATAGTTTCACAATAAATGTTAGGAACTCAGGGTTTGTCTTAGTGATCAATTCTATATACAAAGAAGTGCTACAATTCTTTAATTTGTAAGAGGTGTTAAAGGCTTGGTGAATAAGAGCAGTGCAGAAACTCTGTTAAGTGATACAAAAATTGTGAGGTGATGTTCATGATCAACAGCCTAAAATCCATAGTATATATCCAAAAGTCATACAAAACCTTGCTTGGACAGGTCATGACACCTTTGCTTGGGAATATACTATTGGCACAAAACAGGGACGTGCACAAAAGGCTGTTGTTCTAACATGAAAAAAGTTAAAACTGCTTGCTTTTTGGGCAGTATACTAGGACACTTACATAACAGGAAATTACAAAATAGGCTATAACTACTAAACAGCACGTGACATGAACTTTTTCTGGTGATTTTTGTGATCATCAGCCCAAAATACTTTCAAAAGTGTCCAGGAAGCAAAATCTTTGTTGTGATGTATAATTGTAAAGAATTACTTTACTGAGTCAGAGAGAGGGAAAGAGACATTCAACACAGAGTTGCTAATGGCGTGGCTGTGTCCTGCTCTCCTGCCTGTGTCTGTGTTTGGGCCCTGTTGGTTTTGGGGCAGGTCAGTGGAAGAAAATCCCCCAAACGTAAATCCCATAAACTGCAATAATGAGGCAGAAAATCTGGAAATTCCTATTTAACAGATTAAGAAACACAAATAGTGTTAAGTAATAACCAGCCCTGCTCCTGTTACCCTACTTCAAAAACCATGGCGAGGACTTTTTTTTTTTGGGGAACAGCACAGACGAGGGGATGCCAGTCCAAACAGTGGGCACACGACAGGCCATAGATCTGTACTTAAATGCCACTTAATGGCCACGTGTTTGTGTTCCTGTGAAATTACCCGATGCACTGGTGGCTTTTTCTGGGAATCAGAACAACTTTAACATTTTATTTCAGCACAGCTTTATATAATTATACTGTATGTTTCAGTGAAATTAAACAGTGCAGGTTTTGAATCGTATGGTATAGAATACTACATGGGGAGTGTCACTGGTGTATTGGAAACAGTTTTCTGCAAAGTACAGTTTTCTACAGAAAGAATGTAGATTCAATTGACCTGCTTTTCACTTTCTGTGTGTGTACTGTATGTGGTGTGTGTGTGTGTGTGTGTGGGGGGGGGGGGTTACATTAATGGAAATTAATTACCCTGAAAATCAGGTGTATCCCCAATGTGAATTAAAATGATTTATGATTTATGCTTGAATTTAAAACCGTAGGCCATATATCATTATAATGTTCTAATGTATATGCCAGAATCTGGTACCACATTCAATAGCATGCATCTCACATAAGTTACAACTGGAACATCTGATATGTCAAACATCCTGCACAACTCTACTACTTTTGATGAATGTACCATAATGGAATAACTGGTGGAACAGGCTGCTGGGCTAAATTTACGACCCACAAGGCGTATTATTCCTTCAGAGTGCTTCTCCAGTTGGTGTAAGATCATTCAGACTTATCAGTTTGGGGTCATAAAACCTGTGACATCCTAGCTGTTTCTGTCCTGCTCGCTCCACATTTAAAAGTCATGCAAACAGATCTAAAGGATGACTTATCTGCTGAAAAGATTCAGATCCCACATTTGATACTACCATTCTGCCATGCACACTAGATAATCTAAACATTTTAGAATGTAATTGTCCTCTCTAAAATATTTGTATCAGTAAATGGAGAAATGTGTGTTCCTCTCTGTAACCCCCCTCATTAATTGCACAGGAAAGGACTACATTTACAATTGCCTGCTGAGTCTGAAATGATGAAGCAGGCATGAGTCCAAAAACTTTTCTACACACCAAATGCATTATCACCTCAGCATGGGTTTTCCCTGAGGACCTCGACTTCAGATATTCCTGAATTTAGTATGCTCTTGCTTGTCAGGAATTCAAAATTTACTTTTTGCCACACAAGTCTATCTGTTTCTGCAACTCCACTGGTAGAGTAGGGTATTAACATCACAAAGGATATGGGGTTGAGACTCAAAGTGATGTATGCACCATATGCATGTGTATATGTATGTTTGTATGTATGTATGTATGTAGGTATATATCTATTTTTTACATACTATAATTAATGTACTTAATGTATAGCCTGGAAAATCCAGACCTTGGTAATCTAGAAAGATTAAGGGTCTGGCCACGAACAATGTAATGGCCCAACTCGAGGGGCGGCACCAAGCATGCATTTGAAAATCTCGCTGCACGCAATTGGATAATACTAGACCAATGTTTACTCTGAAAGATTCCGGACTTCGACGCAATTGGATAACACTACGACCAATGTTTACTGACCTCCAACGTTGCAGCGCTGTCGTCATCTGTTTAGCTCGCCTCTGGCCCGCCTATATCAGATACACCGATGTGATTGGTTCCCCGCGATGCAAGGGGCAAAAGTAACGCAGACACAATTCAAATTGTGCTCTGGAACTCTGGATTTCCAGGGAACTTAATGTAGGCTACTTCATATAAAACATTTTAAATGAATTACTGTTAAAGTAAACTCTTTGTGGGGCACGTGCTGTGTTTGTGTGGCAAGACAGATGAAGTCTTTGCATGATGCTACGCGAGGAACTCCATGACCCCTAGAATACGCACATCCATTGTGCTTTGTTTTTACCTGCCTTTTTTACTGTTTTTTTATGACAAAGTCAAATTTGAGAGTTATTTGGCATAAAGTTAATGGGTTATGCAGGCCTCTCTGTCCAGCGTACTGCGGTCCCCACTGGAAGCCCAGTCCTCTCCATCCACGTGAAAAAAAAAAAACCATCCTCAGGGCCTGCCAGCTTCCAGACCTGGCCTCTGTGTTCCAAGTTCAATTCTGCATGGTCAGCCCAGAGGCCATTTACTCACTGACTTCAGCGACTCTGGGAAATAGCTCTGCTTTGCTCATCGTCGTCGTTAGGGTCAGGAGGTCACCTCAACAAACGTCATGTTTCAGCCTCTGACTCGACTTCCAGTACTTGTAAATGACCGCCATAAAGGAGAAAAACGTGCGGGCCGGATGAGGGGATGCTGCAGCTACTGAGTCTGTGTCATCGTGTCTGAACCGATGCATTACGCATGATTAATGAGACCACTGCCCTTACCATATTTGGACGTGCGAGAGAGAGAGAGAGAGAGAGAGAGAGAGAGATTTACTGGCAATGATGCAGAGGCATCTCACTAGGTTCTTCTCGTGTGGCCTAGCTTTGCCGTCTCTCTGCTAATGTCATTTGGGAGCCCTACTGCACAGCATAGGCCTTGCAAAGTATACTACATTTGTCTTGGATTACGCTGCAAATTAAGATGTTAAGACCATTAGGTCAAGGGTATAGGGTTAGTTAAAATGTCCCATTTTTCAAAAACTGATACTCCTTTTGCCGACTATCGAATGGAAAATCATCACAGATGTGCGGGTGTGCTGTGAAAGCGCTCTCGCATCTCCGTTTCACCCAGCTGTCGGAGTTAAGGTGGGGAGAGAGGGGAGCGGAGGATGATGGGAGAGGAGAGGCGTCAGCGAGAGCATCCTTGCGCGCACCTCGCCACGTGTCCTCACACACTCTCACCTCCTCCTCCACCTCCTCCACCAACCGCTGACAGCACCGGCCTCGCGCATCTGGAATCACTCAGCTCCTGTGCGCTCGGTGCTTGGCTACTAGAGGTCAAAGGTCACCAGAAGGTCTGTCATGACAACAGCCCAGAGAAATGCTGAGTGGGGTGGGGGTGTAGAAGAGGATATGTGTGTGTGTGTGTGTGTGTGTGTGTGTGTGTGTGTGTGTGTAAGGGGGAGGTGGGGGCGTGGGGCTAGGTACTCCTCTCCTTCTGTGAACTCCCACGTGCCTCGTGGGGCAAAAACAACATGAGGCGGGAAAGAGGAGGAGGTGGTAGTGGTGGTGGCGGGGGCCGGTGTTGGAGGGCGAGACGGCGTGGAATGTAAATCACGGACATCGACGGTGCGGTGCGGTGCAGGCCGGCCAGGCCGGGGCCATCGGCACAGCTGTGACGGTGACGCAACCGTCTCCTCCTCTGCTCCTTCTCTCTCTCCCTCTGCTGAAGGAAAAGTGGCAGCTCAGTTGCAAATAGTGACACCAGATGTCTCATGGAGAAATTAGAAAATACCAGAGACGAGAAGAGAAATATTTCAACTCGTCTCTCTGCTTAGTGTTTCCAGGACTGTGCCACTGGACCTGAGTGCACTGCAGAGTAGCTGGTCCTACCACATCCCGTATAAGGGCTTTGGCAAACTAACTACTGCAGGTAGTAAAATGTATTATTGTATATGATCATATTCACTCCAACTCATCTAGCACGAGGGCCTTGGCAAAGCAATTTAGCTGTAAAGTGTAATAATATATACATCAGAGCAAAGGCTGTGAAGTAACGTGCAGTCTAATCTCTCCACAGTGTGTCCTCCAGCAGTGTCTAGAAAGCAGCTGGGTGGGGAGAAGCCCTAACCTGGTGCTTATAGCTGGAGCTGAGGCAGAATTACGGGGGAGTCCAAAGCTCAGGAGTATTGTTGTTGTTTGGGTGTCTCATTGATATTGACATTGTTATTGTTATCATTCTATTTCTGGAGCACTTCATTCTGTAGCCAAATTATCATGATCATCCGGGGGCCCTTGGTTGGTGCAGGATCAGCTGTTGTGTCCACTGGTGAGCTGCCCTCAGATTCAACTCCTCATTGTCTTCAGGGGCATTTAAAGGCTGCAGGAAATTTCCTTCTTTGCCATGTCAAGTTTGGGCTGTCCTGACTGCTGGGTTCTGCTGGGTTCTTTCCCGCCCCCATCCTGCCTCATATTGCTATTCAGAACCGTTGCCCATATGCTCCAAGGCAAAGCAAACAGGCAATATGAAGAGAGCCCTCACTAATTGCAACCATGTGTTCTTCCTGAAGACAGTCACTGTGCTGATGGCTATATGTGATTTAGGAGCGAGTTGGTATTCTGACTAAATAAATGCACAAACATACTGTAAGATAGACACTTTGGAGCGAGATGTTATTCTAAATGAATTCTGACTTGTGAGATAGTATTGAACTGAAAAGAATTTACAGGCATATGACATATGTGAGCTTTCAGAGTTGGTATTCTACTGAAATGATTCACACATGGTGATATGAGCTTTTGGAAGCAAGTTCCCATGCGTATGGCTTTATTGGTTTCTGGAATAGGTTATACAGCATAAGCTCTAGCATGTGGACTTTACTTAATACTTCTACTGGACTTCATTCTCTGGAAGGTTATTCTACACCTCAGGTGGATATGAATGGGAGTTATTATGACATTTTGGGACCACAAAACAGCTCTGATGATATAAACAGCGAATGGGTTTGGACTTGAAGGTTGGAGAGTTGAAGAAAACATCCCTCTGTTGATCGTGCAATCCTTTGAATCTCGAGTCGGTGTGCAGCCATCAGTGACGTGGTCGTGACGCGAGAGGTCTGATGACACAAAATAAGAGAAAGCCTCTGGCGAGTTCTTCGAGAAGCGAGCAAAATACCGTCTAGACGCAACAAGACGGGATGATGTAATGTTTTTCAGTCTCGTTTAAAGGGCCCATCCCTTCGAGGAGTCGTGTCATGGGACTAGACCACGCCTTTGGCATCAGCGGCACTCTAACGCTATCATGCATATTCATGAGCTGGATTCGGCTTAATTTACTATTTCCAGTGAGCGTGCTGCAGGAACACAAGCCGTGTCTGTGTTGTGTGAAAACATCTGGCAGAGCTGATCGCCTGTGGAGCTGGGAGCCAAGGGAAAGAAATGGAGGGAAAAGGACTAACTAGAAAACAGTTGAGACACATGAGGAAGCAAGGCCGGTTGAAATGTCTACTGAGGCCACAGGAGTAACAGAGAACTGACACAATACACAGCAAAAAAAGCTACATTATCCTACATCTATAAAGAAGTCTGAATGTTTTAATCCACATCCATATGCAAATCTCATTTTCTAGTTTGCTTGAGTTTGACCCAGATTTCCGTTAAAGGAATACAGCATAGCATCCATAAATAACCAGATCTCTGTGTGTGTGTGTGTGTGTGTGTGTGTGTGTGTGTGTGTGTGTGTGTGTGTACTTTCACATCTTCTATATGTATACACAGAGCAAGAGAGCAAACGCACAGACCTCCCTGCTGCCAGCACAGTGGTCCTCTACATGACCATTCGTACCTGCCTGAGAAAACAAAAATCACAGACGAACCGTTACTGGCATCAGGAGATGCGACAAACACACTGTAACAAGTGTAGAGCTGCATTTGGGGCGTGGGTGATATCTGGCACAGTGATTTATAGAGCAATGCCGAACTTCAATCGAGGTCTCTGGGAAAAAAAATAAAAATAAAACAAACGAAAATGCTGACGTATGCGGTTGATATGCACTCGCCAATCCAGCCCAGTTTATCTTCGGCCATCATGAAACGGCGGTGAGGCCTGTCCCTCGATTTGGTGCACAGGCGTGAGAAAGGGCATGAGCGTTCCGGGCATGCGGGGCGGGATGGGGTGCGGGGATGACGGGTCTTTTGAGAGACAAACCTGAAACAACATTCTCATGGTCGTCTTTGGTAGCTGGCCAGTGTGTTGGGCAGCGTGGCCAAGTTTTGGTTGTCTCATTAAACAAGCAAATATGGTGACATATGAGTGCATAAAGGAGAAAGTCGGACATTGACTTCATCCGTGGTGTAACATGCTAGAGAATCAGAAACTAAAGAATCACAAACTTAGATGATGAACTTTAAATAGATATAAATCGTCAGAACAAAGGGGAACACCCACCAACACATGATCGAAAGCTTAATTTCAAGTCCAACAGAAAAATCCCATAACATTCAAACATAAAATCTATGTTAGGTTGGAATATTGCAGACAGCTACACCAAATCTAAGGGTAGGTGCATTCCGTCACTGTTCTGTCTTTAGATAATAGATTCTCTCAGCGGGTAATTGCCTGTTGGTTGTTTGTAAATTGATTTTAACATGAAGACTGAAGAATTTAGCTGATTCTAGGTCAGCTGTCACAGAGGAGGAAGAGAGATGTCAGTATTGGGGGGGTACTTTGTGGAGATTTCTCTAGGATAGAAGGCAGGAAATAGGCTAACAGCTGATTGGATGCACAATTTTCTGTGCTGATCGTGAATGCACAGGACAGCTGGAACACAAAAAAACAGTTCATTCCATGTCAACAATCCTAGAAAACTACCGTGAAACAAATATTTAGAAAAATGTATTCATATAGATTTTGTAAGGATACAAAAATGAATGAAAGTTTTATTATTAGGACATTATTTCCTCTGTGTTTGTGCTAGATAGCAGACCTGTATATAAAGACACTGTAAAAGGGACATGAGTGACACACTGCTGTCTTGTCTGTGAAAACAGAGTCTGACACAGCAAGAGCTGTCTGGAATCACCTGCTTACAGCTGTCACAGTAGGGAGACACAGGTACATAAAGACACACACAAAAAACACACAAACTCAACCACTAGAAAAATCCAAAAACGCTCATACACAAAGGTCCCTCTCAGTGTTGGCTCTGCAGACCTCTGAGTAGTGTTTGTACAGTGACAGATGCGGCGAGCTATAAATCCTCATAGGAACATGGCTGGCCGTACAGCCACCTGTCACGTCGCCGCGACAACTCCTGAGGAGTGTGTGTGTGTGTGTGTGTGTGTGTGTGTGTGCCCAGCTAGGACTGAGCCATTACAAACACCTCTAAATAAGCCTGAGAGTTACGAATAAAAGAAAAAAAACAAGACGCAGCCATGAAATCACTTATGATGCTCATTACTCATTACTTACTGGCTTCCACGCTGTAAATTGTTTTTACTGGACGCTAACGGTAGTTTTGAGGTAATTAAATGAGTCAAAGAGTGGCTGGTGCGTGTTTAGTCACTAAGCGACTGTTCTGTCTCTCATGCAGTCTTTGGAGTAAGACGAAGAATAGGAAAGACCCTCTCCAGTGGCACCATGCTACAATGCGCCATGTCACTGTCATATGAAAAAGGGCTTTTCCCGTAAAAAGTGAAGAAATAATGACGAAAATCTGTTATTTCACTTTGATTGACCCTCAACCTCCTCCATTAATGATAAGAGTTGATGTAAGACTCACCAGGGTTCAAATCATGTCCACAGCATCATCTGTCTCTTGAAAATAGGTCACTGGGAAAAAGATAAGGGTTTTGTTTTCCATAGTACAGAATGTCTATGACAGCAAATTGCCTCACTCATCTTGCCCCAGCCCATACTTACAGATGTCTCATAAACGAGTTGGCACCATAGTTTATTTTGTGGTTAACAATAGAATAATTCTATCAAAACCGTCTGGTTTGGTTAGCCAACGTGCATGGTCCAATAGTAAGACCTGATTCAAACACAAACACTGACAGTCTAACAGTCTGAGTTTTTGGACAGCTACTAGTCTATTCGGGGCATCACTGTACTCCTGTCTTGCTCTGGGGAATAAAACACATTTAAACACTGGTCCTGCTCTGCCCAAATGGGTTGCAAACCTCTATATGGTAATATGCCCGCCCTGTGGAATGTGTTTACTTATGGTGGTATGCTTTTAGGACAAACAGAAAAGCACTGGACTTTGAAAAGACTTAGCCTACTATTATTATCACAGCTCCTGATATTTAAGGGCTGCTACATGCTGCTAAATGGTTTGATATATTTTTTTTTCATTTTATGTTTGTCATTCCTTTTAGAGTTGAACGAGAGCACGTAGTCTAAATTGTTTATTATGCTGTATCTTTAAGTGGTAATAATCACCTAAATCACCAGTCTCTCCTCCCAATGTTTCTCTCAGGAAAGCATATACTGTCTACCAGTGGCGGAGCTAGGGGGTGGCTTAGGGGGCTTAAGCCCCGAATCTTTTTTCAAAAGCCCCGAATCTTTTTTTAGTGTTTTAAATTCCCGACAACTCTTATTTCCAATATAACTTCCTCTCGGTTTCTCTATAAATGTCACAAAATGCTTTATTACTGAGGAAATATATCCCTTATTAACAAAGCCCAATATTGAAAAATAATTTGACTTGCTACACGATCTATGCCACCATATCCACTATGGTGATTTCAATGGTTAGATTGATTTGTTTAGATCCAGTGAAAATGCTGCCTTGACAACGCTGGAACGTCATGGCTTCGATGTTCCAAAAAGCCTCTGTCAGAAGTCTGTCACTTTTACAGTCTGTGATAAAACACTTTGTGTGTATGTTGTTAAAACGTTATGGATATTAGAAAGTTTTTCAAAAGACCACCAAGCTCCGTTCAAGCAACAGCATCGCCCAGTGAACTGACGGATGGTGTTGTTTCAGGTTGGTGATTTCACGTTAAGAGCTTTCAGTCAGTTAGGCAGGCTAACGTTAGGCTACTTGGCTGGCTCCCTAAATGCTTAACGTTAACGTTAAATGTCCTCGTTCGTCGGCGGAAAAGGCAAATTCAGTTCTCTCATAGGCTAGCTAAGCCTACTGCAGAATAAGAAATTCCAGCTCCCAAAACAAAGTGATCCTCATCTTGTAATAAATTAGGCTAAACTGGTTTGAAATGTTAGAAAAACCCATTAACAGTTATCTGCCCATGTCAACTTTTCAGTGTCATGTTGCACAAAATAATGTTAACTGTTAGCCTACCTTAAAACCTTGTTGATATCCTATCCACCACCACAGATCTTATAATCCAAGAGTCCACATAAATATAAAAGTCATGTTATGTTGTTTTGGTTGCCTAACTAATTATTAACTAAAAAAAAAAAAAAACATTACAATGATATATTGAGAGGAAAGGGCCCTTTCCATAAGTGTGTTAATCAAGCACCATGCAGTCTGCATTCATAATCTAGGTGGTTGATTTTATGCACCTGTGTAAAGGGACCTGATGAAACCTATGAATAATCTTGCTAAATTACAAAATTAATATAATTTAGAAACGCCTATGTCAAGATGATAATGCATTCCTTCTAAAATACCCTTGTATCATGATGACTGGCCATACTGTAATTATATCATATCATTATGTAAGATATTCTATATATTTGTCACACAGATGAGATCAGGGAAGAAGGAGAATAGCAATACTAAACAATAATGTCATATCAAACAATAGCCTAATGAAAATAAACAAATACTATAATATACAAACCATAAGAAACGCTTAATTAACTAAGTACATGCTAAACAGATATGAACAGATATTGCCTCTTGAAAGACCCAAAACTATAATTTTACACAGTGTGCCAGTCAGATACCTTGAATCTGTTGAATGTTAGGTTCACATTTTTTAATCTCAATGTGTCCATTAGTTTACACAAAATTCACTAGAAGTCATTATTTAAGGGGTTATTTAAAAAAAAAAAAAAAATGGGCTAAGCCCCGAATGTTTACAATGTCTGGCTCCACCCCTGCTGTCTACTCTGCAACACACTGTGGCCCTAGTTCACAGTCCCCTATTTGTGTACAGGTGGCCTGAAATGTTGAGGGACACAGAAACCCACTGCCGTCAGTGACCATGAGCCCCTCATAACCCCTCATAACCCCAACAGAGAGAGCATACTTATTTTAGAACAATTTCAGAGAACAGATATGGATTTGATGTGCAATGGCCTTTGTAATTATCTTGAAATTGTTAGGATTGCTCGGGTATTGAACCCGGGTCTCCGGTGTGTCAGTCCGAAGCTCTACTCCACTAGACCACAAGTCGGGTTGTAAAGACCCAGTTGCAGAGACAAGTAGGATTGAAGCAGTTTACTTGGCAATGAGGCAAAAGGCAAAATCCAGACAAAATAGCCAACAGTACAGCAGGTCAAAAAATACAATTCCACAGCTGCAAAAAACAAGTCTTGAGGTAGAAACAAAAACATAACAATAACAAGGTCAAAAAAAACTCACGAAAACCAGACTTGATCAGGATTTCCACCTGAGTGACAACTCAAGACTGAGCAAAGAACAAAGGAAAGCCAGTGGCTTAAATAGTGAAGTTAACAAGCACAGGTGAACACACTAATGACTAATTATCAAACATGGAAGGTGAACAGCAACAGAAAAACCCAACAGTGACCCCTCAAGGACCAAACTGGAATTACAGGCACAAACTCATAACAGAAATGACAACCCCATCATTATCTACACTTTCAGCACCATATAGAACATGCAGTTGCATCTCCTCAAACCCATCCAAACACGGTGGTTTTGTTATCAAATGTTATCAAACGTCGGGCGAATGGCGCAAAAAGGCGGTACGTATGTATCTTAATCAGTCATGGGTGTGTTTTGAGCGTAACATCCTTTAAACCAATTTGCACGGCTCTTCAGAGTGCTTCAGAAAGCTCCATTCACATGAATGGGCCTTCCCAACGTTCGGTGGCCTGTTAAGTAAGGGATAACGGCCGCCGAGGTGTCCTGTTATACGGAATTAATGGACGAGGGCGAGGGGCAAAAACTTCCCTCCACCCAAGTCCATTAATTCCGTATCACTGGACACACCTCGAAGGCCGTTATCCCGCTTATCACCCGGTTGCCACTGGAAACACGCGGTTCTGTTTAAAAAGAAGCTCACTAGTTCAGCTTGTTGTACAACTTTAGCATGGACAGTTAGCTTGTTTACAGTTGATTCCATTGTTGGGAAGCCTGCAACCAAAAGATTCTAGAGCGCTGCAACCGTCGTCCTACTATGGTTGTTATAGTTACCATTCATAAGCATTGATATGGAACGGTGTCCTGTTATTCAGAATTAAAGGCCACCCCGGAAAAAGAGTATTTCTTCTCTCTGGGTGATAAATCAAGGTGTGCCTAGTTAATACGGAATCAATGGACTCGGGCGGAGGCAACACCCCTCTGCTGCGCGTCGGGGAGTTCTTTGCCCCTCGCCCTCGTCCATTAATTCCATATAACAGGACACCTCGGCGGCCGTTATCCCTCACATAATCACCGGCAAAGTATATAATCACCACTGTCAATGGTAGCAGGTTTTGTGCTTCTAATTAACATCTTTTATATCACTCCGCAAGAAGTCTGTTTGCTTATTGCAATGGAATTTCATTGAAAGTGAAAGTCAGCTAGTAATACGTTGCCACACAACACCTGAAACTGTCAAGTTCTATCTGTGTGGCGAACTACTTATTTTGTCAGCGGAAGCCACGAAACGGTAGCAAAATCATTTTTAAAGACCCATTGTGTTAAGTGTCTTTTCTCGTAGCCGTATAATAAGTGGGATAATGTATATATACGAAAATGACATCTGTCATTCCCTTTAACAACAAGCAGCGCAACTTCAAACAGCGCATCGGTATTTTGATAGTCAGCGGCGCATTTAAAGGAATCTGCTTGCACACGCGACCATATGGAACAGGTATTCCACTAAACCGTGCTTTACTAAAACCTAGCGGTAATAGCCTACATGCATCTGCACTCGTCTATTATTTGAACTCACTGGCAAAGTGAAACTAACTTCACCGTGGTGTCATAGTAAACGACAAAACAGTTATACACAGTTAATTACTCTCACTATTGACTGAACATGGGTTACCATCGAAAACATAGCCTGAAAAAAACACTTACCCAATAATATTTAAACGACTGAATAAAAAACTTAAGGACATTTATCCTGCAGAGGAGTTGCTGCTTACATCTTGTCACAGTGCGTCTGCAGCTGTGCTTCAAATGCGCCTTTTGCTATAGACCAGGTTTTTCTTGGTCAGTGGTGTAATGCTTTTTAAATAGTGTAAGCGATTTTTAGATAATGCGCTAGACCACACCTTAGGTCCCTAATTGCCACACTACTGAGCGTATTGTTTAAAAAAAAACACTTCTCCTTTATTTTATGTGATACTCCCACTTCTTCCATACGCAGCCTTCCCATAAATGCATGTATGAATGTCCTGAGAGATTAATCGAAGAGATTAGCACTGTTTTGGCTAATTTTGGAGCTTAGAGAGCACATCCTAAAACAAATCCGACATTCTCTTAAAGAGGCATGAGAACAAGTGGCGGGAAGGAGTGGGACCTCCAAAGACGCCAGGTCAGCAGAGTGAAGAGGACACAGCAGCAGCCACCCACTTACATCCCCACCAAGAACTTCCTCACCCCACGTGCTTTGGCCACTGTCACCGGACCTCCCCTCCCCCATACAACACCCCCGCACCCCAACACCCACGCACCCTTCTCCTAATGATAAATGCAGTGCAGTCATAAATCTGCGCCTAGACTCTCAGTCACAGGGCAGAGGGATTTACACGAGTCATGCTTTCACAGGACAGACAGACAGCCGCTTGGAGGTGCGTTGTCATGGTGAGCCTTCAAATGTGTCTGCTGTGTCGATCTCGGCATCATGTAAATGCCTTTCCAGCTGTACTATAGGGGAACAAAAACTGCATGAGCTTGCATATAAGCTGCCAGCAGTCATGGACATGTGTTTAGCCCACTACCACTTGTGACACTGAAACAGCATGACACCATTACTAGTTACTCGGTGTTTTAAGCCCCCAACGTCGTCTTACAGGCAGCGCTGCATGGAAGGCACTAGGGTTAGGCAAGGGTTAGCGTTAGGTGCCTTGAAGTCGACGGTCGCAGCGCTGCCTTGAAGTCGACAGTGGGGGCTTAAAACACCATCGAGCCTGTTACTATGCGCTTTTCATATACAGCTCTGGAAAAAAAAAATAAGAGACCAGTTGCAATATTTTCTCAAATCAGCATCTCTACATGTATTCCAACACAAGCACACCCACCTTGTTCTACTTAATGAGGTACTGATAAGGTGATCATCTGAACCAAATCTTATTTAACAAGGAAAGGTATAAAAAACACTGCATCGTCTTGCAATAGGACCAGCTGGATGGCAAAAACAGTGCTAGTAGTACCTCAAATGTAATTGGAATAAAAAATAACTATTGACCATGGCAAAAGAGTTGAAAATAAAACATTTGAGTAAGAAAAAGAAGGGTTCAATTCTGGCTTTACTGGCAAAAGACCATAAGGATTGGACCATAGAGGACTGGAGTAAGGTCATCTTCTCTGATGAGTCCAATTTTCAGCTTTGCCCAACACCTGGTTGTCTAATAGTTAGACGGAGACCTGGAGACGCCTACAAGCCACAGTGTCTCGCACCTACTGTGAAATTTGGTGGAGGATCGGTGATGATCTGGGGGTGCTTCAGCAAGGCTGGAATCGGGCAGATTTGTCTTTGCGAAGGACACATGAATCAAGCCACGTACAAGGTTATCCTGGAAGAAAACGTGCTTCCTTCTGCTCTGACAATGTTCCCAAACTCTCAGGATTGTTTTCTCCCAGCAGGACAATGCTCTATTAGCCTGGTCGTTACCATCCTACGTACTTCCGCCCTAAATTTGATTTAGGTCTCGCACGTAGTCTGGCCCAACCCACATTATACGGCTCGCATGTAGCCGAGCCATTCAGCGAACAGTTGAGTGATGACGCGGAACTTGCCTGCCGAGTTGCTTGTAGTCCAGCAAAGCTTGTAGTTCAACAGCATAGCAACAATGGCGACGGAGGAAGAGACGCTAGAAGCTATCCGCGAAGTTGTCTCAACTCTCGAGGACATCACGCAATTAAAGCAGGAACAAGAGGCTTGTCTTGTCAATTTTATAAATGGCAAGGACGTCATATAACTCTCCTTCCAACTGGCTTTGGGAAAAGTTTGATTTATCAGATGATGATAACTAAACCTAAGCGCACAAGTGTACTACATGCATCAGTACTTATCATGTTTTCAAATAAACGTTTGCTGCTCAATATTCTCCCCCCTACTCTCAAATTACCTTTATGAAATCAATGCGACAATGTTAGGCCTACTTAAGGAATGAAATGTTAGCTACTAGCTAGCCTACCGAGCGGGGCTCAAGGCGAGGCGGTGTGTCTTGACGTGAGCTAGCCGGTTACCGAGCGGGGCTCAAGGCAAGGCTGCTGTGATTGTGCTTGACTGGGACTAGCGGTTAGCGAGCTGGGCTTAAGGTAAACCACTCCGTGTTTGTGTTTGACAGACTGAGGCTAGCCTGTGGCCGAGCTGGGCTCATTGTTATTACAATGAGCTGCTTATTAACACTTACAAGCTGCATGTTAACAGTTAGTTAATGTTATTAAAGGATAACAACAGTTAACTAACTGTTAGTAATTGTTAACTGCTTATTATGCACTGTTAATACCTAATAAGCACATGTTATTCTAAAGCGTTACCAAAACGGTTAGTAGCATTAGCTAACTAGCGCCAGATTTCTGAGTGCAGGGGACAAGCCGAGATGAGCTATGAGACATACGTTCACACTCTGTATCATGTTTCAACACACTTTAGGTCAAAATCACACCGGAATTCTCCTTTAAGGGAACTCCAATGATTTTAAATCTCAAAATAAGCATCCGCCCATTACAGAGACAGATTATTATTACATTGTGCCAGACTGTATGACGAAGAGAAAGGTAGTCACAGGCGGTAAGGACCAGGCTAATGCTCTATGCCACACGGCTAAGAAGACTTTATGTGCTTCTTATTGCAAACTGAGAAAGTGATGTAGAAACTAGTTGGTTTCCTTTCTTCATTTAAGAGTAATTCTACCAAACTGAAAACGGGAATACATACAACTTTACAGCCAATCAACACTTAAAATGCCAAAGAACAGCAGACTTCCCCCCTACTCTTTTTAAAGAAATACCATGGTCTTCTTGGCAAAGTCTGAAAACTCTTTGGCATGATACTACAAACACACTCCATTGGCTTTTCTCTCTCCATAGCAAAGGTACATGGACACTTTCATGGGCTGAAACCATTTATATACACAGCCAGCCTGCACAGCTGAGCAGAGGAGCGAAACCCAGAGAGGTGGCCACAGCCGCAGACCTGCCTGCCGATCTGCCAAGCCCCGTCCACCCATCCTTCATCTGCTGTCTAGACAGCCTGTGGCCCCTGCTCTGCTATGCTCTGCTCTGCTCATGCTTCTCCCCCACTGGCTGCGCTTACCGCCGGGTTTACCGGGGAACTCACAGGTTGGCGCTGACCTTAAGTGCGAAGGGCACAGCCCAGCAAAGCCTTGCCAGCCACCGGGTTAGAAACCGCACTTATATGGAAGAGGGGTGGACACATGACATCAAAGCAGTTCAGTGAGGCGAGGATTCCTCATGTACATCAAGAGATATTTTGATCCTGTGGATTTGATTGGATTATGGAGTTGTATTTGTTCGTTGGAGAATGCCTGACAGGGCAGAAGTTAGAAGAATGCCATCATAAACCACCTGATTTAAATCTAGAATAGATAAATATTTGTTTGTGGACTTTAAAGCTGTCGTCATAAAACAGCATCGTAAACCCTGCCCCCACAGTTAGCTTTAGACACCCTGAAAGTTTTCATGTTTGCGTGTTTCTTCGAGGTTTACATCAGAACTTCTTGTGAAATGTCTGTCCGTAACCGCAACCCTTTGCCTGTTCGTCCTTTAGAGGCCAGAGCATCAAAGATGGTTGAGAATGTCTCATAGATGAGTGAGTGTTTAAAAGGACAGACATTTTGCGCATTGTAAATAGAGGCAGTTATAGATTCGGAGCACTGATTCCCCAAATGTATCTTGTGAAATGTGAGCAAGAAAAGGTTACATGAGCCCTTTATGATGTTCTTCATGAATTTTCTTCATGAATTTCTATGTTGTCCTTGTAGCCTTGTTGTCCCTGTGTCCTTGTCAATAATGTAACATACACAAGGGTATTATTTTAACATGTTCACTAAAATTGGCATCATCCGTACCAAAGATGGCAGAGGTTATGTGAATTCCAGAGACTGCACCACGGTTTCGATAGCAAAGGCCTTTGTGGTGGACTGTTTACTCTTGAGCTTGTCTCACAGGGCTTTTCCTTTGTTTTGTGCACTTGACAGACGACAAGACTCAAGAGTAAAGTCTCTGACGGGGTTGTTGAGTGTGCAGACTGTACAAGGATACGATCATACCACTCTTTTGCCCAGACAACAAAGTCAGTAAACATTCCACCTCACACAGCCTGTTAGTGTGACAGTCCTTCAACACACTACGTTAAGTTAACCTTACGGAATATGTAAGGACAACAAGGCTGTGTGCAGATGACAGAGTTGAAAATCAGCAAGATAAACATCTATTTTTTTCTCTCAACATCTAAGGAAAAAGAGATCACATGTGCTAAAGACCTCATATGGGAGAATGATGTTTGTGTTCCGTGAAATATTCATCTATTTCGCATTGACTTCACGGATAAACAGCTTATTAACAGATGAAAGGCTTGAGCAAGGCTGGTAAAAACCCAGTTGCTGTTGTTACAACAAATATTTCCATCTGGATAAGACAAGATAAATAGGTCATGATTTATCACACACTTTTTTCCTCTCTGAAAAGAGCCCACAGACTTCTGGAAGAACTGGACTACTAAACCCCAAGCTGAACTTTAGCTGTTAACACTCACATGTGATAGGGAAACCTCAGTTTCATTCCAGTCACAGTGGATGACCTTGAATGAATGTAATTTGGTGCTGTAATATACTATCCATACAACATATTTTAACCAGCTGTTTTCACATAAATGTTTTAATAAAATCTACTATTAAAGTTGTTATTCTGTAACATTTATTTAACCGGGGCTACTGGAAACTCCTCTGACAGTGAGGACCATAGAGCTATGTCTAGATACTAGACAATACTTGGGGGATTCTTTAAGTTTGGTTGGGGTTGTGTACGGGTTAGCTTTTCTTTGACAAACTCAGGAATGAGAAGAGCTGAAAAATCTTCTTGTCTTCACACACCCAACACACACCCAACACACACACACACACACACACACACACACCACCAGAGGGGAGGGGGGGTTCAGAGAGGCAGTGAATGAAAGAGAGGAGAGAAATAGAGATGCAGAGAGAAACAGACCCTCAAACACACACACACACACACACACACACACATACTCATGAAGTTCCTGCTTGAAAACACACACACACATACACACACACACTAGTATACCTAAGTGGTTTTCCTGGACGGGAGTGCTGCCAACTTGGTAACCGAAGTCCAGGGTGGAGTCGTTGCAGCTGTGAGCTTGTGTCTGATTGCAAAGGTGATGGACACGGCAAGCACTCGCCGCTCGCGATGTGCACTTTCTGTTGCGTCTAACAGCGCTGGCACGGCCAGGGCTATCGGGAGGCCAAGGAGAGGGGGACAGAGGGGGAGAGAAAGGGGAGAGGCTTGGAACAAATGTATCGCAAGTAAATAAATGTTCCATCTGAGGAAGAATGCTTTTCCAAAACAGAGCAGAGGGCTTGAGGCCTCTGTTTGCCCCTTTCACCAAACAGCGACTGATTAGGCTCCTGCTAATTTGATAATATATGTTCTCTTCCAAGTAAGTAATTATAGGGGACTGTGTTCTTTCTTTCTGACTAAAGTATTTTATTTCTTAAAGATCTGCTCTCTCTCTCTCTCTCTCTCTCTCTCTTTGTGTATGTGGTATGTTTGTATATCTGCATATGTGTCCGCGTGTGTGTGGGGGACTGTCTGTATGTGTGTGTGTGTATGTATGCATTTGTGTATGTTTTTCTGTGTGCATGTGTATGTGTGTGTTTTGACATCAGAGACATAAAATATGTGGGCTTAGTTTAATCAGTCCATAAGTGCGTGTCCAGAGAGGACTTAAGCCCCCTGTTCCCTGGGCATCTTTAGAGCTCTTCGAATCTGTGTTTCACTCCTTGGATTCATGAGCACTGTGCCAAGTCCTGACAGCAGCAGTTGAAAACCACAGGCTTCGAAAGGACACTTGACCGTTGAGATGAGCCTCTGGCAAGCATTTTGTACTGGCTGAATTACACGAGCTCTTGCAGGAGCCCGTCACAACTGAAATGAATTAAATGAGGATCTCTCTCTCTGTCTTTCTTTCTTTTGTTAGTTTACTTTCTGTCTTTGTTTCTGTGGCTTACTATTTGTCTCTGTCACTATTTTTCTTTATTGTTTTTTAATGTGTGTGTTTGTGTGTGTATGTCTGTGTGCAAGTGTGTGTGCGTGCGTGTGTATCATACTGTATCTGATTACCTATCACCTGAAAAGATGCAACAATAGAGATACGTCCATACTTTCATCCCTCTTAGTACCCCTCTTGACTGAAGACAGAGCTCACGGCTCCTCGTCCCTCCCATTCCAATTCTTGCTCACACTGGGAACATCTGAAACAGAGAACTTGCAGGGTGCTGAAAACTGTGGTCACAAACACACTGTGAAGCCTCGCGCGCACGCTAAATCAGCTTTTAACACAATAACTCTCTGCTCCACTGCAGCAAAAACTACAGCCTGCTGGCACTTCGAGCTTTTAAACCATAAGGGCTTGACGTTTCAGGGCAGTTTCATTGAAGAGCATGTTAGACCTGTGATATTCAAACCACTGAACCCAAACATTGCATGAATCTCTGCCCATACACTGAGAGTAATTTATACTCTCCCGACAAATGGAGTGTGTCGAACAGCAAATGGTCTTTAAAATCAGCTGGGGACATCGGTCAAGATGTTTCCCATCAACACACCACCACCAACCTCACTCACAACATGAGGAATGATTGCCTTTCACTGTAGCGTCACCATTCCAGGAGTTTGGGTCAGCGAGGTTCCCCACTTCCAAGAAAGTTGGGGAGAAAGAAAGTGTTTTCGAGGAGGAGGGGGGAGGGGGGGTGGGGGCTGAAGAAAATGGTTCCTGCGTCACATTGCTTTAATTTGTTCAGTGGATGCCAAAGAAAATGATGACTTGCTGAAGGGACTCCAGTCTTGGCAACGCTTGGAAGCTCTGGCACAGGGGAGCAGTGGGTGCTAGCTAACACTGAGCAAGTGCAGTCTTTAAAGTGTGATACATGCAATCGAGAAAAACAAACACAGTGAACCAACCCTGTGCTAACTCCCAGCCATAAAACTACTGGATTTCCCTCTTGTGTTTATGTGTGTATGTTCTGACTGCTTGACCGCTGCAGGTGACGTATTACGCGCACTGTGGTTTGATGTCACTGAACAGCATGCAGTCAAGTACACCATGGTATGGATTATGGGAGATGACATATAATGCTATACTGTGCAAGGAGCTTTGATGATCTCAATGTGGATAACAGCACTATGAAAGAAAAAGAAAATACTTTAAACTTGTAAAAGTATCTTAAGGGTACTTAATAAATATTTTCTGATGTTATGGTGATTTCAAATGTATTGGTTTATTTTCCGATACCTTATACATATTAAAAGTTATAACAAACAGATAACAACAAACAAAATATTACTCTCCAATTCAATGTTGTTGTACCAGCTGTGTTATTTCAGTGTGAAACAAACTTTTCACCAGAATGCCTTGTATTTACTGACGATTATCAGTCCTGGCATGCATCTCTCAGTCCATAGCCTACACGCACTGATCTGTAATGCGTATTCGTCTTATCATATGTTTTGCTTTCACTCTTCGCCAGCTGCACAAACGAAAAACCGATGTTTTGATTTGGTCAGGCGAGCTGCGCCAAGAAGAGGAATAAAAGTAACTAAACACCCCGTCTCCAAATGATGTTTCGTTTCAGGTGACGGGGGGAGAGGAGGGATCCAGCACACCTTCAAAGCCACAACACTTCCTGCACCGGTACTTCTGCGGTATATAAAGCAGCGACTCCGTCTGCTAACTGAGTTCTTCCCTGTTTGCTTGGAGTAACATAAGACGCCTACAGACCATCGTTCGCGCTATCTCAAAGAACATATCCGACTTTGGAGATATCACTTTGTGAATCTATTGCTGCACAGTATCTTGACTGACCACAACAGAAGGTAGGGATGTGTTAAGGACACATGAAGTATGTTTACTGATAGATAATGCCAGTGTTTTTACTTTACTTTTCCAGAATGGGAAGGCAAGGATATTACATATTCTGCAAAGATATTTCATAATTTGATTTTTTTTACTTTTCAGACACATCCCAACGGAATATAAAGCTGATATCTTCAGGAACCAATCATGAATGAAAACTGCTTTGCCATCGATATTCTGCTGTTGTGCATATCATGCGGAGCAAGTGCGTTGGCTGCCTACAAGCCCTCACCGTCCTCAACGTTGCCAGTCACTAATTTTACAGATATTGGCTCAGACATCAATTATCGAGTTGAGACTGCGAGCCTGCCGAAAACCAGACGGAAGCGCTTCATCTCCCAAAACGACATGCTTGCAATTCTCGATTACCATAATAAAGTTAGAGGGAAAGTGTTCCCTCCGGCGTCGAACATGGAGTATATGGTAAGTCTTTCATTTTCATTACCAATTTTTATTTTTACGAATTAACTAATTTTACCAAATTTACGACTAAGAGTTTGGACTTTTCTGAGAAGTATTCCCATATTGAATTGATTAAACAAGTGCATGCAGTGTATACTTATTTTGCCAGTAAGAAAGTTGTCTGTGATGAAGTTGGTGAGGTAACTCAAACCACAGACTACTCTTACATAATTGTGTGTGAATGGGGGTTAGCCATAGAGTGTGGACATGACAAATGTCACTGTGCTTGACCATTTGGCTTTACCAACTGCTGAACAGATTTGATTGGTGGTGGACCACCAAAGTAGTGCCTTGACCGCAGGGGTTATCCATCCCAAGCCAGGAACCATGCCAAACTGGCGCGGAACCCTCTGCACTGGTCTACACGTGCCTTTGAAGTAGACACCAAGTCAGCCATAGGGCGGAGCTTGAGGCCGAACCCCATTAGACATCAGTGTAGTAATTTGTGATGCAAGATGTGGATTGGATGTGGACTGTATTATTATAAGTCCTTATACCTTATGCCCCTTTGTAGCATGACGGAGATACTTTATTGATGAAGTGCATAATTAGATTAATTTAGACACTGGAGCTTGTGATTGGTTTAAAGGAGAAGTCTAAGATTTAATTTTGTCATATTGTCAGCCAATATGGTGGTTCAGAAGCATGGAATGATGTGATGTAATTTGATTGCCTGCAACAATATCAACAGCCTTTCACGAAATGGAAACTGAGTCACGAGCTGCATGCTTTAAGAACGATTAGAGATCAAGACACTGCAATGTAGACACTGGCCTGCACCTGGCTCAGAGTGAGTTTGCCAGACCTGGGCCAGATCCGTGCCAGGTCTGGTGCTGAGTCCTTGGCTCTATGAGGTCATCTGCTGGGCGAGGCAGATCACCCGCCAAGTCCCAAAGTGGTCACTCTCCGCTCCGCTGTGCTATGCTGCACGGCCGCTGGATCACACTCGAGTGTTTCTGGCACGCCCAATGCTCTGGCAAACGGAGGCGTCTTTCACCTCACACACATCCAGGATTGAGAATACAAATACAAGCACTACAAATGTTTGGGTGCTACTTTGCCCCTATCAGCACCTGATGTGGCTGGTTTATTTCATCAGCTGCTGTGGGTCCATGTTGGTCCCCTTTGATGTTGTGATGCCTGCCACTACTCTGCTGTCCGTATGTCTGGGTTCAACCAGTTCATGCAGCTGTGTGGAGCCAGAAGTGGAGCAGCAGAAACTGCTCTTGCTCAGATTAAGATGCAGCCACAATGCATATTCAGTGATGCTTCTCTTTTTTTCCCCCTTCTCTTGTTTCTCTTTCCTTTTTTTCGTAGGTCTGGGATGAAACCCTGGCCAAAACCGCGGAGGACTGGGCTGCTACTTGTTTGTGGGAACACGGACCCCGGAGTCTACTCCGATTTCTGGGTCAGAACCTCTCTGTCCGGACGGGTCGGTATGTATCAGTGCCTCGTACAACACACATTCTTTTCTGTTAAAAGCCTAATGTACTACGCAGAAGTCTTTATTTTCCCATCATGAAGATCTGTTAAATGGCAACAAGTGACTTCAGAGTCTTGAAAAAAGGTTTCCCGCAGTTTAAAAAGCGCTATAAATTTAAGTGTCCAAGATTCCTTCATCAGAGAGTTCTTAGATGTTGGAACTTTGAAGAGCAGAACCTATATCGGTTGTTTTAAGACCTGAAAAGACTTGATTATAGAATGCCCCCCTTTCTTATAACATAGGTTATGAAAGTCAATACTGAAAATAATATTACTTGAATGACCTTGAATAAATTATTTGATACCTAGGATTGTGTGTAAAAAGAGTTCTTGTGTATTAATCGCAGTTACAGATCCATCCTTCAGCTAGTGAAGCCTTGGTATGATGAGGTGAAAGACTACTCTTTTCCCTACCCGCGTGACTGCAACCCTCGGTGCCCTCTGAAGTGCTATGGACCCATGTGCACACACTATACACAGGTAAGACGGAATGTTGCTCTACATACTGCACACACACACACACAAACATGCATGTAGGACCACACACACACAAACAGATCAGCATTAATATAAGCTATTATTTTCTTTCTTGTAGATGGTGTGGGCCACATCAAACAAAGTAGGCTGTGCTATCAGTACCTGCCACAATATGAATGTGTGGGGGTCGGTGTGGAAGAGGGCAACATACCTTGTGTGCAACTATTCTCCAAAGTAAGTATACTGCTGTGTTGTCCTTGCACACTACTCTCTGTGTATTGCAGCGAATGCAGCGTTTGATCTTACATGGACAAATGCCCGTTCACGTACGGTTCAGTTAAGTCAAGACTGCGCAGCAGGCCAAGAGGTGATACTTCAAAACACATAGTCATAGTGTCTTCTTGGTGCAATATGTCACTCTCGTGTGAAGAAAGAGTAAGCACGAATGCACACGGTAGCCTTCACTTCAAAGGCTTCGGTGACCCCCAGCCTCTAAAAACAGTGCACACAAGCACCTTTCCGGCCGAGAGCAACTCTCGGAATTTCAGAGGAATCCTGCGGCTAATCCTCAAATCAAAGCTCTACACTTCATGTCCTGGGCATTCCATGGCTGGCTCATGACCATAATGGTTTAATCTCGTTCTGAGAGAGCGTGGAGAGTTATATATAGGCTATCTCATTTTCATTAACCCATATAAAAATTAGCGTTAAACTAGTGCTTCTTGCTGTTTAATTGTGATTCCCAGGTAGGGAGAGACTCTGCCGATGACTTAGGCAAGAATCAATATCCAGCTTAGGGAAATCTGTTCTTGGCCTTGAATATGACACCTGCTCAGTCTTTCCTCTGAGTCTGTGTTTCCATGTCCTGACATTAACTGTCTCTTGACTTTTTTGTTCTGTCACAGAGGGAACTGGATTGGGGAGGCCCCTTACAAAGTGGGCGTGCCCTGCTCCATGTGTCCTCCCAGCTATGGAGGCTCGTGCAGCAACAACATGTGTTTTCCTGCTGTGAACTCCAACTATCTGCACTGGTTTAAATAAACACCAGCAGGGAAGCACACACAAACATCCCTCCAGCCCTCCTTCCCCGTCCCTGTCCCAGAGACTTTTCTCTCAAGGATTTGCACAGCATTCCTGGAGGTATTCTTGTCTGTATATGTGGGCCTATTTAAAATATGACCCTAAGTTGTAAGGCAACAGGTATTTGCATTGAAAGATAAAAAAAAAATGTATATGAATATTTTTTGTTTTAACTTTAGTTTTTGTGTGTCAGGTATTGCTTTTTTATAGACATATGTTGCCTTCACCATGATAATAGGTAATGTATGTTCTACAGTAATTACATTGAAATGGTGCTGATTTTTTAGTATCAAAACACAGTTGCTGCTAACTCTTCAACCGTAAACTGGTGCTATGGGAAGGTGCACTCAAACGACTGTGCATTTTTCTCAACCAACCTCCAGACTTGCAAGATGGTCTTAAGATGTTTTTCAGTCCAGGGCAAGTGTGTCAGAGGAGGGGTGGGATAGGGGTGGGGGTGGGGGTTGGGATAGTTGAGGGGCAGAAGAGGACACAGTGCAGCCTTGTTCTCTCTCAAAGTGCCTCATGCATCCAGGATCAGAGAGCAATCATTCATGGTTCCAAATGCAATTAGCTTAGGTTAACCTGCAAATTTGGTTTGGTTGTGTATTAGTCTTCCAAGGGGTATTTTTGGCTTAAGAGAAGACACCTTCGGAGAAAGTGAAGCTGCAATCAGACAGTACAACCCTATCAAGTTGGAAGTTGATTCTGGTGAGGTTCTGGCTCAGATGAGAGCCAGGTCCAGCTCAAATCCAGGCCAGGTCTGCGCCCAGAGGTGCGTTCAAAACAGCAAACAAAGGCAAATGTTTCGTAAACAGTTTTTCATTAGGTTCGCTGCAAACATTTGCGAACATACACTCTAAACGTCTGTTCACACCAGCCAAACCTGGACCTTGGCCTAAAGATTACAATTTACATCGAACAAATTGGAATGTTTAGACAACAACATTTTGATTCAGAAGTTAAAACATGAACTTAGACCATTTTGCTTTGAACATTTGCTGAATTTGAACACACAGATGGTCCCAAATGCAGCCCAGGTCTGTCCCCAGGTCAGCTTCTGTCTTGATAGTACTCATACCACAGCGGTCCTGCTTCCTAGCAATGTGAAGTTGCGATTCATGTGTTTCACAGCTACTCTACTCTACTCATATGATATAAAGCATCTTTGGGTTGCATATTTGTTCATGATCCAGTTCTGACCGCTTATTTATGCACATATATGACATTGTGTAGGTTTCTTATTTTGATACAAGCATAGCAATTCTCCCTTAGTGTGCCTATAGTAACATGTTGTGTATTAATGCCGTATGTATTTCATAAGATGGTGTGGAAAGAGGTATAAATATAGGGGCATAAACTATTGTAAGGGGTGAAGCACAGATATTAGTGTAAAATTATTTTTTTGGAGACCTCAGTGCACCTTAAGGGTTCTTAAGTATATGTCCAAATAATCAAAATATTTACATACTTGCCTAATGTACATAGATCACTTATACATAATATGTCTTCATTTTGTATCATTTCATATCATTTTGTAATTTAAGATATTTTATTTTCTGGCATAAACTGTAAATAACTATAGTGTGTATGTACTGTATATTGTAATGGAAGTATTGTGATTTATATGTGATGACACATGTAAATCTTTCAATGAAGTGTTTACTTCAGTGTTTCTTTTTAATTTACTGGCCACCACCATTGCAGTAGACTCCACTGAGATTTTGATGTTTGAAGAAAGCACACATTTAGCTATTGGGCTGGGGGTCTCCTCAGCTGAGTCAGGTTGTGACAAGCAGCTCCAGAGGCGGTCCTTGGAACCGCTGAGTCCAGTTCTCTGAAAGCAAAGGAGTATAAAGAACCAAATCATCTAGAAGAGGCAAAAAATAAGACTATAGGGTCTTATTTGTGTCCAGAGCAAAAATATTATTTTATTAGCACTGACTGTATTTAAGTTCCTTTTTTTGTATTTATGATGTTCAATGAAATGTGCTTGCTGTTGTATTTTATACTTTAATAATAAAAAGAAAACATTGCGCTTCAGTGAGGCCTGTTGTGGTGGTGGGCTGGCGGATGGCTGTGTCCTGCATTTCTCTCTTTTTTCCCTCCCTTTCCCTCTTTCTCTTCTCCTCTTTTCTCTTCTCTTCCAGCATCGAGCAGATCTGATAATAATTATGGGATCTGCTGAGAATCCCACTCTCATCCGCTCCCTTTGATGCCATGTTTTCCTATTCAATTAAACACTGCCATTGCAAGACCACATCCCTGATATCAAAACACGGGCCACAATTGAATCTTATTAAGCGAACATTGACTTTGGCCCCATCGACCCATGTCCACATAAACTTTTGCAAGCAATACATTGCAGCAATATCTGCTGAGCTCAAGGGTGCCTTGTGAAACCACTGAACCCTGTGAGAGGGTGCAAAATGAAACACACTACACACACACCATACACTCAAGTCTGTCGTACCACACTGCAGGGAACCTGTGTGAATATGCAGAGTGAAACATACTCTACACACACACACAAAGGTACACACATACACACACAAATGCACACATATACACACAGAAATAGCTGAGCAATGCCATACTGCATGAAAGCTGTGAGAGCAGTCAAAATGAAACACACACACTCTCCCATGCAGCAGAGACACAGAAAGAGAGAGAGAGTAGAGCAGCTTTGTCTCTCAGCGCCACCATGCCTCAGACAGGGGGGAAGTACGCAGAGAGCAGAGGAAGAAATCTGATGCCATAAATGTTTTGATCTGTTGGACAGACACTGCAATTCCTCTGCAGGCGCCCAGCTGGGAGGCGTACAGAGCTCGAGGCTGGCCCTCCGCCAGCACCATACCACGACTAGCGGACCATCATACTCCTTGGAAACGACGCGGAATGCAGACCAGCTGAATTAGCATTAGCAGGGGCACAGGCACACTAAAAATGCTGTCCTTCAGCACTAAATCCACAGCACCGGCCAGTTCAAATGATGGCTTTTCTATTTCTCCTCTTCAGCTCGGCTCCATCAGTCACCTGGGTGGGAGCATCTCGGCTGCGGATGCACTTACTCTCCGAGCAAACTCTGAAGACATCAATCAGCGGGACCCTCTGAAAATAAAAAGCTTTAATCTGAGCCTACATGTTATAGGCTCGTTTCCGCTTTGTAGGTTACATTGCTCAATCCAAACACTCAGTTCTCCATATGAAAACCCCACACAGCAAAAATGGGGATCAGCTATTCTGTACCATTCATTGCTTTTGGTCGGAGGCCTATATGAAGCCCCTCAAGGACCTATAAAATATGTATTGGCATGGTTGTTGTATAATTATGGTAAAGTGCTTAAAGTCTGCTAAAGAGCTGCAACATTATCTCTGAGTATGTAATGCTTGTCTGAACTTAATTAGCATCTAATTAATGCTTCATTAAATAAACCGTGACTGTTACAACTATTAAATTACAGTCTGACGTGGAGATGGCAGACAATTTGTTTCTGTAAGTCTTCCCGTGTTCCAAGTATCAAACGGAAGGCTGATTAATTACTCGAGCGTGTCGGCTTTTTGGTGGGGCTTTTCCAAACAGGCCATGGTTCATCCAACTAAATGCCAGGCGGCTGACTCAGGAGATGGGCGAGAGACTGGGCAAGCTGCACCAAGCCCAGCCACTTCAGTAACAGTGTCGGACCTCTCAGAGCCAAATCCATTAAAAACTTTTTTGACTCTTCAAGGCCACAAGTATAGGAGCCCTTGGCCAGCTTGCTAATGAAAACTTGGCCCCTGGTCCCCTCTTTTTTTGTCCGCTCTCAGAGGAGTCATTTGTCCAGCTGAGGCATTCTCTAAGTCCTTGTCTTTCCTCCTCTTCTTCGGCAGAGACCACAACACCATTGCCTCATTCCAACGTCTTTCCCAGCCTGACAGAAGGTATTCAAGTTCAGACTGGACTTTTTGTCCTTAAAACCTCCCCTGAAATTCTCCGCTCCCTTAGTCGTTAGACAAAAAAAAAAAAAAAATAACAAAATGAAACGATTGGTAAAAAAAAATGAAGCCCTACATTCAAAGCAAGCCCAGTCAAAATAGGAGCTGAAAAACACGGCCATAAATTAGCTTGCACAGCCGGTGTGGAGGTGAAGCTTGGTATGGCTGGGTAAAAAGGCCGCAGTAAATGGAGGGTGAGGAGGCCTGAGGCGGCACTGTAGCATCCGGATGGAGAGACACCAGGCCGAGTGTGCAAGAGGGAAGGCAAAAAAATTACAGTAAACACACACACATTCATACACACACACACAGTGCATTGCTTGCTGCCAAATCAGCCAGCTGTTTCAGGTGCAGCAAATGACTGAGAGGGGAAGACAGAGGTTGTTTGTAAGTGTGTACTGTACACACACGTGTGTTTGAATGCATGTGCATGTCTGTCTTTCTGTGCATGTCCAAGTGTGTGTGTGCATACATGTGAATGTATGAGTATGCTTATGTACTGTATATGCTTGTGGTTATATGTGTATGCTCTTGTGTGTGTGAGTGCATATGTATGAATGTAAACGTCCTTTGGGGCAGGTTTCTATGTGAATATATGTTTGTGTTTGTGCATTTACAGATCCATATGATCTGTCCTTATGTGTGACAGTGCATCTATATTGCTGTATGTTTGGGGCCTTCTCCCACTGACCTGTTAGACTCCCCTTCCTCATCCATCACCTCCACCACATACAAACCTGTGAATCTTTCCTCGCTGGCCAAACACCCATACAGAAGTCAATGTGTTGAAAATACAACTGCCCCCTCTCCTTGCTCCGATTCAAGAGAGGGTCAGAGGGGAGTACCTGCCGTGTGTGTGTGTGTGTGTGTGTGTGTGTGTATGAGTGTCTGTGTGTTTACACATCTGTTAGACAGAGGCTAATGTTTCAGATTAGAGGTGTGTTTTGAGATCTTTGCAGATGTTGGCGCGTAGATGTGAAAGCTCTCACGGCAGTAAATCTCCTCCGCTGGTGAGGTGCCCGCGGCTGCAGGGGCATCTGCTGGGGCCCTTCGCTTCCACCTCCCCCTGGACTGACCGACCAACCCAGAGGCCCCTCTCACCTCCGCTGAAATAAAATCATACAGCCCTACATGCCAAACAGGCGCAGAGATCAGCCGGGCTATCAGGATGCTTGTTTTCATTCCCAGCATGCAGTCTGGTTGGGTCAACGTCCTCATAACTCACCGACGTCAGCCCATCAGTTTTGTAACGTAACTGTGAATGAGTTTCATATGTGTTCTATTTCATGTGATCCATAAAGATGAAGTGAGAGGCAAAGGCCCAGTAAGCTAAAGGATATTTCACAAAGCATGCGTGTAATAAAATACAATTTGGTGCCAGGGATGGCTGTCTTTCAATCGACTCATTCTATTCAGTGCAAAGCGTTTGAATATACACCTCAAATACCACAGAACACAGTATACACATATAAAATCTGGCAGTCATTTTTATGGAGGTATTATTGAGGACATTCGATGGAATTGGAAAACCTCTAAGTTGAAATGTATAGTCTATGTCCTCCTTGGACCTGACATGAATGTAATCATGTGTTAAAATCTAGACATCGTCTCTGTGCTTGGGGAAAGGAAGGTCATTCATGCCAAAAGGCTCACGGCTGTCATTTCGGAGAACAGTGTTGAATGAGTTCTTAAAGAACACAAACGGTGAAGAGGGGTGACCCGTGTCCTGTGTTTGCCTTGAATGTCCTACTGTATTCTTTGTGTTGGACCAGTGCTCCCCCAGAGAGAGAGAGAGAGAGAGGGGCCTCACAGGCCTGGGGGCTTATGTTGGGAGCACATCACACACATCCCTGAGCATCGCTGCGGGCCAAGATCAATGTCCGCACAGAAACACTATACGGAGAAAAGTGACACAAAATCTGATGGCGGGCTTTCCCATGAATTTCAAACGTCCTCTTCAGGGTCAGAAAAAAAGAGATAGATAGAGAGAGAGAGAGATAGAAATACTTTGTCCATGTGACTCCCGTCTTTGATATTAAATCTTTATGTACCCAGTGGCACTGAGGTTGTTTTTGTGACACACAAACCCAGTCACCTCTCGATAGCAGCGCTCGTTCGATGGACCCAAATGACCCCATCATTGCTAACAATAGAGGCTGTGTCTGACTCCTGGGAGAGATGGATGCACAGACACACAGAGGAGAGATGAACACTGGCCTTTGAGCTTTGCGCTGCAGTTTATTGGTGGGGTCACTTTCACAAACCATTATTATTTATTAACCTGTCACAGATGTGTCTGTTGACCACGGCCAAGTCATCTCTGTCCTCCTATGGGATATTCAGTGACTCATGGTTGACCCTGTTGCCACGCAGGCATCAGTATTTCCATTAACCTAGTTTTGCGTGCACAGTTTTAAAGTGTTTTTTTCCCCTGCCATGATGGATCTGTGTCCGAAACAATCTTATTTCAAAACTACATGTATTAAATTATTGTACAATTGTCTTCACAGCTGTTCAATTTTCCATGAACCAGACAGAAAAGACAGACAGGACAGAAGGGGAAAATAACCATTTGTGATAACTGACACGTTCAGAGTTGCTATGATACAGCATAACCTGTGCAGATGTAGAATCGTGCTTAAACCTGCATCTTGACAGTCGCTTGTGGTTTTCTGGATAAGACTGCCATCTGCTGGTACATGTTTAAAACTATCAGTCGTGATTGTGAATCCACGTAACTTCCGACATTTGGCGTGGATCTGTCTTCTGGGCCAAATCCATTGAAGATTATATTCACTGGCATTCGATCATTTGCATATAGATATAAAAAATATTCTGAAGATAGTCTGGAAACAGATTCGTGTCATAAAAAATATCTAGGTCTCATGATTGTGTGCAGTACATGTATTTTAACAATAATGATTGATGCAAAACACAAAGGGAGAGCAAAGCCAGTATTTGTAGTTATGCAAACCGACCAATGGAGGGTGCTACTGAAGCACTGACATTAAACTTCTACTGAGTTCAACCGGTGCATTCATCCTTGGAAGTACACACGAGTGTGTGTGTGTGCGCGCGCAAGTTTGTTTTTATGTGCATGAGAGAGAGAGAGAGAGAGAGAGAGCAATGGGAAACTTTGCTCTGTATGGACTCACTGTATATGAATGAAAACAAAACTAAGGGAGTCCCTAAAATTACAGCGATTGGTATTCTCTCCATCTTAACATGCGCCACTAGTCTACAACGGACATTTGTCAAGTAATGTCAGCCATACTTAAGCTAATGTAAATCCACTACATCGTAAGTCACGTGAGGAGAGAAACCCGAGAGGTCGCTAAATATTTTCTTTTAACCCACAACGAGCTGGTGCATGCTTAGTAGGCTACAGACCCACATAGTAAACAACCCCAGATTCCCTAATTTAACAAGACTCGCTTCAACTATAAAACACGGTGTAGGTGGTTAGGTTAAAAATAAGCGCATGTTTTAAGTGTCTGATTCAATATTTGTACAATATGAGAAAAAGCAGTCGACGTGTAGATAAATCCTTACACTGTTGTATGAATTACTGTTACTTGGTCAGCCTCCTCTGGAATCTAAAGTAAAACGCTGGCCTTGCTTTTTCAGCTGCTCTAAGCAGAGGGTCCTCCGTGGCCTCGAAGCTGCGCATTGCTGTGATGGTTGTGGTCAAAGGCTTCAGCCAGTGACCTAGCGAACTGACAGTAAACCCAGGTTTAATAGGGTTTCTGAATGCGGTGGGTCCCTGTGCATAATGGTATAGAAGGTCCATTTAGGGATTAACAGAAAAGTGAAGTTGTAGTGACGAATGCGACTGAGGAAAAACACTTGCGGGTGGAAAGTGCTAACGTGGACAGACGGGGCTGAACTGCGCCGTAGCCAGGCCGGTCAGCCGATGTGTCATTCCGAAGCACCAGACCAGACCCTTGCAAGCTGTGCGCTCACATGTTCCAGCTCCAGCGGCAGTCTCCGCTGTTTCGTCTGCTCCACCTCGTCTGTTATTGGTGTGTACAGTGGAGCATGATTGAAGAGAAAACAGAGTTGTTTCCAACTTGTAATGACAGCAAATACAGATACACTCGTGTTCATTTAAAACCAGTGCATGAATGTTTAGTGTTTCGTGTAATGATGTTGGCAAGAGTGAACATTTTGATTTCTGTGGAAACTCAGGAGTTGAGTGGGAATTGTTCTTCCTAAGAGTAATTCTCATGTGTTCCTATGGCTAGATTACTAGATAAATATTCAAGATTAGGGAGGGGTGTCTTATTGTATATATCCCAGGCGACTCTGTGGTATGAATAAATTACAAACATGAAAAATAACCTCAAATATTAATCAGCTTCAATTCCATTATATATTACAGAACACTGATTAAGTAGTCTAACGTGTCTTCTGGTAGGCTGCGTTACTAGCCTATGGTATGGGCGCAGGGTTGGATAGCCTAGAAAAGATGACAGTAATCAACAGTTTTAGCCTAGAAATTTATTCTAGACGCACCCTAGCTGCAGCATCTTGGTGTGGGTCTGGCTCGTCAGGCTACAACAGTTTTGTCTTAATGAAAGAAATCAAGACGTTTCAGTAGAGACTAGAGAGGTACATATACGGTCTTACGGAATAAAACAATCGCTCATACTCTGTCCTAACTATACAGGTGGTCAGTGCGGTGTGTGTATATTAAGGGAGAGAGAGAGAGAGAGAGACGTTTGCGCAAAAACACAACCATTCCCTACTGGCGCACAGGCGCGCGCGCGCGCACAAACACACACACACACACACATACACACAGTTAGCAACCCAGCGTTTCACTTCCTGCGGCCTCAAGTAACGGTCTTTTGTATAGGTGATGTATTGTAGTATTGGCCAGACTGGAACGGTTCTGGGTACAGATGGGCTGGAGCAATAGTAGTCAGAGGTGTGGTTTTAAGACGTCACTTGTCACTACACTGAAGTACTAGATAAATAAGACGTGATATTCTGTGGTTTGCTGAATGAGTCTAGGTGAATTCGTCCAGCCCAGTTTAGTCCTCCCAAGAGTTTTCAATCAGCCCTTCAGCGCACTTTAAACTCATTTCCAATTTCACTTTTGAAAAATCGAATTAGGCTTAAACAAAGCGTCTCGCAGAAACATCTCAGGATTTCTGACTTTTCATCACATGCAACTGGCTCTTCAGCATCACTTTACTGGTATCATCATTTCGGAACGTACTCTACCGAGTCCCCGGGCAACGCACGCTGTTTGCAAGGTAGTCGAACTAGCAAATTGACTTTCTTTGCAGTTCACGATATACATATGAGTTGAAGTCTGCCGGTGGGAACTGGATCTGCGACACGGAATAGAAGCAAAGTAAGAGTACGCCTAATGATCACGAGCAAGCCACCTTTAAAGCGTTAAGTTCGTTTATTTTGAGCTTCAGTCTACTGAGTTTCTGCACGTGTGTGCCAAATAGGATTATGACCAAAATCCTAAGCATGCGTAACTCACCCCATACGGTGGTAGTAGCGCTTAACACCTGCATGTCATTCTCAAGAAATACTCGCGACTTTCGAACCTGTTTTGTCTTGTTTTGTTTGGTGTTGGTCTCAATACTAACTAGGGAAATATGTGGAGGAAGTCTTAAATGCAGATATTTGTGCCACGTCGAGGATACCTCGGCGCCAGATTGTTACTTTGAAAGATAACCAGGAACACGCCTGGTGCCAGAGTTGATGCAAATGATTGACACCTCTTACATCTTCTTGTTCAACAGAGTCGTGGAATTACTGGCCTCACGCAGAAATGAAAAGCTCACCACACGAATGGCTTCGATGCGTTTGTCTCCTGATACTTTCCCAGACCGCGTTGTCCATGGTTCTCCTCAACTCAACTGACTTGAGCGCCTTGTTGGAGAAGTACATGGATGAGGACGGGGACGGGTGGCAGGCGAAACAACGCGGGAAGAGAGCCATCAGTCAAAGCGACATGCAAGCGATTCTGGACCTGCACAACAAACTCAGGGGTCAGGTGTACCCCCAGTCTTCCAACATGGAGCACATGGTAAATGCATATTTTATTCATTACGTTGGGCAGTTTTATGAAGGACGAACACTTCAGGTGTTACAGTGATGCATGTGCAAGTAAAGACAGATTCACACTTGTTTGACTGCGGCTGCGCTGTTGGCAAATCCTTTAAAAACAACTCAGATTTAGTGTTAATACCTTACTACCATATCAAAATGCATGCTAAACTAACTTCACTTAGAGTTGCAAAACAGCTACCATATTTGTGCCATGTTAAGCACTTTAATCACAGTGTGTTGCCTCTGGATCAAGCTGAACAAACGTGTCAGTGCAGGAGTCTGAGCAGATGTCTGCTCCTCAGAGTCTGTAATAACTGCTGAGATGTGCAATTATATAATTGATCTGTGATCTGTGGAGGATCTCATTCAGAACACCAGTGGAGGTTCTCTTAGTTTGGCAGTTCAGGTAAAAACAAGTGAGAGGGACAGGAAAGTGAGTGAGAGAGAGAAAGCTTAGCCAGCAAATTGCAGAGAGAGTGTCTCCTATTACAATGGGTTGTTTTTTTAGCCAGAGGAGGCACCGTGGGGGGAATATAAGGAAAGGCATGCAGCTTGAGAGAACCGAACTGAGGGAGGGAGATGGAGTACTTGACAAGAGGGTCATCTTAGGATATTCCCTGAGTCGGTATCTCTCCGTCCTCCAAGACTGTCTCTCGTCCTTTCTCCAAATCGAATCATGTGCCAATGTTAATGAGGCTCAACAGAGTGTTCTGCTACTGCCTCTGCACTTCTAACACAGTAGAAAAGGGCTGATCTATTTCCTCATCTGTCTTCTCTCGTGTGGTGCCAGTGTGACCGGTATGCTGTTTGCTCCACGCGTAGAGGAAGACCACCCACTTCACACGTAAACGCAGGGGAGAGATGGGGGGGGCAGATAAAAAGAGAGATGAGAGAGAGAGGAAGGTGGGGAGAGGGAACAGATGTAGATGGAAAAAGAGGAAATGAAAGCAGGAAAATGATAAAGAGAGAGAGAGAGATTAGAAAAAGAGTTTGTGTTTATAAGTGCATAAGTGCAACAGGAAGCAAGAGAGGCAGAGACAGAGATGATGAGAGAGCAAGAGAGGAGAGATGGAGAGAGATTCAAATGAAGAAGGCAGGTAAAGGTATTTGAGAAGAGAGATTGCAGGAGGAAAACAAGCAAAACAAAGAGTGTAAGAGAATGCAAGAGAGAGAGTGAGAGAGAGATAATGCCTGAGCTGTATAGAGCGAGAGGTAGAATGCTTGAGGAAAATAAAGGGAGTGACTGTCTTTTACTGCTGTGTGTGTGCTTTTGGATGTGTGTGTGTATGTGTCTGTGTGTGTGTGCCTGCATGCTAGCATGTTTCTCTGTGTGTGTGTGTGTGTGTGTGTGTGTGTGTGTGTGGCAGCAACATCTCCGGGTGTGATGTCACCCCTCCCCCGCTCTGTGGTCACTCCATCTTCCGCTGCCCGCCTGGCATCACGCCTGCCCTGGCACCGGCTCACATCCTCGGACCAGGGAGTTTTCTGGATGAGTCACTTTTAAGAGGTGTTGGCACTTTGCAGCTTTCAGCTCATGCCCATCATCTCCAGAGGCTGCACACTTAGCCAGCAGTGGAGAGTGGAGAGGTCTGACTGCATCTCTTTAAATCCACATATATATCTACACACACACACACACACACACGCACACGCACACGCACACGCACACACACACAAACACACACACATACCATCACATGTGTGGATGGGCTCTCTCAAGCCCCTTATTTAAGACTCAGGCTATTGTTTCACATGGAAAAATGAGGATTAGGCTTCTATTTCAACTGTTTGTTTAGCCTCTCGGTGTCCCAAACCCATCTAAAAATAATATTGCCACAGACACAATGCCATAAATCTCAGGCCTGCACACATTCATCAAAGGAGGAAATGCAGCGTTGCTTATTGTCTTCCGGTGC
>NW_027468650.1:29841344-29848844 GCF_046254945.1 Alosa pseudoharengus | reverse complement strand
CAATAGTTTTTCTCGATTGCTTTGACCTACTTAGAGATCCACTTAATCTTAATTAATACCTTCTTTACACAGCAGAAGTCATCTCTTGCAAATGTGCTCACACATTTTCATTGGGTTCACACATTTCTTTGTGCACATTTCTTGCATAAGTCTGAATCTCTCTGAATCTTTCACCTGTGTGAAAACTCCTTTGTACAATTCTTCAATCAGCAATCATTCATTATCCATAAGATTAGATTAGATTAGATTCAACGTTATTGTCATTGTGCAGAGTACCAGTAGAAAGGCAACGAAATGCAGTTTGCTTTTAACCAGAAGTGCAAAAAAGCAGAACATTGCACATGAACATTAGTTGGTTGGTTGTCACCGGGATGCAGAGAGGGTGACAGCCGCAGGGAAGAAGCTTCCTCTGAACCTGCTGGTTCGGGTGCGGAAAGACCTGTAACACCTCCCGGAGGGGAGTGGGGTGAACAGTCTGTGGTTGGGGTGAGAACAGGATGGCCTCGATGGGGGGGGAGTGAGGAACCGGTGATGCGTTGGGCAGTTTTCACCACCCTCTGCAGTTCTTTCTGGTCGGAGGCAGAGCAGTTGCCATATCAGACTGTGACACAGTTGGCGAGGATGCTCTCGATGGTGCAGCAGTAGAAGTTCACCAGGATCTGAGGAGACAGATGGACCTTCTTTAGTCTCCTCAGGAAGAAGAGACGCTAGTGAGCCTTCTTGATCAGGGAAGAGCTGTTGAGGGTCCAAAAGAGATACTCAGAGATGTGGATACCCAGAAACGTGACACACTCCACCTCAGTCCCGCTGATGACAAATGGGGGTGTGTGTGCTAGCTTTAGACTTCCTGAAGTCCACAATGAGCTCTTTGGTCTTCTTGGTGTTGAGAGCCAGGTTGTTGTCAGTGCACCACGATGTTAGGTGCTGGACCTCCTCCCTGTAGGCCGTCTCATCGTTGTTGCTGATGGGACCAATCACCGTAGTGTCGTCTGCAAATTTGACAATGGTGTTAGAGCCATGTACAAGTGTGCAGTCGTAGGTGAAGAGGGAGTAAAGGAGAGGACTCAGCACACATTCCTGTGGTACGCCGGTGTTCAGGGTGATGGTTGAGGAGGTGTGGTTATCTAACCTATAACAGACTGAGGTCTGTTGGTTAAGAAGTCCAGGATCCAGTTTCAGAGGGAGGTATTGATGCCCAGTTCACTGGGTTTGGTGATCAGTTTAGAGGGCATGATAGTGTTGAATGCTGAACTGAAGTCAATGAACAGCATAAGAGATACCATGTCTGTTCCGTGTTGCTTTTTACAAGTATGGATCTAAGGCACATTTAGAGAAAGTACTGTACTGCCTATTTGGTGAAGAAAACAGTACAAAATGTGTTTACTTTAGATCTACAGTATTTCAATGAAAAATGACAAGTTGTAGTTCAATGAAATTTGTCTTGTCTAGGTGCTAATTGTCTATGTGGTAATTTTTTTGTTCAATACATTTAGTCTTTTTACAGTTTTTCTGATACCAGAAATATTAGAAAGAAATGTCACAGACATAGCAAAAAATAAGGCTACAAAGGTCACAGACATAGCAAAAATTAAGGCAACAAATGTTGTTGTCCAGTGTGTAATGATTGATTGAAATCACACAGTGATTTGACTACAAGATGTGTTGAAAATTTGCTTTGCTGCATGTTTTGTTTTCTCTGCATGCTAAATGTTTTGAGAGAGTAAGAGCCTTTTGCAAGCAAAATGTGTCATTTTGGTGCTTTTGTTTAGACCTGAGAGTTAATTATTTTGAAAATGTGATGTCAAAGTTGACACAAACATTAAAGCGATCAAGAAAAACTGTAACTCCTCTCTAACTGTGAAGCATCTACTAAGCAAAACAAGCACAGCTCATCAAGAAATGAGTACTGCATACAAGCATGGATGGATCAACTGCAATGACATTACTAACGTCCACATATAGTAAATAAAAATTGACTGATTGATTGTGTACTACACTAAATGAATGAATTAACAAACGATTGATTGATTGACCCATTCATTCATTCATTCATATGTCCTTTCTCAGATACCGTCCTCCAACGTCCCATGTGCAGGCGTGGTATGATGAGGTCAGGGACTACTCCTTCCCATACCCTCAGGAGTGTAACCCATACTGCCCCTTCAGGTGTTCTGGACCGGTCTGCACACACTACACACAGGTACACACACAGTCATCATGCTTTGAGTAACACCCATGCAGATGATTGACACCGCTCAGGTAACACTCATACACGCTACACACAGGTATCATGCTTTGAGTAACACCCATGCAAATGGTCGACACCGCTTAGGTAACACTCATACACGCTACACACAGGTACACGCACAGTCATCATGCTTTGAGTAACACCCATGCAAATGGTCAACACCGCTCAGGTAACACTCATACACACCTGTACTGCTCGAGTAATAATGCACACTACACTAAAGTACACACAAGATCCTGGGAGTAACAACACTTTACACTCAGGTGTACACAAGATCAACACTGCTGGAATATTAAACATATTAACACACTACATACTGTATACATACTGTACTGTATACATATAATTACCGCTGTCATTTCCGCTGGCGCGTTGGGGTCCGGTTCGCCCTGTCGGGACTTATTTTCCCCATTATGACCGGCGTTCTATACATTATCCCTTACGTATTGCATACATGCCACTAGCCTGGCTAACGTCAGACCTCATCTCATTGAGATGGGGTCTGGGAACTACACGTTCATTTTCTCGTATTTGAAACGTGGTTTACAAATGCCCAGAGCCATTTATTGGGCGCTACAAATGTCTATCAAATGCGTCTGTACGTAGCTCATAACCGCTTCGGTGTGTCGTCATCGTCTTGCTGCCCGCCCCCATTATGACCGGCGTTCTATACATTATCCCTTACGTATTGCATACATGCCACTAGCCTGGCTAACGTCAGACCTCATCTCATTGAGATGGGGTCTGGGAACTACACGTTCATTTTCTCGTATTTGAAACGTGGTTTACAAATGCCCAGAGCCATTTATTGGGCGCTACAAATGTCTATCAAATGCGTCTGTACGTAGCTCATAACCGCTTCGGTGTGTCGTCATCGTCTTGCTGCCCGCCCCCCCCCATCCGTTCTGTGATTGGTTCCTTCGTTGAGGTGAAAACGAAGTCCATGGAATCCAGGCTGCCTAGCAGCGTGAATAAAATCACGCGCAAGGCAGCATGGGAAAACCCAGGCTAACATGCCACTATGATATACACAAGAATAAAAGTGCTGCAGTTAGATTTATATATTTTGCTCATAGTAATACCCAGGAGTGCAGGACCAGTTTGTACAAATTACACTCCCATACAGGTACACACAGCTTTAACACTCCTGTGGTAACATTTCCATGATTGCATTTCTGGCTGCAAGATTAGCAATTAAAAGTAGATTACTGCATGGAAAACTGAACCATGGTGGAGCAAGCGTTTATTTTATTTCAACTCTTGCCAGAGAAGGTATGCAGGTGCGTAGGATTTCTCTCAGGTGGTGTTTGCTCATAGCCCTTGTCTCTTGGTGTGTGTCTGTGTGCTTTCAGCTCGTCTGGGCCACCAGTAACCGGATCGGCTGTGCCATCAATTTGTGTTACGACATGAATGTCTGGGGCCAGATCTGGTCCAAGGCTGTTTATTTGGTCTGCAATTACTCGCCTAAGTAAGCAACTCGTTTCTCCTCCGCCTCAGCCATGTGCCATTTATTCCATAGGTTCCCCCATGCATATTAAAATGGAAAAAGATGAAATTACAAAATCGTTTGGTGTGTTACAGTGAAACTGATTGGTTGTTGTGTATGTGTGTGCCTGTGTGTGTGTGTGTGTGTCTGTGTGTGTGTGTGTTTACTGATCCCGTGTAGGGGGAACTGGTGGGGCCATTCTCCGTATAAACACGGCACCCCATGCTCAGCATGCCCGCCCAGCTACGGAGGAGGCTGCAGGGACAACCTGTGCTATAAAGGTACTACCAGAAGCACCAGGACTGAGCACCGTCAACCATTAATTGAAGGAACCTCTGTGTTCCTCTGCCACAGATCACATTAACAAGATCATGGTGTCAGTGTATACTGTACAATATAATGACAGAGGCCAAAAGAGGATTATGAAAATGTTATTTTTTGCCTATGACTGTGACTGTAACAGGTTTATACATTCATTTTGCAACATTTCTTCAGCTATAAGGTTAATACACAGGAGTGGGCTACACATTTTTATTTTCTGATTGTCTTTGTTTCTATGCATACCACAGCCGCATGCCGTGTTTAATTTCACACAAAACCGTTAGTTTCCATAGATTTTATTCACTCTATGAGTGACTTTGGCTATCTTTAGTGTATTATGAAAAATATAGTGGCATCAGTGGCATAAGGACTTTTGCATGAGTGAGCTTTGTGGCCCAATAAAGTAATGTTTAATAAGCTGCAGTTTATTACATGGGTGCGGTGAATACACTTTTGGAAAATTATTATTTGCATAAAACACTGTCATGCTGTTTATACACAATGCGTTTTATACACAGGAAATTGCTGTAAGTCAAATGTCAAATGTGTGTGTATGTGTGTTGTTTGCATAAAATCAATGTCCACTGGCTGCTTCACAGACGACGGCACGTCCAGGCGGGTTCCCCCTGAGGACCGAGAGGAAAACAACTCCATCGAACCCGAGCCCCAACCCCAGCCCCAACAGCCCCAGCCTGAGCCTCAACCCCAGCCCCGCCAGCAGCCACTGCCCACCAGACCCCCCACCGTGGAGCTGGACAGGAACGAGGTGGTCAGCACCCAGCAGATGTGTAAGTGCTCCTCCACTCTGCTGGCCCCTGCTCTAACGTTTCAAGTCAAGTCAAGTCAGATTTATTTTTAAAGCGCATTTAACATGCACAGAGTGCAACCCAAAGCGCTCCAACAAACAAGACACATAACAAGACAAACGATGCCGGATGGAGCGGCGTAGTCGCCAGCGTACCCGTGACACGTGAAACATACAACATATGAAACATTCAAGACGGATAACAAACAAATAAACAAAAACAAATAATAAAATAAATAAATAATAAGACATTTTAAAAAGAAAACTCATGTTTCAGGCTCAAAGTGGCCAGTGCATGGTGGCACATAACCAGAAACACATGGACACACACATGGACACACCGGAAACACAATACAGGAACACTTCACAAACTGGTGTCTGAAAAAGGGATGACCTATATATTGCTTTTAGGAATGCTAGCAGTGGCGGCAGTAAGTGCTAAGACTGAGACAGTTTTTATCAGTAGAGAAAGGGAAGGGTGCGGTGAAACCAGTTGAAATGCTGAGTCGGGTTTTTGCGCAAGCTGAAATGTTTTACCCGCTCCCTCCAATCTTTCTTTTTTAATATTCTTACTACATAAGAAAGTCACCTTTTTTAGGCTGAGAGATTTTTGGTAGATCTGTCATGTGCGTGCATGTGTGCATTTGTGTGAGAATGTGTGTGAAAGTGTGAGCATTCATGTGTGTGTGTGTGTGTGTGTGTGTGTGTGTGTGTGTGTGTGTGTGTGCATACATGCATACATGTGTGTGTGTGTGTGTGTGTGTTTTCTTTGGGCGAGCTGAAAGCCGGCGGGTCTTAAATTGCTTCCTCTCCAGTGTGGAGGCGGAGGAGGCCCCATGTGAAAGCTGAGACCCCTCTGCTGCCGCTGCTGCTGACCAGCCTCGGAGAGCCCCCAGGGCCGCCGAGCAGGAAGTCCTCCCCACACTCCCCTCTCATGGCATCCCAAGCCCACAGCGCTGCCGTGCACTGCACCCAGCCTCCACAGAGGAGAGAGGGAAAGGGGAGGGAGGGAGGGAGGGGAGGATGCTGTAAAGAAACGTCATGCTGGAGCTTAGTCAACTCAAGTACCTCTGATCTCTGCTTTGTGTCTTTTCAGCCCAGCTTGTGAACTGCGACACCAAGCTTCGTGATCAGTGCAAGGGAACTCCTTGTAACAGGTAAAGCATCTTAGAGTGAAATAAAAAGGGGGGGGGTGTCAAAGAAACTTGAAAGATCAAATTTCTCAACATTATGCTTTTGCTTATGCTTTTTTTTCTGTGAACTTTTCTGTGGTGTCAATGCAGGTATGAGTGTCCAGCTGGGTGTCTAGATACGACAGGAAAAGTCGTTGGCACTGTTTACTACGAAATGGTGAGGACCTTAGCAGCAGTCTCAACCTGAATACTTATAATATTCAATACACTTTAATATTGAGTGGATTTTTGTTTTGTTTTATAGCAATCCAGTATTTGCCGGGCTGGTCTGCATTACGGAGTAATTGACAATGACGGAGGCTGGATGGACGTGTCCAGACAAGGGAGGCAGGAGTTTTTCATAAAATCCTTAAAAAATGGAGTGCAGTCTCTGGGGTAAATGAGCATTGTGTTGGCCACTGCCAGTTAGCAAACTGCAATCACAGCCAGAGCCTTGGTGATGGCAGGCTTCACTAACAGGATGTGTCATTCACAGGAAGTACCAGAGTGCCAACGCGTTTACAGTGTCAAAAGTGACAGGTGTGTAGCGCCATGGGGCTCCAATAATAACTGTCTCGGCCACCTTGTTGCCAAATCAGCCACACACACACACACACACACACACACACACACGCACACACACGCACGCACACACACACACACACACACACACACACACACACACACACACACACACACACATACACATACTCTCTCTCTCTCTATCTGTCTGTCTCTCTCTCTCTCCCACACACACACAGATACACTCTCTCTCTCTCTGTGTCTCTCTATGTCTGTCTCTCTCTCTCTCCCACACACACACAGAGATACACACTCTCTCTCTCCATGTCTATCTCTCTCACACACATAGATACACACTCATACTTGTTCCCTGTTTTGCAGTAAAAGTTGTCACATGTGAGACGACGGTGGCCCAACTGTGTCCCTACCAGAGGCCTGCCAAACACTGCCCCAGGTGGGACCCCACACACACACACACGCACACGCACACGCACACACACACACACACACACACACACACACACACACACACACACACACACACACACACACTGCCCCAGGTGGGACCGCACTCATTCAGTGACATATTCATCATCATCCTCCTGCTCGACAGTACCCAGTCATGTCACTGGAAATCTTCATGTGCTACGTCCAGTCTAGAGAGCACTTTAACTCCATTGGAGCATGTTCTCTCCTTGGAATGTCTCTTTGTAATGCATACTGAATCGACTCTGCGTATTGAATATGCTATAAACTTGCTTTGTGCTTAAAATTTTTGCATAATAATACATAATGGTGTTATTGTATAATGTTTCATTTTAATGAGCACACAGTTTGTGTAATGATTTCAATTAAAAAGACCATTTTGGATGTCTTGTAGGATATATTGCCCACGGAACTGCCTGCAAGAAAACCCTCAGATATCACGAGTCATTGGGACCGGAAT
>NW_027468650.1:29641344-29836344 GCF_046254945.1 Alosa pseudoharengus | reverse complement strand
AGGCCAAACGTCTCTGTGGGTGTCATGCACACTGCAGCTCCGTCTTGAGCTCTGCACCAGATTTGTCAACACCTCTCTCTGCATGCCAGGGACCTGTTTGCAGTGGAATTTGTTGGGGTGGCACAGTCTGCACACGTGCAGATGCCCTGTATATACAGGTGTGTTATTTCCCAATGGCTGTCACAGCCACTGACCTGGTGGAAATGCATTATGGGAAGAGAGGTGGTGGGTAGTCCACACTCCTGCTGGTCAGGAGTAACATGTACAGTGTAGTGTCCGTTAAACTCCTTCTTGTCCTTTAAAGACCCAATGAATACCCATGATCTCATCACAGCTGTTTCTGTTCCACAGCTATGTGTTTTTGGAAGTGTAAATGTTATATTTATAACAGTGCATCTAATGTATTCATGTGTGTTTTACATGTGTTATTGACATATGCTTTGTTATAGTGTTTGATTTTGTAATTAATAAATGAGTACAAGTTTCTGTTGTTTTTGTAAACAGTGGAGTTGCAGTGGTCCTTCATAAACCCTTAAGGTATGTTTTAAAATAGGGCTGTTTCCATTGCAGGAACTGGAACTTAGTTTTACGTGAATCAAGTCCCTGCCTTGGGATAGGTACTTCAGTACGGCCCCAAAAAACTTCTGCAATGGTGCGAGATGTAAACGAGGCGTGAGTGGAAGACGACAAGCTAATAATAGCATGTCCCCTTCAAAGTATATTAGTATCTTATCAGTAGGTCAAAAAACAAACGACAAACAACAAAGTGATTTTTATAGAAGTGATTTTTTATTGTCGCGGCCACTTTGGAGATGGCCCCTATGTGGTCATCCTGAAAGGCTGCTCTACACTGTGTCAAGCCATTTGTTCAGTTCTGAGTGTGTTGCTTAGCCTACTATGTTTGGAAAGAGGTATTGTTTGTGTTTGAACAATGACTCAATGATCGAGAGGAACTTTGTATGCGCAGCCTGGCTTAGTTCCAGTGCATATAAAACAAAACAAGTACACGATTTAGTAAAATTAAAAAAATTAAATGAGTACTTGTTTTAGTAAAATGTGTGCACGATTTACTAGAATGAGCGCCTATTTTAAAAAAAAATTCTCACACACCATTGGCTCTGTATTTTCCAGCTTTTGTGTTAGACCCAGATATTATTACTGTATGTCTCATGGCTTTATGTTATTATGGGGGGTTAAATATCTACAAGAAGCAGAAACTGAATGCATTCAAATTTCTTGTATGTGTATTAGCCTATAAGCAAGTTGTTCACCCCTCAGTAAGGGTCTATTGTGCAAATCTGTACTTATATAGATAGATTTAGTTGTCCATGTTCAATGCTCACGTTTCCTTTCATGATGCCAGACCATTGTTTGGGAAGTGAAATAAGGCAATTTTCACAAACCAAGCCCTCAGCTTTGATTACTGAGTTTTTTTTTAAAAAGAATGAACCCCGCTCATGAAATGGGTCTGCACCAAAAACAAAAAAGTTCAGATTCAGCCTCTAGCGCGCGCAAAATATTATGTCACAAGATCAATACACGATACGCAGGATGTTAAAAAAATATTCCAGAATGTAATATGCGGTAAGTAGAACAATGGTCATGGAATTGGAGTCCTGGAATGAAAAAGAAAAGTTAATCTGGTGTTTATGGCCTCTCACCCTCAGGGTAGCCAGGGCCATATTTCCCCCAAGGGTTCTGGAATGAAGCTAGCAAAAATGCTAACACGTCTCATTCCTCACACATGCTACAGCAATTATAATGTTGAAGTTGAAATATGATTACCTTTCATTTTAGGATTTTAGGGTTCATTCTAACTCCATTCTTTTAAACAAACCTCAGTAAAGCATAGAAAAAATAAATGGTTCTCAATTATTTTTTTAAATGGCTAATGGTTCTATCTATTTAGAACCTTTTCAACACAGATATCTGTCAGCACAAAAAAAGTTATTCTGCCACACAGACATGCTCAGCTTAGAACAACTATAAAGATTAAAGATGAAGAGTTGATTACTTCCACACAAATACCTTCATCCTCACCATCATTCCTTTGGAGACAAACTTTAGAGTAGGCTAGCTTGCACATTGTGTTTTGTTTCTGTCTGAAGGAAAAAGTTGGTCTAGCTTTTATCAGAGGTGTGTGAGGCCAGTTAACAGTGAAGTTGCGACTCTTCAACGATGATAGAGTCCAGACCAGGGGCCTGCTCACTGTCTGCAAGGGAGGAGGCCTCTCTCTGCTGGGTGTCTCCTTCTCCTGCTGTTTTCTTAAAACCCACTGTACACCCCCGCCCGCACAAATCTCTGACCACAGACTGTATGTACCCCCCATTCTTGCCTACCCTCAAGACCCACGGAGGAGTGGAGTGTGTGTGAGTGTGGTGGTGGTGTTGGGGGGAGGGGGTTAGAATAATCACTTCTCACCGAGCTCACGTTTGCACTCTGCCGGATCCACTCCTGCATAATTGGTCGCCAGCTTATTGACGTCTGACAGAGTTACGACATAGGTAGCAGCTGCTGAAGGCCACTATATTGTGGCTTTTGGCTCGTGTAGCTGACACTTGTAATGTAAAGTGTTGCTAACACAGAATGACATGGATTTACAACTTGATAAATGTGTCCCCGCTACTGATTGGGGTGTGCTGCCTTGCTATATTTAGGCTATGAAGTCAATTACACAGCAAAGTCAAAACAGGTGGTGAAAAAACAACAACGGGTTTTTACATCTATTTAAGTGCTCATGAAAAGTTTTAGTGGCAGGAAAAGGGGAAAAAGTGGCTCGTTGGGCTATGGGGATACTATAGAGATGTGTGCGCTAATACTCATGTGCTAAACTACTTACTAGCGCTGCCTGGCAGCGTCCCCAGAAGGCCAGACAAAGAGTGACATTGTGTGTGTTGGTTTTGGTTTGAGGAGGCTGAGCGCACCGAGGGGCAGCCTGCCGCCTGTGCCGCCTGCACCGCGGATCCGCCGAAGGAGCGACGCGTGCTCACCTTTCTGCCTCTCGCTCGCTCGCTCACGACGTGCCACCAGCTTGTGAGCGACAGGGTTGCCACAGACTAGAGGACAGAGTCCCTTTTAGTTTGAGAAACGTCAACAGCCCTCGCACTTCAGATCAAGTTTGAAATGAGACCCCACCAAAGACAGAGCTGACAGTTATTTTTCTTTTAGGATTTTTTCCTTTATTTTTATTTAATGAAATTTCAACAAACTGAGCAAATGGCGACAGCTCAGTGAACAATAACGTTTCAGTTGGACACACTTAAGAGAAGCTTGGCCACTTCTGAGATTTCGAAATGTCTCTCATTCCACTTTAACTGTTAGTTCTCCTGGGTTGAGCTTCTTTGCAGTGTTTCAGAGGAGATACCATACACTGGGTTCAAAGTGTAAACTTGAACAAATGAGTGGAGAGGCAGAATTTGCTCAGTGTTTATTCTTTTATAATTTCATACAAAACAATCCAGATTTCCCAACTAGTATTTCTAACCTTCTTTTCATTTGAAAGCTGACCTTGAGACCACCTTCATGGATTATCACTAGGGGGAATAGCATGCTTTGATGTTCATGGACACACACACACACACACACAGGGCCAGATCGGCTACTCTCTCCCTTACACCCGCGTGCACACGCACACACACACACACAGGGCCAGATCTGCTACTCTCTCTCTCTCGCACACATGTGCACACACATCCACACATACACACACACACACACACACACACACACACACACACACACACACACACACACACACAAAGGACCAGTTCTGCTTCTCTCTCTCACACACACACATTTAACACAATTAAAGCAACACCAAATAACTTTCCCTCTGTCGCACGCACGCTATTTGTTTATCCAGCACCTGCTTTGCAAATAACGATGTCCACAGACAAGGTAGAATATGTTGCACGATTTATGAAAGTACGATGTATTGCGACATCAGATGCAAGTCAAATTTGTAGTTTCTTATGTCTCATTCCATCGAACTACAGATCCGCTACCCAATCTGGCAAACTAGAGGGCCGCAAAGCGAATGCAGAAGTGCCGTTCACACTGTTACAAGTTGATGAACCACTGACACGATTTTGGAAACATTATTTTAAGATACAAAAAACTCTTTGGTGTTGCTTTAATACAATGTATTCACATGCTTATGAATGCACACACATACAACACATACACAAACATCTACACCCATACACACGTTGTATATGATGTCTGAGGCCTGAGGACACATGCACACAGACAAAAACACATAGAGTACATACAGTACACACACTCACACACACACACACACACACACACACAGAAACACACAGACCAGGACCAGATCTGCTGCATACTCTCTATCTCTCTCTCACACACACACACACACACTTGTTAACACCCGGACCGGTCCCACTGCGCGCTCAGCTGCTTCCCGTGTGGAGACAGTGTGAGGACAGATGGGCCCGAGTGAAACACAAGCCCACAGACAGCGGGTCTCCACGCTGACCCCCGTGGGCTGTTCAAAATAACAGCGTGCCCACGAATAACTTCTGCAGGCGACAGTCTGCCTGGGCCCCGACGCACTAAAACCTGAGGCCCGCAGCCAGCCGGCCGGCCGGCACGGCACAGCTGACAGGAAGACACGGCCGCTCCGCTCGCCAGCCAAATTAACTCCGACCGACCACTCGCCACTTTCAATGAGGTGCTTTTGTGTGTCAGCTTATTTATTTATTTATTTGTTTGTTTACCTACTTTGTGTTTACCTCCATCCTGGGGCGTTTGTGAGCCCCCTGAGGCTGTGTGGAGAAGTTGTCAGCGCCGGTAACCAGTGGTAATGTCTGCCCTTCTTACACTTGACTTTTCTTTGGCTTAAGATGTTAACACAGAGTTGACAGGGAGTGGGGATTTTTTCCTCCCCTCTGGAGAGCTAAAAATATGTCACACACACTCATGCACTGGCACGCATACGCACGCACACACACACACACACACACACACACACACACACACACACACACACACACACACACACACACACACACACACACACACACACACACACACACACACACACATACAGAATGAATATATTCTCAGGCAGTCAGTGCCCACTTTTTGAGCTTTTAAAGATTTCCCTGGATTGCCAAATGAGTCATAGTATTTGGGTTATTTTAGCGCTGAATGTTCTTTAGACATAAACCTCTGACAAATCTAAGTTAAGTCAGTGATTTAAAATATCCTTTAATTACGACCTGACTTTCTTTTTGGCCATTGAAACAGTACCTGCTTTTCTTTTTCCTATACTGCCTATGGTTTATTTGAACAAGTGTCGTGTGATGTGTGTTTTCTTTGTGTGTGTGTGTGCATATGTTTATGGTTATGTGCATGTGTGTGTGTGTGTGTGTGTGTGTGAGAGAGAGAGAGAGAGAGAGAGAGAGAGAGAGATAGGGTTAGAACAGACAGACAGACAGACGGACAGAATGAGTGAGTGCATGTGTTACAGTATGTCCACATTTGCAGTATGCAAGTAAACTTTGACAGCTACTTTCTGGTCTTACTAAGTATTTAAAATGAAACATTTACCTCTGTCCTACAACACAGAAGCAAAATGACTTTAAAGGCATGTGATAGCATTGTTTCTTTCACAGACCCTTAACACCACACAATGCCAGTTTCTGAAACTGTATATACAGTACATCTTTATCTGTGTATTCCAAATGTGTTTTGTTTTGAGTAGTTTACATGTAATATTTATAGAACCTTACTTTTCATACTTATGTTTCTATAGCGATTGATTTCTGTTGTGGCACTTTGGAGGAAAACTATTTGCAGCTCTGAGCCTCATTCCCCTCCACTCCTAAACATAATCAACGGTTTCGTGAGCAGACTCAAGAACATCTGGAGTTTCAAGTCTTTTTTTTTTACTGAATTTGAATAAATATGCCGTTTTAATTGGCTTGGGCAATATCGGCTATGCTTCCCCCCATAGTCCACACAGTCTCTTTGCAAGAATATACAGACATACACTCACAAATCGACTGCCGTCATCATATTATGTTAAAAGGCGTTTAAACATATTCATAAGCGTCATTTATTTAACTATTTGACCTAAGCTTTTGCAATAAGCGTAAAGCATACAGACACATTTGTTCATTTACACTGTACTGAAAGTAATGTAGCATTCCTTCAATGGACGTCAGAGACACTGTTACAAGGTTGGGATTCAGATGTGCACCATATGTACGAGGGCTTCTTAAAACAAGCAAACGGAACTGCCTGGGGGGAAGACCTGCTCTCTCTCTCTCTTTCAATACTGACCAGGTAGTTCCACTTCTTGCTAAAGTTTGTTACGAATCAAAACTGCAGTCTGTGGATGACTTTTCCTAACAGAGTCCAGAGAGTCCAAACATATTGTTTTGAGACATTTTTCACACTATGTTTTAATGCTGGGACAGTACGATTGTTTTATTGTTCCAAACTAGAATGAAGGAATAGATATGGCCGACAGTGCTTACACAATGAGGCACTCTGTGCAAATACAAAATGCAATATTTACAAAACTGCAAACACATCAGCTGTGGCACCTGCAATCACTGAAAGTTTTGGATTTTTTTGAAAATGGACTGAAAAGCATTAAAAAACACTACAAACGACAGTCAGTGAAAATGGGGCTCTACCTTTGAGTGGCTGTAGTACCACAAAATATGGAGACTTGGACGAGAGCACCACTCAGGAACTCAGAAGGGGAGGAAATGGCTTCAGTTTTAAAGAGCTGCAGTCAGTCTAAGAGTACAATCATGGAGAAGCAGATTGCCTTGTTTGTAATCAAGGCAAAGTCGAGGCAAAAAATAAATAGTAATAATAAAAAAAACACAGCAAAACAAATTAAGTTATTTTAAAAGACTTTAAAGTTTGGTGCAAAAAAGAGACTTTTTTTCTTCATTTTTAAACTCATCAAAATGAACTTTTCTATAGCACATCTTATGACACAGGCTCTGTACAGTACATTGCACTCGCCCTGTGTTATTTGAGAAGGGATTTACAGTAGGCTTGCATGCATGGAGCGCAAACAGAAGAGTCTGGGATCAAATCGAGCGTCCTTCCACTGGCCCGCGGTCGTGAGAGGCTGCCTCTGCCGGTCCACGTCATGGCTGACCTTTCTCTGTTTACCGAAGGGCTTTCGTTTCGTTACTTTTTTTTCACCGTCGGCGTTCACACATGAGCCGTTGTGGCGGGCCGCGGGGATATAAAAGAGTGGCTTTGTCTTGATGAAGTGGCTTTGCAAGAGCGCACGGGCCAGTGCCAAATCCTGAGCTGACCATCCCTGGCACTGGAGTGAGTCCATTCATAGATACACAAGTCTCACCTGTTTTATATTAAACTTGTCAGATTAATCTTGGAAAGGCAGTAAAACTGCAGCACTGGGCCGAGTGAATGTAAGCTTCTCTCTTCCTCTCACTCTACTTAAACTCACAGATGAAATCTTGAGGTTGATGGTGGATTTATTTTTTAATCCTCAGATTTACCCCATCTCCTCCCAGATAACATTCTTGCGGTTAATGCAACTAAATGGTTCTTGCACTATCACAAGACACATCTATAACAATAACCTATGTAACACTCTCACACAAGTGTCTAGGGGTCAACCAGTTTTTGTTGGCCATCAGTGGCTTGCTGATGGATAGTCTGAGAAACCCAGTGAGAGCCTGAAGGACAACATTGCCCTCTAAAGGACAATTTGGGTGACCCCCCACATAACTCACTGTGTCCCAGTGGTGAGACAACAGGTCAGAAACACACAGGGAAGAGAGGACTGCAGCATAAAGATTAAGTGAGGTAAACACATCTACAAACTGATGATGACCCCTACTCCCTCACCCCCATTTTGCACTGATAAAAACAAGGGCAAAACAGTCTGCAAACAGTCTCTGGAACTGGAACTGTTCTCCATCTAAACAGCAGGTGTCAGTGTTGCTTAATTTCAACCTATTGTCAGAGTCCTACATGTATAGTAATATGAATCACTGCTTAAGATAGCCACCTCAGATTAATATGGTTAAAGTTTGTAAGATATTTAATAGGCCTATATTATTAATGGGGGAGCTGTGATGCAAGCAGCAAGTGCAGGCGCAAGTGGGCCAGTGCAAGTTCAAGTCTGAGGTCATTTTTCGACCCCACTCCCCATCTCTCTTCCACTTACTTTCATCCTCTCCACTGTGCTATCAATAAAATGATGTGTATACAGTACAGTATATCATTGCTCAGAGTACTGCTATCTGTATCTCTAAGGACAATAACTCTGCCATTCACTGAGACCTGTCACTGGACGCGAGTGGAAAAGTGGGAGTTTAAGTGAGTCATAGCCTAAAGCCCAATAGTAGGGAATAGTTAAAGTGAGTCATAGCCTAAAGCCCAATAGAAGGGAAACTATTGACATTGAATTGGCTTTGACTACTGACCAGACCAAACGTTTGGGGTCACTTTTTTCCCCTTCCTCTCCATTATACCATTATAGACAGAGTACCAGCTGAGATCAGTTGCATTGTTTTTTTTAATAAGGGCAGCAGTTTTCTGATTACATTATGTGCTTACATACAGTAATTGCAAAAGAGTTCTCCAATGTTTTCTCAGTTAGCCTTTTAAAATTATATCAGATTAGTAAACACAATGTGCCTTTGGAACATTGAATGAATGATTGCTGATAATGGGCAATGTAGATATTGAATTAAAGATCAGCCATTTCTTTCTACAACAGTGGAGAACCCTTTTACAATTATACAAGCACATGAACTACTGCCCTGAATAAAAAAAAAACCCAATGCAACAGGAAAACAATGCAACCGATCTCAGATTTATAACTAATCTGGATTCCAAAGATCCTGACCATCAGAAACGTTTGTCTCTTTTATTCACTGATCAGGAACAGTGAACTTCTGGGATGTCAGGGATGCTGACAAGCTGACTGCTGCACTGCAAGAGAGAGAACCAACCAAGGAGTATACTGTCCATGCATCAACAACGACTAAAGAATATCAATCTCCTTCTGAAACCTAAAGGAGAAACATGTTTTGATTCATTATGTACAACCAAAAACATTTTGCTGTTCATAAGTAATTGCATTAGCTCAATATTTTGGGAGACCATTTCCATTTAAATTCTCTACTAGATTTCAACTTGGCAGGGACTAAAGCATTCACATTTAAAATTCTGTTGCACAACCAGAAGTTGTCTCTCCACTCCCAGTCTTAATTTAAACAATTATTCATCTGTAGACTAGCTTTCCCACCCTGAATTAATAATAATACACAGTTACTTTCCAGGCTTTTTTATTTTCCTCACACAAACTGCATTCATATCAGCTAGGTATCAAATATTTATATGTATTTATATTTGGTATTTCTGGTGTACTCTGAAAAAGCAGGACTCGGGTGTTTGCTCTTGTGGTTTTTATATACAGTACATATATTTCTCACTGACACATTCGCTGCTCTATGTTTAGAATAACAGTGCACCGGTGCCTAGTTGGCTGTCCTGAATGCGTTCATGTGGACTGGGTCATTCACATTCTGATACCTCCTTCCTGTTTTGCGGGGATAAGAAGGTGACTGCTGCAGAACTGTTGACACCCCAGGGAGAGAGCCTTCGGATTCCACCCCTGACAACACAAGCCCAAATTTATCACACTGAACTTCATATCGCCATCTGGATCCCAACGCTCCAGCCACTGGCTCCTCTATTCCGGAGCTTTCTCCCAGGGCACAGCCAGCCAGCCAGCCAGCCGGGCGGCCAGGCGTCCTCGGCTCAGCGAGTGAGAGCCTGCATGTCCATAAAGTTTTCCATCTGATTTCTGACCCTGCTGAATTTTTTAGATGCAAGCATGAAAATGCATCATTTAAGCGGAGCTCCTTAATAATTCCATTTAATAGCTTCCATAAATTTTTTCACCGCAAATGGCCAAAATAAAGGTCATTTTATAATTTCATGACACGGTCATGAAAAGGGTGATTTCTCATAAATGTGTCTGAAATGCAGCAGATAACAGAAACTGAATCCGTGTAAAAAAAAGGACAGTATCAAACTCAGTCACCACCAAAAGCCTCTCCTCATTTGACCATTTCCAACCACACCAATGTCCTTCTCTGTGTAATTGTCTCATAACAGGCAATTCAGTGATTTTTAAAAAAAGATAAGGCAGAGAGTGAAGGACAAAGATGGCCGCAAACCATTCCTCATTTAATGCTTACGAGTAAATCATAAATATGACACTGGTGTCCTGAGGGAGGTTCTGTGCCATTCTCAGCCTCACCCAGCGTCCTCTATGGACGGCCAAGGAACTGGCATTAACCCTGCTCTTTTTCTCCTTTCTTTCTCTCTCTTTTTCCATCTTTCTCTTCATTTCCATCTTTTGCATTCTTTCCTCTTCTCTCTCTTTCTCACTTCCTCCACCAGCTGTCTTGCTCTCCTTTTGTCTCTGTATCCCTCTCCCTTTCTCTCTCTCCCTCCCTCTTTCTCTATGTGTCTCTCTCTCCCTCCCATTCTCTCTATCTCTCTTTATCCTTTTCCCACATTCTCTCTCTCTCTCCTTCTCTCTCTCTCTCTCTCCCTGCCTCCCTCTCCTCTTTTCACCTCGCTCTTCCATGCACTCCTGAAGGCATTGACATTTAATCAAACCCAAGTCCCAACGTGCTCATTTTCACATCGGCCTCATGCGCTGCACAATAAAAGCCACTCACCGGCCCCTCCGACATTACCATAACTCTGACAGCGTGGGCCCATATCTAATTGCTTACGAGGCAAACAGTCGGGGCATTTTCCCTTTCCAATCTATTAATTATTTACTCGCATGTGTAATTGAAAGTACGCAAGACAAAGCACAAAGGTGGCTAGGACCGCAATACAGATGATATCAATATTCCACCGCAAGACGGACCTGCTTCTCCCAGTGTCAGGCTCATATAAAGAGGAGGTTGCCGGGCTGGGTTAGTGTGTGGTCTTGGTCTATGTATACTAGACTACACAAATGAATGTGGCAGTTCCCTGGGAGGGGAGTTTAAATTGCGATATAAATCACTGCAGACATATAGGACATGGATTGTCATGTAGAGTAGCCATGACAAATGGCTGCCATGACAGGCCAATGAGAGATGAAATGCCTAAATGATTCATTTTCTTTATGTATGGATTTAGATCTTCTAGAACAACATTTATAATGCCCATCACATTTTTGTTTTTATTCAATCGATGTCATTTTACACTCTCTCTCTCTCTCTCTCTCTCTCTTTGTCTCTCAGTAATGATGTTTCTTTACTGTGTCTGGGGAGTTATAACTGAGAGGGCTGTGAATTTGTCTGTGTAAATATATTAGAATTACAGACGGCATCCATGGGAAATGAACAGGGAGGGCACCTGACAGTCGTTTGTCATGAGTTGAACTGGGACGGCATCTCCAGCTAATATACAGGGGAATTTAGGAGTCAGAGAGGAGGCTGATGCCGGTCTGAAGCTTTAGGACAACGCGCGCGCGAGAGAGAGATGACAGATCTCAAAGACATGTCGCTTGTTTGTCATGCTTTCTTGCTACCAGACAAACTGGGGGAATACCGCAGAAACAGGGGCAGTGTGGAAAATTGACAACTAAGAGATATCAAAGTGTCCATCATCCACGGTGAAACAAATAAACAACTTGTTGTATTTCAACAGTATTCCTCTGTGTGTGTGTGTTTGTGTTTGTGGGGTAAACAATATAGAGGGAATACCTTGTGATGCAATAATGGAACAGGACCTGGTGGTTCGTTGCCCACAACGCTTTGAGAATGAACAATGTTTAGTCAGTTGGGATCATCTGTTGTGTCAGATGTGACTTATCCCAAAAGCCCTAAACAGTGTCGAACACAGGAGAACAAATGACTCAAGACTGCGGTCTGGTCCTAGTGTTTATGTAACCTATTGCATAATAATCCTCTGTCGGCTTGTTGCCATTTGATGAACATACCCAAAGCTCTTATGCCTATACACCTGAACCATCTGTTGATTTAATACTGTGGATTTTGGTTGGCATGCTCTATTATGAGCGTGGCATCTCTCAATCCCAAACCAGGATTAGTGGGTTTATTCTTATATGGGCAGGATAGAGAACAGATTGAAAAGGTTTCAGATTTTATCTTTGAGTTTCTGTTCATTTTTGACAGCAGTTGCTGATTTGAAGAACAAACACCTTGTTATCTGTAAAATAAGTCACAGACTCCGGTGGGTAAGCTATAAGGAATGCAAATGTGGGGAAAACCGGCAGAGGTAGGCCTACAGTAATCATGAATTCTCACCTGTCAACAAATTTGTGAGAGCACAAAAATGGTCCTCTATTGCTTTCACTAATTGCTTTTTTTCCCGCCTTGGTGTAAATAGCTTAAGCTCTTCCTTAATACACAGACTGAAAGATTACATGTTTACTGAAGGGTGCTTTAATCTCGCACAGAATGAGAAAGATTCGACTTTCACATTCTGCATCGCCCTAATACATTCAAACCTAATCGGCTCTGCAGTCACATATAAAGCTGAGTTTTCACTTCACCCCCTCTCGTGGGGAACAGGGTGGTGTAATCCAGGAAGCCGCGCTGCTACTGAATCACATCAGCTGACGAACAGCATCTCCCCATCCACGGATGGAACAACCCGCCCGAGCCGGGTGCCCGAACGCTGACACAGGAGGCAGGTTGTCTGTGGTCTCTGAATGCAAGGCAGACTTCAGGAGGAGGAGGCGAAAGAAGGAAAACGGACTAAAACCTGTTACTATGGCTTCTAACTTCAATGACATAGTGAAACAAGGCTACGTGAAAATACGGAGTAAGAAATTGGGGGTAAGTGGCACTTGCTCCGATGTTACAGTGGCTACTGACGTGAATTGTTTCCAGCAGTAGGCAGCATCTGGATCCAAAAGGTTTTAATTGTTCCACTGCTATCCTGACGTGAACTTCCAAAAAAGAAAACAGCCAAACAGTTAGCTTATAAATGTGCACTATTTACACTGTTATTACATTACAGTAACATAACAACATATAGTAAAGTAACCATCATCAATAACGTCCTTCACTCATTAGACTAGTTTTTAACGTTTGTTTAGTTTGAAGTGTTTTTTTTTTTCATTTAGTTTATAACTATCCGTTTAAACAGTTCTGTAAAAATAATGCTGTAGGCCTACACGCATATTTGTGAAGAGTTGCATTGATACAAAAGTTAATATCAATATTTCTTTGACAAAAAAGATGTGTTAACACATTAAATGGCCTCAGTAGACGGCCATAGTGGTCATCTATGTTGTATGAACGCAACTCAACGCAGTGCACACAGGTGAAGGATATTGATAATCAGGTGCAGTAACAGTTGAATAGTTCTTTCATGAACTATGGCTATATATTGCCAGTTAAACCACCACACATATTCAAATAGAAAAAAATGCAAAACATTATTCCATTGAGAAATTAAATATATTATGGGGTGGTGGTGGTGCTGTGTATGTGTGTGTGTGTGGGGGGGGGTATTTAGAGGGAAAATATGTCCTGTCAGAGATGTTGCTCTATAGGCCCTATTCATATGCGCATATAATTGTTTTATAAAACAATTCCATCCAGGTTCCATTCAGTCCCTTACTTTTGCTTTTTAGAAAAATCATAAATCAAATTCAAATGCATATGATTTACTATATGTGTGGCAGCAATGCTGGGTTTGCCTACAATTGAAAGTCTTCTTTTCCAGCCTTTGTTTGTAAGCTTTGTTTGTACACTAGCCGTTACTTTGTCTCTGTAGGCAAGCTTTGTGTGATGCATTATTTGTGCAATAGTCAGTTTCAGGTGAATTGGCTAAGAATATGCCAACAACTTTCAATCTAGTATACCATTTGTTGGACCAGCAACGCTGAACATATGGATTCTTTTGCTTTTGCCTCATACGGTGGTGGTGCCATTATTGGAAGCAATTATTTGTTATCCTTCTGGCATTTTTATTAGGTGATTTGTATCAAGGGTATCTGAAGAATGTCTTGATATTGTTTTTGTTTTTCATTTAATGTTCCACAACAGCTTAATGATGTCATCAGTTACCTCCAAATGTATGGATAAATGATTGAGTTTGCCCCTCGTTGATCATTGTCGATGTTGCTTGCCTCTGTTATTTAGGCGACATGGTGCTGGTTTCAATGCACTTACTGGGTTATGCATGCAAGATCCCTGTATCGTGTACAGTAGTACATGTGTTGTTGAGTTGTAAGAAGCCGTCAAACATTTTTGCCATGTCCTCCCCTGTGGGTTTGGTGCTGCAGCAGTAGAGTTCCTGACACCAGTCTTCCCGTCCTGTGTGGCGATTTGAGCCGCTGTTTGTCATTCTCATTACCTTCTGCACAGAAATCACTCTGAAATGAACCGTATCTATTAGAACAGGGTCTGGACGCTCCCATTCAATGCTGCAGTCAAAAGGAAAGAAAGGGGAGAAAAGACAAGGCAGTTCACTGGCTTTTCATGTTTTATGCACAACCTGATATTTTTTTTTATCTTAGTGGACTGAATCGGCCCAATGGTACAGTGGGTGCTAGATGCCTCAGAATATTTTTTTTTTTTTTGAACAAGTGTCGTCTTGGATTCACGGATCAATACTCTCGAGCTGTAGGATGAGCTTCCTCTCTTTCTCTCTCTCTCTCGCTTCCTCTCTCCCTCCCTCCCTTCTCTCTGTGGAGACTGAAAAGCCAAGTGGCTCAAACAAGACTGTCTCTAAGAACACCACCACAGTCCGGCTATTTATCATTCGCCCTCTTCCTCTCTATACTCATGTTTGAAGAGGAAGGCAAGCACACCCTATAGTACCTTCACAACTGGACATCATTATCCTTTTAGTTGTACTTATGTTTATGATTGGCTAATGCTCATGCTCTCTGAAAGAGGCTAGTGTTGCAGTCTGCTTAAGAAGTTCATAATACACCTTTGATTTGACATTTCTTGCTATGGTTACTGGCAGATGTAGATAACAAATACAACAGAATTGACAAGAGAAGAAACATACATTCTCACAATGATAGGTATTAAGTAAACTGATTAAAATGCCTTGCATACTTTATACCTGTATTGAGAAGGTCTTAGGTTATATTGTTTTTGGGGCTTAAATAGTGTTCTTGTTGGATACATATTGGAGGCTACTGTGTGGAGATCTCAGGAGGTGAAGAGAAACACATACATGCCCCCAGTCTGATTGGTGGCCAGTAAAACTGCAGGACCCATATAGATGTCACTGCATTTCCATTGATATGTGTTTATCCTCTTACAGCCTTGGCCTTTTCCATCCATGCTCAGGAGACTTCCAGCTGCATCGCATATACTCTGTGTTACTTGGAGGCATCGTTTACAATGTTATTCTGTCATCTGCTCAGCGAGAGACTGCTATTTTTGGAGAAAGAGAGTTAATGATGGGATATATTCATATATCATATTTTACAGTATAAAAAGTAGCACCCCTGGATTGATTTTTTTTTTATTAGAAGAAGCACTACTTCTGCCAAAATGTTGCTATTATATTATTGTTGTTTACTTGTTGTTCCAGGGCCCTCCTGGAAAAGACATTTAAACCTAAATGGGACTCACCTTGTTTACATGGCAGTTGTAGACATGGACTCAATAAAGATGATGCTCAGAAAAATTTAACTCAAGTTTGTTTGGTTTTAAAGTATGACTGCTGCTCACCTTTTTTGATATATATTGGTTCTGATGACCCACATTTGATGTTTATAATGTTAATCTGACATGGTTATTCTCGCACAATCCTCACTGCGCATTATATGTCATGAGATTAATATAGGCGCACAGAGGCTTGCAGCCTTGTGTACAGGGATCTAACATGAGCCACCATAGACATGAAAGGGTTTTATGTGAACGGTTAAGCAGATACCACCATCTGCTGCAAACGGCTGGCCCCATTCTAGGTGCTGCTGAAGCTCTATTGAGGAAAGATTAACTTGTCTAACCGTTGTCCTTTTGTTTCTCTGGGATATTTCAGTACTAGTGGGGGAATTGGGGGGGGGGGGGGGGGCTAAGTGGGAGTTCGGCCACCCCCCAACCCCCCACTCCCACCAGCGGCAGACTGTATACTGAGAATATGTATTATTATGATGTGTGTTATCCTTGTCCATTATACTACGTGAAACAAAAGCATTGCATTAGAGAACAGTTGAGTCATTGTTGAACCAGTTAGCCATTTTATACCAGGGTCACCCTAGTGTTTCTACTGTCTGTAACAATGAGCGCACTGATTGCTTCTGTGTCCTTGTGAGGACTTTTGGGGGGGAAAATGATAATGGTAATTGTTTTTATTGTTGAGGGGAAAAAAGACAGGCATAATGAAGGAATCATTATCTGGTGAAATTCCATTCTGTTGAGCCACCACGCTTTTATCTTTAAGCACTTTAAGCGTTTCCTTGATTGAGCCACGCGGCTCTCTATCCTCAGTCATTCATCAGTGTCATCCTCTCCGTCAGTGTGTAGTCCTCTCCAGCTAAAGAGACAAGCATTTAGGTATTACCCTCGCCAAAGTACCGCTCCTTTCACTCACCTTGTCATCATGTGTGTATGTACGACTGGTGGAGTTGCCTCTCTCCTTCTCTCCGCAGTCGGCTTCATACAAATTGAACTGCGTTTCTTTTCCTCTCCTCCTGTATGCACACAGATGTGCCGTGTGGATCAGGTAGGATCCATTAGTTCTGGCCTCGTCAGGCTTATTGAGACAAAGCAGAGGATGGATGGCCAACTGTAATTGGTCCTGATGAATGGGCTCAATGCAGGCTACGGGAGCTCCATTGTAAATGTTATTTGCAGTGAACTATGCTGCAGTATTTTGCAGTTCCTTTCTATAAGATAACTGTTTGCCTGCACGTCGATTTACACATTTGACATCATTAATCCTTTCACTGTTAATTATTTTATTATTTTGTTTGTGGCAAGGAGTAGGCCTGATTGATTAAGCAATACAGGAAGTAGTGGGATCAGTGTCACCTGATAGTAACATGATCCATGAGCAAGCCATTTTTTATGGACTACATGATGTATTACATTTCTTAATTTAGCAATGTATGCTGTACAGTATATATATATCGACTACTATTCAAAAGTATGGGGGCACTTTCCTAATTTTAAGTTTTAAAACCGAAATATTATTATTACAAATACAAATAATTTCTTCTAATCTTATTGACTATTTTTCCCATTAATTAATTTCCCTATATTTGATATTCAAATTAATTTAATCTATTTTTTGTTGAAATATCCAAGTAACTCCGACTTTTGAATGTTAGTGTGCATTATAGTACACATCACATATTCATCAGTATGTGGTTCCTGGGTACTGATGATGATTATACGACTCTGCTCAGACAGTTCTACCAGTTCAGCCCAGAATCACAAGGCTTGTGATAGTGTTTGGGAGCCACTACACCATGGAAGATGCTGTGTTGGCTGTGCCATTGAGGTCTCTGGGATGCGTGTTGTTTTTGTGTGCTAAGCTAGGCTCTTTGACAGAGCACATTTGCCATCATGCTAGAGGCCCAAACAACAGCTTTGTTTCCACCCCTCGTGGACTGCTTACAAAGTGCAAAGTTTGCTAATCCACGCCGAAAAGTCAAAGCTCATCACACACTCTCCCGGATGGCAATTTAATTTCTCTAATCCCATGTCCTTATGCCAGACTGGCACTTAACAGAAAACCAAATTTAAAAGTCAAATCAGGATCTCCCAACCTCCCCTGATCCTCTCGCCTAAACACACACACACACACACACACACACACAAATACAAATACACTCACACTTGCACTTCTGCGTGGGCACACACATGCACACACGCACACACACACATACACACACACACACACACACACACACACACACACACACACACACACACACACTCTCTTCCTATCTTCTCTCACTGAGACACACAGACACACACACAGGAACACGCACAAGAGTGAAGTAGTCATTTAATTTGAAGTCTTCATTTATTAGTGCTAGTGGCTTAGATGGCCCAAACTTTGATTAAATGGCTTTGGCTTTCATATAAGGAGGGCTGACCCATTCACTGATTCTATCTTAAGCAAGGCCACAACATAAGGGAGTGACATCAAGAGAGGAGCACTGTGGCCCGAGCCTCTTATTCAGGGACAGATCCAGATTGAGTAACATAATTAGAGCTTTTACTTGTAGGGTTAGTATTTCAGTGTAAAAAACATACTATTTTGTCTATTTTCACATTTGAAGATGGACAAATATAGCTAAGTGGTGCTTGATCAATACAGCTTAAGGGTTTTATTTGCATCATGTAAGCTAGTATATTTGATTATCCTAAACTTAAAAAAAAAAAACTTCTTGGCAACCATGTCACTTCCTGTGGTTATTCATACAATGATCAAAGCCAGCGTATTAATCGTCATTTTTTTACATGCCCTAATTTGTGTTGCAGCCACCACCTCTCATATGCACTTGAGTGTAACGGGAGCGCAGCCATCAGAGACACCCGAGCTCTCAAGCGCGGCTCCTGTGAGGGAGAGAGCAAAAGAGAGAGAAAAGCCGCCTCCTGGTCCAAACGAATCTATCACAGGAGCATTTAGCCCGGCTCTTTTATCCTCTCGTCATTTGGGCAGCATTAATCACCGGGCCGCCCGGGCCTTTCCCCAGGGTTCCAAGCAGAGTACCCCCCCCCCCTCCCCCCCACCACACACACACACAGGCTCACTGCCTCACAGCCTCAGAGCTTCAGCTGCCTGGGCGAGTGGAGTGACACAGTGCCTTCACATCACTGCCATGTGTCGGGTCACGTCACGCCAGATCAGGCCAGACCTGGGCCAGATTTGCACCACATCCACACCAGAGAAGTTCTAGAATCAGCTGCCTCAAGCATTGCAGCACCACAGTCTATATGCCTCACTCTGTCATTCAGATCGTACCAGATACCGGCCAGATCTAGGCCAAATCTAAGCTTGATTGATCTACAGTCAAATCTACAGTGATTCTAGCATCATCTGTGCAGTCAGTTTGGTTCTACATGATCAATATTTACAAAAAATTAATTGTCAGTGTCATTCAAAGCAATGTTATGAACAACAGAAACGCTGACAGCCAGTCAGAATCCATCAAATTTCAGGCATCACATATTAGTGAACATGAAGGATATTCCTCAGACCTTCCGTATTGTTGGTGGTATTGTGGACATTCATATCTTTACAGTTACAGTTGTTTTAGCAGTGTGGATGGGCCTCAGAGCTCATGTCAGACCAGGGCCACAGCAGTCTCAGGAGGATCAGCTGCTCTGGATGACATGTCGTAACCCAGAGGACATGCGGCGGTTTGACAAGGATCATACTGTATATATTAAAATGGAAACAAAAATGGCACTAATCCGCTGTGGGCACAGGTGTGAGTACCAAAGTTGATTAGGATGTAAAAGTACACCCTTTTCCTCACAGTAATCAACTTATGTCAAGTCAAGTCAAGTCAAGTCAAGTCAGTTTTATTTGTATAGTGCATTTAACGTGCACAGAGTGCAACCCAAAGCGCTCCACATATAGGCTAAGACATTGTCATTGACACATAAACTAACAAAGACAATAGCGGACGGAGCGGCGTAGTCGCCAGCGTACCCGTGACACCAAGACATAGAACTACATTTAAGAAATAACAAACGCAAAAGATGCTGGATGGAGCGGCGTAGTCGCCAGCGTACCCGTGACACCAAGACATACAAGACAGACAACAAACAAATTAATAAATAAAATAAATAAAAATGTAAAATAAAATTAGTCCAATTTTCAACCGGCTGAAAATGTCCAAGGGCAATGATGACTCGCGTGAAACTTCACACAGCTGTGTCTCCACAACCGATGCATGCAACGCCAACAAAGTTCTTTACACTCACTGGCAGTCTGGAAGCATAACAGTCCGAAGTCACTGGAAGCATAACAGTCCGAAGTCATGGGCGATCTTGTAGATCAGCAACTCGGTGGACTTTTAACAGCGACCTTTTGTTGGTCCGTAATGCAGAGTATGTATGTAACCCTGCACTGTTACATGCACACTGTGTATCTACTGTATGGAGCTGGGTTTGCTAGATATGGGAAGAGTTCTCTTTTTGCTATTCCTTGTGTGTCATTACGTAAGAGTTTTCTCTCTGTCTCTCTCTGTCTTTCTCTGTGTATGTATGTGTTCTGTCAAACCTGAACTTTGCAAGGAAGGACTGATGTTCATTTTGAATGGAATTTGCATTATAATGATTTCTAGATAACAGCTCACTGTGGGAAGGATGTTGCCCTGATCTGAGCCACAGTATATCCCTATCTGGGTTGGTCCACTTTTAAGACATCTTACTGGGGAAACAGGGAGAAATCGACAATCTAAAATAAGCAACAGTGGGCTGAACTCTTGTTTCCTACATAGCAGTGCAGACAGGATCCCACAATGCAATTCAATTCCACACACACTGTCAATCCTTGCTTTTGGCCCCCACCAAAAAACCCCAAAAAGTGTCAGATTGAAACATCACAGATGCTGTGGCTATTCTGGGAAAAGCTGAAGCACTTCACCAGAGGCCAGACCCTTGGCTCAGTGGCCAAAGGTGTCCAGCCTACACACAGGCATCGTTCCTCACGGAGAATAAAATGAAATAAAATAAAATAAAATCAGCCTCCTCACCTTCCCACCTGCACAGCCTGGCTCGACTCGGCTCTTTTGTCAGGATGAATAAGCATGGAGCTGTGCACACCTACAAAGATGACCACAGTCATTATTTACTTATTTAGTTATGTATTTGTTTATTTGGTTATTTATTTATTTCCCTGTTGATGAAGAATGGGTTTGTGTGAGTGCATACTGGATATGGCTGATTGCTTTTAAAAGATTCAGTACACTGTAATGAACTGGGTGAAGAGTAGTAGAACGGTGCTGCTATCTAGTTTTCTATTAAGCTAGTGATCATATATCCTCAGGGGTTATTGTTCAGAAGATGAATTTTGAATAATAGCTGTCAAAGTCATTGGTATATTAGGTAGGACACAGTGCAGTTACCAAAGAAATCACTTCCAGCTAAGCAGAGAAGGAGGAAGAATCACTTATCAAGCTGATCGCAACATGTAATCATGAGCTGTGAATGGGCTCGGGAAGGATATATGTTGAAAACTGGTGATATTTCCAGTCCTTTCAAGGAAATGCAGAAATGAATTTTGAGGACATTTTCTTCATTGCTATACATGGTTTTGATTAAGGGCTGATGTGTAAAATGTTGAATGCCAGTCTCTCTCTCCCACTCTCTCTCGCTCAAACCTGTCTGACTTTCTTGAATATAACTGCATTTGCCAAGAGTGTGTTTTAGAACACATTCTCCCATTCACAGCACACAAATGATAGCTATGAATAACCCTTGGTGTCTTCTGCTTCCATAGACCTGTGTAATGTCTCGGCAGATGACACGATTCCATCTGTTAATGCTATCAGGCTTTAATAAATTGGATTAGTGGAAATGAGCCTTTTCATTAGCAAGCAGGTCCTTATATCTTACTTCATTTTTTTTAAGTTGATAAAATGAGATGACTGTGTGTCCCTGAAATAGCTGGTGGAAGATGCACAGCATCTCTCCTGTGTAATTATGCATATTTGGCAGCATGCACCTAATTTACCCCTGAAACAGACTGTGTATATATAGGAAGCTGCAGCAGTTTAATCAGTATGCTGGAAGCCTTGAAGTAAAAACTTATCTTGTCAGGAAGATACACTCGATAGGTTCATGAACCTGGGAACCAGCGACCCAAACTCCTAATGATAATTAGTCTGATTGGGTGATTTACAGTAAGTGACCCTACGAGAGTGCGTATGATGAATGGATTTGGCCCAGTGGTATGGATCTCCCAGAGCAGCCTTGGATCAGGGACAGATCAGAGCCAGATCTGTTATTTTGTCATCATGTGATCAGCCTAACACGTTACATAACCAAATGACCATTCTCTCAATCTAACCACAGGTCAATGTAAGTGTTTCATTGCTGCAGAACACCAGAGGAGGGCTTCTGCATCTCTGGCACAGGTTTCTCCACAGGAGGTCCTTCTGCCCCCTCCTCTATGTGGCATAGCCTGCTCCAGAGGGGGATTAGCAGCCCTTACCTACCCCACCTGCGTCTATGTAAACATATACCCATTCCCCCATGGGTGCACATTTGAATTTGCCAAAATCTTTAAACTGACAAGTACCGGTACTTCTTCATCTCTTGCTTCCTTTTTTTATTTGTATTTGAATTGTAAAGTCGGTTCTTCATGGTACATACTATCTGCATTATTATTGTGTGTCTGGAGCCAGGCCAACACAGACTTGTAGTTTAGATGGAGATTGTGCTTTTCTTAGTATTGCTGAGGGTCGCATAATACAGAGAGGCACGGATAAGAGATTGTCAATACGCAAGCAGTAGTAATCATGATGATTGAAAAGTAAATCCTCAGAGGAGCAACGCACCAAGTTTGACGTCCGAAGAGAAAGGGATTAAACGGGGAGAATTTCCCTAATGCACAGGAATAGTGCTGTGCTTATTTGCCCTGTTCACTTACATTAGACAAGCATTAGTCAAATAATATTGCTGAGATTAGAATTATAGATTGAGGGAAATTGCTACGAGGATGTCCTTGAAAAACGGATTTGAAAATGTTTGAGGAGTTTTGTGGTATTATTTCTGTAATGGACGAATAACTGCACTCAAATAAGCACACTCAAGACATTTATAGGAAGCTCCTCTGTGCTCCCGAGGCCTCAGTAACAAAACAGCATTCCTCAAATATATTGGAGAAACTTGAATATTGACCTACTTTTTTTCTTCAAAATTATGGCTGCTATTTTTGTAATCTGCTTGTGTGTGCAGAGCAAAGACATGAGGTGATATGCGGTGTTGTGTTTGACATTTTAACTAATGCTGCTTGTGAAAGGTTATCGTGACCTACATGTTCCTACATGATTTTTTCCCACCTCACTTCGCTGTCTCCCCTTCCTGCTCCGGGTTTGTATTCAGATAAGGCGCTTCGTTCGTGAAAGGGAAGAGCAAAATCTGGCGTTCTGGTGACAATATGTGCATGACCGGCTGCTAGGACGCAAGTAGAGAGAGAGAGAGAGAGAGAGACAGAAAGCCTTAATGATGATTGCATTATTAGAGCAGGGCCCTGGCTGGAAGAAGCAGCCTCTCTCCCCATCCTCAATAAAACATATGGTGCATGATACGGCTTTCCACTCTGGGTCGCGCACGTCTGAAGAGATCAGACCGGGACTCGTCATTGGCTGCTAAATGAGACTGGAGTCAGTATTAGTTTCTGCAGGGGCTGTTAGGATGAGGCATCGTGGAGCACACCAAGGGTCAGAGAGAGAGCAACTGTATACAGTCAGGCTTGTGTGTGTATGTATGCGCATACTGTGTGTGTGTGTGTGTGTGTGTGTGTGTGTGTGTAAAAGAGAGAGAGCCTGAGTGCCTGTGTTGGTAGGCTACTGCTGCCACACCACTCCTGATGATCACACCAGCAAGCCTCATCTCTGAAACACACACAGGCACACACAAACTGAAATGTCCAAGCTTATAGTCACCTAATGCACACTAAAACACATGCTCTCACTCATATAACTCATATTTCCCAATGCCCCCTCTCACACCTCTCTGTCTGTCTCTCTCTCTCTCTCTCTCTCTCTCTCTCTCTCACACACACACACACACATACATGCACTCTGTAACTCATATTTCCCTATGCCCCTCTCTCTTTTTCTCTCTCTCTCTCACACACACACACCTGCACCCGCACACACACACACACACACTGGTCCTAATATGTGGTGGATGTTCTGTCATGACAGCTCGTGTTATCAGCTTCCTCTGTCTGGGGAGACACAGGGCAGACTGAATGGGCTGGACTGAATGACTGCCGGATTAGAACCCCTGTGCTGACACCGCCTGACCTCTTAGGTAGCCGAGGGAGAGGAGCGACTGCCACTGCCACTGCTGCCGCCACTGCCTCCGCATATGTATCACATTTCTGGACCGGGGTGGAGAGCACATGAATGTTTCATTGAAAACTCCATCCAAGCATGGGTGATGAGACAGGGAGAAGGATTCCGTGATTACTTGTACAGGAGGTAGCGGTGCATTTTGCATGAAGGATTTGGGCTGTCCCAGATAAAGTAATCTATGATTAACTGGGCCAAGGCGCGCTCGCTCTCTCTCTCTCTCTCTCTCTCTCTCTCTCTCTCTCTCTCTCTTGCGCTCATCTTCATACAGCAGCTCGAGTCAGGGCCAAATTACAAAATGATGTTGGAAGTAAATGTGGTGGTGGTGGTGGGGGGGGCATAATCACATTGGTAGCCAACAGTGATAGTTCGGCTAACGCCGACTTACTGGAGGACAGGGTTAGACATGATTGCCATAATGATGATTTTAACAACTGCCCAACAGCATAATAAATCAAACTCTGAGGATGTAATGTGTAATGTTGGGCACAGAACTAGTCCTGTCACATTTGTGTTTGGATTCGCAACACTGTCGGCAATCATGTTATTTATGGACACACAGCCAGTGCTCATTAGTATGCTAGAGTCCATTCATTTTTTGTAATACCTCAAAAAGTCTCCCAGGATTGTCTGCACTATTATTTGTAAGCCTGGCTTTAAATTGCTTGGGAGTTGCTTAAAGAAGTTGTCAAGGTAGAAGCAGCTGTCGTCTATTATGCTTATTTCATTATTTTTATGCAGCCCAACTCTCCTTGTACTTGTGTTGGCTATTGTTGGAGGTGCTATGAATATAATTCACCCAGACTGAAAGCTACATGCCAATGAAACATACGAATAGCTTTTTTAAAAAGATTCACCACACAATTTGTTGGATGACTAATTCATTCTCAGAAGTTTGATAATAAGAGAGTGATTAAAAAAATCAACAGTAATTTCAGGCATTGCATTAGCACGTCACTGTGGGAAAGAAGAACAGTGTGGTGAGAAAATATTACAGCATCAAAGGCTTTCTTAATCTCACAGAAAGGCATTTTCCTCGTGATTTTTCCATATTGTCCCTGTACATTTTCCTTCCCTCGTCTCATGAAGACCGTCTACATGAGATCCCCATGATTGTCCCCGGGGACCAAAAACTATATTAAAGATGATATCTTGTCATCTCCTACATAGCTGCTCTATTTTTACCCACTAATAGAAGCCTATAGGCCTACCCAACACGTCTCTTCCCCATACCATCATCATCATCGGATGCTTGACTGCACGTAGAGTCCATACGTTGGTGTCCCTTTTCAAGTCACTGCCTCGGCTATTAATTGCTATCTTTGGCAGCAGACATTCTGCTGAATACCTGATTGAGCTGGCTGAACAATGTAAGGCCAGGCAGGGGACTGCAAGCCTGGCGATAACCTTGTGTGGCTGGTGTATCTGTCTGAGCTGGGGGGAAAGTGAGTGTGATTGTCTGGCGGGCGAAAGGGAGGGAGGCGGGCGGCAGCGACGATGACGGGCGCAGCTAATGAGATAAACTTCACCTTTGACTGCCCGCGACTCCGAAGGCGCACTTGACAGGAATTTTCGCTTTTAAAGGTGAGGCGTCAGGTTGCTGCAACAACAACACCGCCGTCTCGTTGTGTCTCGTCTCGTCCCGCGCTCCCCTGTCGGAACATGAAAAGGTCACGCACGCTCCCTCGGCCCTCAGTGGGTTGTTTTGTCTTTAGGTCAGATAACGTCTAACTCATGCATTACTGCCCACTGAGTTTACCAGGATTGCTGCAGTAAAGTAGGCCCACTGTCACACACGCTATTATTGCATATTTTCGTTGGATTCACAAAATGGTTTTGATGTCACATACTGTGGACAATATCTTAATTATCCCAGCAGGGTGCCACATGGTAATTTTGCACTACCAAGAGCTGGCAGTTCTTTTGTATATAGTTTTTGTTTGGTCCTTGTTTTAATGAAGTGGCTAAATTTACCTGTCTCTTGTTCGCTGAAGTGAAGGGCTCTCAAGCACGTCTCTAATTTCCAGCATTTGGGAGGAACACGGTGCCCCTGATTCATAATTAACCAGCCTGCCACAGACAAGGGGAGTTGTATTCATTAATCAGCCTTTGAAAATTTCTCTGCGCAATCAGCGCGCTCGCAAAAGGTAGGGTCCATCCTCGGCTCTTAGACCCCCATTGAGAGGCACTGTAAAGCTGCGAGCATAAAAGGAGTCTGATTGCCTATTCATTTGCATTTTTCTCCTTTTAAGGGACCCCGCTTGGCTGAGTGTTGTCTGAACCCCTTCATCAGAGTTTGAGACACGGGCAAATCAGCCGTGCTGCAGGTTTGCCCTCTCGGATAGAAAGCTGTGGGAAAACTAGGAGGGTGTGTGTGTGTGTGTGTGTGTGTGTGTGGGGAGGGGGGGGGGGTGGGTATATTTGCACATGTGCGGTGCTGTCAAGAGCAGCAGACAAGCACTGCAGAAAAGTCTCTTATTGTGTTTCCAGGAACCCACAGAGTTATCGTGAAACCATTTGATGGAGTAGATTACCCCATGGGGCTAACAAGAATGCACTGACTATGGACAGATATCATTGCATGATATGATAGTAACACCTTTTGCCGGGAAAAAATTGTACAAAATGGCATCTTATGAAATTACTCATGATTCATGATCATTCTCATTTTGCTAAGATGAATTCATATCACATTTGTTTTCCATGCATAATAATAAATGAATAAAAGATGGAGTCATCATGTTGTCATCATGTTGATGACTAAAAAGCAATACTGGAACCTGTCCTTCAAAACATATCAGAGGCTATGGTATGTTGACATGCAGAAGTACAAACCACATGCATCTATAAACCTACAGTAGCATCTTTGTCTAAACAAGACTGCAAAATAATGTGGTGAAGACCAGGCTACCTGGGAGCAGAGCAGAACACATGAATCTTACACTTTCTTCTCTGTGCTTAGTTTTAATCTAGATCAGATGGAGCAGCACCAACACCACCCTGGCTATTTAGAGGATGATTAAGCAGGAGAAAAGGATTTTCAAAATCTCACACATTAAACATATTGCCAATTAAAACACATGCTGTGTTTTTATGCATTTTACTTTACAATATGTTTTTATGGCCTTCATGCATTACTTTTCATTTCGCCACTTAGTAATGATACCCCTGTCTGCTCCTGAATGTAAATTGAATTAATCTGCAGCTCGAAGGAACAAAATAAAAAAGGGACTATTTCATTTGATTGTTAATCAACTGGGGTTGTTTCTTAGATGATAGTTCACCAACATTTAGTAGACAAATTGCAAGAGAAATAATGGAAAATAAGTATAAAGGAGGGGTGTGCTGCTCCTATCAATTACCCCCAAATGCCTTGTTAAGCTCAGGTATAAAAATGAATCTCGCCCAGCAAAAATGACTTTTGTGGTCGCAAACTGTGATGAGGGAAGACATATACATCAACAAAATGACTCCTGACCACCTCAAGGCGTGAAAAACCTCTGTGAGAATTAATTCTCGTAACCGGCACAGAGGTCTTTTCGGCCATCTTTCTGCGAGGGCCATATCGCCTTCTCCATGGCCTCAGACGAGACCGCCTCAACTTTCTATTATCATGTCTGCTCAGAGGATACCATAAAACAGTATTATATTAAGATAATAAAGCATGGACGGGGTCCAAATGTCCCTTTGGCCAACTCCTTATCAATCTATCATTAAATGTTAAACTACCTTCGCAGAGATGTCTGTCATTTTTAATGGGAAGTGTGGCATCATCTGCATATATCATTGGCAGAAAAGCAGATGTGGACGTTTGGATGGGGGAAAGGCCTTTCCACTTCATTTGTTAATTATGATACTTTTGGGTTATTGATGTCATTAAAAAAACATGACTTCAAGAGCCAAGACTCGAGGGTTTACGTAACTTTTTTTGCTATATATGGTGAGTCAGAGAGAGAGAGAGAGAGAGAGAGAGAGTCTCTCTCTGTGTGTGTGTGTGTGTGTGTGTGTGTGTGTGTGTGCGGTGTCTGTTCCTCACATTCATAGTGTTCCTGGTTGACCTTGAAGATGTCCCCGGGGAAAAAAGAGATGTTTAATCTGATAGAGCCATAGACCTGGCTGGGGGGGATTCTGGGCCATCTTACTTTACTTTTTTAATGGTCACACGTGGAGCAGACAGAGAGAGAGAGAGAGAGAGAGAGAAAGTCTGCAAATCAAAGAGGGACCTGGATATATTCCGTCTCCTGGAGTAACTGAAATACAACGACTTTAAGTACACAGAAATTGAATGCTAATAAATGCTAGTAGAGACTTTTGGTGAACTGAGTCTTGTGAATATTGTTCCTGAATAAACTATATTTCTTTGTCTCATACAAAAGGATATAACATAGAGATGAAAGGCTCTGTTAAATAAGCACTCTCAAAGAAAAACACTGGCTACACCTACACTCTGCTTAGAATATACCAATATTGAACAAATATAAAATGCACAAAGGTGGATCAATTGGATGTTATGCAGTTTGCAGCTTCATTGTTTGCATAGTTAAGACATAACTGATAATGTCAGTGTTAGTCTTACGCTTAAAGGTGTGTTTTTTTGTTGTAAAAACTAAAACCACTTCTACTGCAGTAATTATGAGGACACGGCAACAATAATATCTCCAAGCACTTCTGTATCTCCAGGAGACTCATTGCATTTGTTTACATTTTCATAAATAATCAAGGAGCGTGCATGTAAAGTACACAAACACTGTAAAACATGATTTATTGCACCTTGATGATTTATAGCGTCATATTTATGGCACCTTGGTCTTATTTGTCTAATGAACGGCTATGTTTTCCATATTTTTTGCAGATCTTCCGGCGATGTTGGCTGGTTTTTAAGAAGGCCTCCAGTAAAGGACCACGGCGATTAGAGAAGTACCCTGATGAGAAAGCAGCGTACTTCAGAGGGTTTCATAAGGTAACGTCTCCCTCACATGCTGCATTCATGATATAAAGTCATGATATAAGATACTCTCACAGCACCATCAAGCCAAAAAGAGAAACACTGTCAACCCACTGGAATGCCACAATGAAGTGCCATTGTTGTGATTTATGAAAAAAAAAGTGATTTTTCAAAAAATTGCTAGAAATAGATATTGTGAACATAAACACCTACAGATGAAGTTGTCTCAAACATGAAAATTATACAAAGTAGGGGCGGAATGTGTGTTGTTTTATAGATGTCTCACACACACACACACACACACACACACACAGAGGGGGACAGAGGCGCGTGCAAGGGGAACTCAAAGCCAAGCTGAAGGAGGCTAAGGAGGACTACAGAAGGAAGGTGGAACAGAAGTTGCAGGAAAACAACATGAAGGAGGCATGGGACGGCATAAAGGCTATCACTGGCCTGAAGAAGAACAGCAGCTCTGTGGAGGGGGACCTGGACCTCCACTTCTACAACAGGTTTGACTGCCCTGCTCCAGCTCCAATGGTAGTGGTCTGTCCACCACCCCCGGGTGACTCAGACACTGCTCTTGTTTGCGTGCCTGCCCTACCCCCACCTCCCAGCCTCCCAGTCTCTCCAGCTCTGCATCCCGGTGACATCCAACAACCTAAGTCACCTCACGCCCTGGCCCCGCCTGACGCCTCCTTGCCTGTGCCTGTTGAAGTGTCCACGACTCTGGCAGACTTGACAGGGACATCAAGGAGGTGGTCATCCCCCAGCCCCTACCCCCACACCCCCTCAATACCAGTACAACACTCACCTCCACCATCACAGGCTATCGTACCCCCACCATCACTGGATATTGCACCCCTCCCCCACATGGCGATCACGAACAATGAGGTGACAATGACCTCAGTAAACAGCCATCAGACACACAGATCCCAGATGCACCCCTCCCCCTCCCCTCCCCTCCCCTCCCCTCACACCCCCATCATCACAGCAGATCAAGTAAGAGCTCATCTATAGAAACTTCACACCAATAAGGCAACGGGGCCTAACAGACTGTGTCCAAGGCTACTCAAGGCCTGTGCTGCTGAACTGGGGGAGCCACTGAAGCACATCTTCAATTTCAGTCTACGCCTCGGACAAGTTCCAACACTGTGGAAGACATCATGTCTCACCCCTGTCCCTAAGAAGCCACACCCTAGTGAGCTTAATGACTACAGACCTGTCGCTCTAACATCACATGTGATGAAGACAATGGAGCGACTGGTCTTAGGTATGCTCAGACCCCAGGTACGCCATGCACTAGATCCGTTACAGTTTGCATACCAGGAGAAAGTGGGCGTAGACGATGCCATCACTTATCTTCTACACAGGACACATTCCCGCCTAGACAAGGGGAAAAGTGCTGTGAGAATCATGTTCTTTGATTTCTCAAGTGCTTTTAACACCATCCAACCCCTCAGACTGGGAGACAAGCTCTTGCAGATGCGGTTGTGGATGCTCACCTGGTAACCTGGATTACAGATTACCTGACCGAGCGACCACAGTTCGTCAGACTGAAGAACTGTCTCTTTGACACTGTGATCAGCAGCACCGGAGCGCCACAGGGAACTGTTCTCTCTCCAGTCCTGTTCACCCTGTACACATCTGACTTCTGCTACAACACCGAGTCATGCCACATGCAGAAGTTTTCTGACGATACTGCAATTGTGGGGTGTATCAGGAATGGGCAGGAGGAGGAGTACAGGAGCCTGGTGGAGGACTTTGTGCAATGGTGCAAACTCAATCATCTTCAACTCAACACATCAAAGACCAAGGAGATGGTGGTGGATTTCCGCAGGTCTAAGCCCACTCTGCTACCAGTCTCCATTGATGGGGTCAATGTGGAGGTGGTAAGCACCTACAAGTATCTGGGTCTCCACCTGGACAATAAACTGGACTGGTCAGCCAACACTGACCCACTCTACAAGAAAGGGCAGAGCAGGCTGTACTTCCTGAGGAGGCTGCGGCCCTTCAATGTGTGCAGCAAGCTCCTCAGGATGTTCTACCAGTCTGTTGTTGCCAGCGTCCTCTTCTATGCAGTGGTATGCTGGGGAGGAAGCACAAAGAAGAAGGATGCTGGGCGACTTGACAGGCTGGTAAGGAAAGCTGGCTCTGTAGTGGGAGCTGAACTGGAGTGCATCACTTCAATATCTGACAAAAGGACCCTGAACAAACTGATCAACATCTTGGACAATGAGTGTCATCCACTCCATAGCACTATTGTAAAGCAGAAGAGCCTGATCAGCTGGAGACTTCGCTCACTGCTTTGCACAACAGACAGACTGAGGAAGTCATTTGTCCCCAGAGCCATTGAACTGTTCAATGCTTCACTTAAGGGAAGAGGAGAGATAGACTTCTCCGCATAATCTGTCTGCCTCTTCACCCCCTCCATGTTTGGATACTGTCTGTCCACTAGCCACTTTTACCACTGTCATTCTGCCTCACTGTTTGCGTGCTATATTAGCACATATGCATAACCCCTCCCCCATGCCACAGCCGAACTGTGGCCACACTTATACCATTTCTTAATATAGTTATATATATAGATATATAGATATATATATTGACTTTATTCTTGCACTGTTGGACTTACTCATTTGCACCATCACCATGACACTCACTCACACAGAGCACCTTACCTTCCATTACTATGTACAGAGAGACAGGCTCAGTCCCTGTCTCAGTCATTGCAAGCGCCTCTTGATTGATTAATCACCCACTATGTGGATACTGTTTTTAGAATTGATTTAGATTAAGTGTTATTTAGTATAATTTGTATTTTAGTATATTTAGTATATTCTTTATCTTCAACTGTCCTTATTGCTTAGTTGTGTTTTTTATATTACATACTTTTGTTACTTTTTTCTGCTGTTAGTGAATGTGTGTGTGATGTCTGTATGCTACTGAGACCTTGAATTTCCCCTGGGAATCAATAAAGTATCTATCTATCTATCTATCTATCTACACACACACACACACACACACACGAGACTAAAGATGCATCACATGGCTGGATTTCATCCCAGGTACCCAACATGCCCAAGAAGACACTGTTCAATATTCAACAGTGATATGGGCTTTGCGTGTAGTGTTAAAAGCTCTAGATAGAGCTATTTTCCATTAAAAGTCTTCCCAAGTCACGCTGCATGGCCCTGAAATCAGTTCACTTACTGTCTTGCGCTGGCAGATAAGTGCATTATTCAAACAGACGCAGATATTGCTGTTAAGATTCCATTAGGACAGATTTTTGGTCTTATCGAGTTCCTTCGAGGCTTCTTCCTTCCTTCCTCTCCTTTCTTTCTTTCTTTTTTTACTTTTTTTGAAGTAGATAATCGGGAGCGGAACATCTCCCTCTCTCCCACTCCTCTGTTCTTTGAAACTATTCCAATTAGGACTCATTAGGACTGGTGCGGCAGCTCCGCGCGGTGTAAGTGACTAACGCGCTCGGCGGCAGAACTTAAATAATGAGTGGGAGAGCCCCGCTCCTCGATTGGGACCGTGACATCTCCGGCGCTCTCTTGATGCCGTGTTGTCAAATGCCAATTCATCCGTGATTATGAGCGCTCTAATGTGATGTGCTGTCAGAAACGGGGGGGTCATGGGGTGCGTTAAGACGAGTCCTCCCTCTCTGTCTGTCCTTATCTGCCCTCCTTTTTTTGCTCTTAGCTATCAGAGTGTGGGCTTAATGCCATGCTTCACAAGGACACAACAAACATGGAGGGGAGTATTGAAACGGTCCTCTAGAATGTCCATGACCGAGGAGAAAAGGAGGAATAGAACCCTGCGGTTCTCCAGTGTTCTTGAGGGTATTGGTCATGTGTCTGCCATCTAGCCAGAGATCTTTACCTCTTTGTTGATTGTATGTCTCATACCAGCTGGGCTGATTTGAACTCACCAACGCTAACTCATGTCCGGCCACAGCTCAACAGCTCAACAGCTAATACCTACAATCAGTCCATTCATTTAGTGTTGAACAATGAGACCCACGAGGGAGAGACATGATTTTTCAAACCCGTCAGATTGATGCCAGGATGTGTGTTCCTACATCTGGACACTTTGGTGATTTCAGCTCTAGGTTGGGTTGGTGAGGCGTAAGAAGGAAGGGGCAGGAGCCAGTGGTCGGTACATTACCTCTCCCAGTCACCGGGGCACAGCGTCCACTGCACAACACAGATCACAGGATGATCAATGGAGGCGATTTAGTTCACGCGCTCTGGGTCCTGTACCAGCCTGCCTGCACAGCCACGAGAGGAGAGAGAGAGCAGGAGAGGAGAGAGAGAGCAGGAAAACAGAGAGAGAGCAGGAGAGGGGGAGAGAGAGAGCAGGAGAGGAGAGAGAGAGCAGGAGAGGATAGAGAGAGCAGGAGAACAGAGAGAGAGCTGGAGAGGGGGAGAGAGAGAGCAGGAGAGGAGAGAGAACAGGAGAGGAGAGAGAGAGCAGGAGAGGGGGAGAGAGAGAGCAGGAGAGGAGAGAGAGAGAGCAGGAGAGGGGGAGAGAGAGCAGGAAAACAGAGAGAGAGCAGGAGAGGGGGAGAGAGAGAGCAGGAGAGGAGAGAGAGAGCAGGAGAGGAGAGAGAGAGAGCAGGAGAGGGGGAGAGAGAGAGCAGGAGAGCATGATAGAGAGAGCAGGAGAGGAGAGAGAGAGTGAGTCGGACACCTTGCCATAATGCCCGACCTAATGTCTGTACTTAATCCAATGTGTTATAATGTGTATGCTGTCTGTGTGTGTATGTGTGTGTGTGTGTGTGTGTGTGTGTGTACAGTATGTGTGTGTGTGTGACTGTGTGCGTGTGTGTGACCACATGCCTACGTGTGTGTGCGTGTGCGTGTGTGCGTGTGTGTGTGTGTGTGTGTGTGGGTGTGTGTGAAGGAGAGAGAGAAAGTGAGGGTATAGACACAATTTTTCATGCTACATGTTACTGTTTCCCTTAATGCTGTCAATGTTCTAATTGTTATGCTGTTTTAATTGTGCTTTGGCAACACTGTACTTACAGTCATGCTAATAAAGCAACCTTGAATTGAATTGAATTGAATTGAGAGAGCAGGAGAAGAGAGAGAGAGAGCAGGAGAACAGAGAGAGAGCAGGAGAGGAGAGAGAGAGCAGGAGAGGGGGAGAGAGTGGGGGAGAAAGGGATAGCTTGAGAGAGAAGGCAAGAGAGAAGTAGATGGTGAGAGAATGATGATAGGGGGAGACTGAGAGGATTAGAGAGAGAGAGAGAGAGAGAGAGAGAGGGAGGAACAAGGATACATAGGGATATATTGAGTGAGAAAGAAAAGAGAGTAAGATGGAGACTGAGATTTTGGGGGTGGCAGAGAGGAGAGAGGGAGAGAGAGTGGGGGGAGAGAGAGAGAGAGAGATAGGTAGAGACAGAGATGGAAAGAGGAAGAGAGAAATAAGGACACAGAAAAACAGATTAGAAGAAAGGAAAGCAGAGAAATGGAGAGAAAAGGGAGGGGCCGCACCCTGGCATGCCCCACCTCACACCCTCCATGCATCTTCCCCACACACACACACACACACACACACACACACACACACACACACATATCCACACCCCCGCACACACACCAGGATGCAGCAGCGGGCAGCCCACAAACCTGGCATCCGCCACCGTCCCAAAACCACATTCCCCGCCGCGGCTGGCAAAACACACATTTACAGCCTCGAAAAACACCCCTGGCACTGTGTGAGGAGAGGAATACAGGAGCAGAGGAGGAGGAGGAGGAGGAGGAGGAAGGAGAAGAGAAAAAAGACAGAGAAGGAGAAGAGGAGGGGAAGAAATCTCAGCACGCTGTCGGCTGTTTTTCAACCGGCTCACAGCACTAAAAGTACTTGAGCCCTGGGGGGCGCATCAGGGTGTTTGGGGAAGAGTGAAGTTCTGGCTCCGTGGATAAGTCAGGATAAGGTCTGAAATAAAAACCTGATACGACCGACCTGAGGTGCTAAACATCTCTGAATCTCACAGAATGTCACCTGCTTGGTATTAGTCTGGGAGTGAGTGTGTGTGTGTGTGTGTGTGTGTCGCCTGTGGTGTTTTGATAATGCCACAGCATATGCGATGAACTCCAGCCTGGGATCTGTTTTCTGATTTAAGGCTTTCATTCTGTCTCTTTTGCAGAAATGGGGTAAACAAATCATATGATGACAATCACTGATATTATTTCACAATGAGGTGCAGTCTCTCTCCCTGGGAAGAGCCTGTAAATGTCAGCTGTGTTTTACTGAATGCAGTAACCCAGAGTTTGATAACTGTGTTATACAGCACATTTGAAAAGGCTTCATAACCTCCTAATTTCCGTCTCATAAGCAGATATTGATTCGGAGCTGACGGCTTGCATGCGTTTCTGATTTATTTTACAGAGGACAAGGCACACAGCAGTTTCTTTTCTCAGTTTGTGAATTCACAAAGTCAAAGACTAAGCAAAACCAGCAATTTGAAGTCGAATCTCCACAACGTCCAATCCGTATCTCAAACTCACAATTTTGCGGGGACAAAAAGAGCGTCCTTTATGGATCGCTGGGCATTGTTCTTGAAATCTGAATCTACTGGGCTCTTCATCCACAAAGAGGTTTTGTGTGCAGCGTTCTGGTCGGGCACCATTCAAACCAAACTCCCAGAGCCGCGCAATTCGGCCATTGCATTTCACTAGCCGGATCAGTTTTTGTTGTCCAAGAGATTAGCACTAACTGTGTTAGTCTGGCTGCTGTCAGTCTCAGCATCCTGGCTCTCCGCTTGACTTACTCCCCGTCCTTATTCAGTCGGAGTCATTTCTCTCTGGTTTTTAACCCCACAGATAACAGAACTCCACCACATCAAGAACATCACCAGGATGCCACGGGAGACGAAGAAACACGCCGTGGCGATCATCTTTCACGACGAGACCTCCAAAACATTCGCCTGCGAGTCAGGTGAGAGAGAGAGAGAGAGAGAGAGAGAGAGAGAGAGAGAGAAATGGCGGTCCCCAGACCGAGATGGACTAGCCTAGATTGACAGCACTACATCTGCCCGCCTGGAACACGGCCATAAAAAGACTCATTCAATTCTCTGTTAAGTAATGAAGGGGCCGATAATATTGATTTTTATACATCAGGTACTTGTGTATGACTTTATGCTGTAATTCCATTTCCCAAAAACATTTAAACCTTGTAGGAGTGGCACTTGCTTTCAAACATTCAGGCAGGATGCCAAAATATTATCACAGTATGCCCAAGGGCTTTCTTTCGAAAGCATTGGTTTGCGACATGCTTTTCAAACTAATATAAAGGCAATGGCCAGGAAAACTGCATGTGGGGAAAAAAAGAAATAAATACAAAACATAGACAAATAGTACCCACGGGCTTGAAATGGAAATAAGCTATCTTTCCCAACCATTAACTTCCGCTATAAGCTGTAAATACAGACAGCATGCTCTCTTAGCCATTAAACTGTGTTGGCACAGGGGCCTTTTGTGGGTCTAGACTCCTACCTTCTGAACAGATGATGTTATATGACAACAGACTCTGCCATAAGTGGGGAAAACATTTGTCTGGGCTAATATTATAGAAAGTTTCCTTTTTTTCTTTTCACACATACACACACACACACACACACACACACACACACACAATACCCACCTCTGAGAAGAAATGAAATGGAACTAGCCGGGATTTTTTTTCTTTTCTTCTTTTTTTGTGTTGGCTGTTTCTTTGGCTCTGCCGGCAGAATGATTCCCGGGCCGAGAGGAACACGGGCAGGGGGTAAGAGCAGCCCCCCTGCTGTGACATCATTAACACCTCACCAGCACTGCTGCCTCACCCAGCGCTCTCTCTCTCTCTCTCTGTGTGTGTGTGTGTGTGTGTGTGTGTGTATGTGTGTGTGTGTGTGTGTGTGTGTGTATGTGAGAGATAGAGAGAGAGGGAGAAAGAGAGATATTTTTAACAAAATTGCTTCAACAGAAATTATTTATTTATTTATTTATTTCTCTCTCTCTTTCTTTCTTTCTTTCTTTCTTTCCTTTTTTCTTTCTTTCTTTCTGTCTTTCTTTTTTTTTCTTTCTTTCTGTCTTTCATAATTTCTTTCTCTCTCTCTTTAGTTCTTTCTTTGATGTAATTAAACAAGAGAAGGTTAATAACTGAGAATTGAGTGATAAGACTTTTGTTTTGCTCGAGAGCTAGTAACCCTATCAAAATTGAAGCTTCTTTTCGACATCCCACTGAAATGATAACATTTCAGGTGTATGTTTTAATATATGTTTGAATTTATACTGTAATTGATAAAAATGGAACGACGACACTGGACGAGAGAGCCCTATTTTCAGTTATGTGTGCTGGTGTGATTGCTCAGGCATCTGTGGCACATCCATCTCGGTAACTCCGGTCACACCGCGGTGCCAGCCGCCCGGTGGTGACCTCCGCCCTCCCCTCACCCTGCTTCTTGGCGCAGGTATCCTCACAGCTGCCACATGCTCACACTTCCCACTTCCCACAATCCCTTGCCATATGGAGGGCCCCACTCTCTGGCGTGTGCACCACACACCAGGCACTGACCTCCCAGGAGTCTTCTCTCTCTCTCTCACACTCTTTCTCTCGCTCTCTCTCTCTCTTTATCACTCTTTATCTCCTCTTTCTTTCTCTCTGTCTTGCTCAGCCACCTGCCTCTCTTATTCTTACTCCCATCTCTCCCCTCTCTCTCTCCCTCCCCTGTCTCTCTCTCTCCCTCTCTCTCCCTCCCCTGTCTTTCTCTCTCTGTTTCTCTCTCTCATTCTTCTCTCATCTCTCCCCTCTCTCTCTCCCTCGTCTCTCTCTCTGTTTCTCTCTCTCTCATTCTTCTCTCATCTCTCCCCTCTCTCTCTCCCTCCCCCGTCTCTCTCTCTCTCTCTCTCTCTCTCCTGTGGAGTCAGGTCTGGCCCCATCAGAGTGGCGATAAAGCGCTTCCGTCTCCTCCCCTGGCTGATGCCGCTCAGCGTGCTCAGGTTCCCCCTGGACGCCACACCGACCACTCCCCCTATGCTCCGCCAACTCCCCGTGGCCCAGGACGGCACTCAGAGATGGGCTCTAGCTGGGTGAAATGACAGACATTTTCTCTCTGTTGTTTTTTTTTTGTTTTGTTTTGTTTTGTTTTGTTATTGTCACTATCCCAGAGCTCCATTCCTCCGATTAAACTTGGGTTTTTTTTACGCTGTTTATTTCTCCTGTGCCAGTTTCATGGTGAAATAACAACAACAACAACAACAGTGAAAGTTTCGGGTGGGAAAAAAAGGAAAGAAATAAGTGTGTAATCCGCAGGGCTTGCTGTGTTGCATGTGTGTGTGTGTGTGTGTTTCCCCGGTGTTCGCCCGCATGTCTGTCCCACTGATGAAGTGTTTGTTTATCCAATTTTCCACTCAGTAGGCCTGAAAGTGAGTGTGAATTTAGACACACTGAAAGGTCATTGTCTCATGAAGAGAAAACATGCACAGAAAAGCCTGACAGCACACCTGAAAGCGCGCACACACACACACACACACACACACACACACACAAACAAACACACACACACACACACACACACACACACACTGACACACAGAGACACATACAGAAAGACATACAAACATGCATACACACAGCCACATACACATAGGCACACACACACACACACACACACACACACACACACACACACACACACACACACACACACACACACACACACACACACACACACACACACACACACACACCCAGAGAGTGAGAGTGATTTAGCTATGCTGCTGTTGTCGGTGAAGGTATGGTGTCATTATACTTCAGCTTGGTGCTAGAGTGACTCAGGACAGAAATTTCTGGAGAGCATGATGAGGGACTGTAAGAGCATGCCGGCCTCTTTTATTACAAAATGGTTTATCGCAGATGCCACGCAACACCAAAAGCCAGTAGCCACTCAACATGGTTAGTTAGACAACAGAAACATGAACAAACCTGTCCCACTATGTGAGTTACGGTTAAAAAAATCAATCAGAAATCAAAATCATTAAAAAAAAAAAAACGTGAAAAAGCATGAAAGAAAAAGTTAAGTAAATCATTGTTACAGTAATGCAATATTACAGTAACATCGTCCGTGATTCACTAATGTGGCTGAAATCCGCCACTGAACTCATGCCGAGCAGGGTCATGGATTCGTTAGCTGCCGGTTGGTATGAAAGAGTAATTAAACTATTTAATCTCATAACACTCTGACGAGGCCAGGCTAACGCTAAGCTGTTTAGACAAGGCTTATATTTGAGGCTGGCTGTGGGGGCATTATTTCCTCTGCCCCTTCCCCAGCCTCTCGGCATCAGAGAGGAGAGTAGTCAACCCCCCCCCCCTCCCCAAGCATGAAGCTGATTTACTGGCTGTTGCCTTTACAGCTTGACCAGTCACAGCTTTGAGGTACAGCTGATCTGGCTTTATCCAGGAAGTGAATTTCGTTAAAGCAGATGTTGCTGTCAAGTAGAGTTGATAAGCTATGAACAAGCAGAAATGACAAAAAATTGGGTATACTTGTACCATGATTTATGTAAGGCCTGCCACTGTACACTGTATGACTTCCAAACAAATACACAAGCCGATCTTCACAGTGTCTAACCTCTTGCGCTGTAGTATTTATTACTGTATGTTCCTTTCAAAGGCGTCATTCTCAGCAGACGTTGTTAGACGATCAGGTTGGACATTGTTTGTGTCATGATGCTAAATGTCACTCTTTACTGCTGAAACATCCAGCAAATCACTAAAGTGTCATCACCGGTAACTCATAAATGGCAATGTCTCTGTCATTGCCACTGTGCCTCTGAAAAGCCTGGTATGCACTCTGCTCATCTACAGTTGGATTATAGACAGTACCAAACATCAGGCTCACCACAATGGGAGCAAGGCCTTCTCCTATGTTGCACCCAAACTGTGGAACTCACTCCCCTCACACATCCGCACTCTGAACTCCATCTCACAATAACTAAACGGCTCTTAAAACCCACCTCTTGCTCCTAGACCTTTTGAAATATCGCCTCTGGAACGTACGGCCGGAAACGGTGTTGTGTGGTCACATATTGTCAGATCTTCACGAAACTTTACGTACATGATCTTCAGACCAAGCCTCATAAAAAAGTTATGAAAAGGATTTTTGCTTTTCGAAGGCGTTCTCCTGACACAGCCAAACGAAATCAGCTGCCAAACAGGAAGCAGGTGATAGCTAAGGAACGCTTTCACGTTTCAAAACCATACTTTGGTACATGGACTCGGGGCGCTATTGTGAAGACACACATACAATCTCGTCCTTTTTGACCTCTGGGGGGCACTGCAGCTACCATTGAAGCATTTTAGGTTTTCAGACGTGAGTTTATGCACGTAACCTTTCACCTTGCACGTAACCTTGTTTTGCCCGATGTAAAACAAATGAGGTACTGTTGGAATCCTTGGATCAAGCAGAGTTCAACGCAGCCTATTTCACTGACTGCACCCGTTGGTGAACCGCATCTGAGCAAGCACACTTTGCAGTTCCTCGGAAATATTTTTTCTAGTTATTCTTACACTTTGGTGCTCTGTACAGAAATATAACCTGCAGCTCCACACTGCAGCCCCACACTGCAGCTCCACACTGCAGCCCCACACTGCAGCTCCACACTGCAGCCCCACACTGCAGTTCCACACGTCCCCACACTGCAGCTCCACACGCCCCCACACTGCAGCTCCACACTGCAGCTCCACACGCCCCCACACTGCAGCTCCACACTACAGCCCCACACTGCAGCTCCACACTGCAGCTCCACACACCCCCACACTGCAGCCCCACACATCCCCACACTGCAGCTCCACACACCCCCACACTGCAGCTCCACACTGCACCCCCACACTGCAGCCCCACACTGCAGCTCCACACACCCCCACACTGCAGCTCCACACTGCAGCTCCACATGTCCCCACACTGCACCCCCACACTGCAGCTCCACACACCCCCACACTGCAGCCCCACACACCCCCTAACTGCACCCCCACACTGCAGCTCCACTCTGCACCCCCACACTGCACTCCCACACTGCAGCTCCACACACCCCCACACTGCAGCTCCACACACCTCCACACTGCACCCCCACACTGCAGCCCCACACTGCAGCTCCACACTGCACCCCCACACTGCAGCTCCACACTGCACCCCCACACTGCAGCTCCACACACCCCCTAACTGCACCCCCACACTGCAGCTCCACACTGCAGCTCCACACTGCACCCCCACACTGCAGCTCCACACACCCCCTAACTGCACCCCCACACTGCAGCTCCACACTGCACCCCCACACTGCACCCCCACACTGCAGCTCCACACACCCCCTAACTGCACCCCCACACTGCACCCCCACACTGCAGCTCCACACACCCCCTAACTGCACCCCCACACTGCAGCTCCACACTGCACCCCCACACTGCACCCCCACACTGCAGCCCCACACTGCACCCCCACACTGCACCCCCACACTGCAGCTCCACACGTCCCCGCACTGCAGCTCCTTTTCACCTTTTCATCTCTTTTCGATGAACAGGGTTCCCTTTTATCGTTATTTAGTTGAAAATTATGTTAAAGGTGTACCTACTGTAGTATGTTGGAAATTGATTCCAAGGGGTTGATACCAATTATTAGAATTGTGTTATGACTTATTGCTAAGTATTACCTGCAGTATTTTTGGATAGGGGTCTATTTTGACAGGCCAGAGCATGCTGTATTAGCTCTCACTCTTCACAAAACCATACCCTACTTTTTAATTATAGCCGTAATAAGAGTACTTGGCAATTCTTACAACAATTAATCGCTTTAATTGTTTTCACTCCCAGAGTTTTTGGCAGTTGCCCTCCCCACTCAATAAAAGGGTGCACACATCCCTCTATTTGGGTAATAGAATATCGATTGTGTAGGGTTTAGTTGGGCAGCTAACCCCCTCCGTTTGATGTTAGTGAAGCGTTGTCACGAGGTGACCGAGTGAATGTAAGACTCAGAAGAGGAGGATGAGGGTTTCAAGGTTCTGGGTCGACCAATCAACATGCATCAGCTGGTCCGTGTTCATAACCAGGTTGCCTCTTTTCATCAACACTTAGTCAATGATATGGATTTCTTATCCTCCCTTTGTCCTGTTACCTGTTCAACAGGGACCCCCAATCCCTATCTGCTCGCTCTCTCTTTTACCCCCTCTATCCCTCTCTCCATATATTCTATCAATTTTTTTCTCTGTCCTTTTCTCCCTCTCTTTTTTATCTGTATCTGTGTTTCTCCTGTTAGTCATTTTTTTATGATTCCTCCTGTCTGCCTGTCTGTGTTTTGACTCGCCTGTCTGCCTGTCTGTCTGTCTGTTTATCTGCATCTCTCTCTCTGGAGTCCCTTTCTTTCATTCATTCTTTAATTCACTTTCAGTCACTAATTCTTTCAGTTTTGTATTTACAGTGTGTCTTTCTCTCTGTCCCTGAGTGTCAATCTCTTGTCGTTTTCTGTCCTTCCATATCTTCTGTGGTTCCCTCGCTCTCACCGCTCTTAGAATCTGATATCTCTGCTGTGTGGCGTTCGAGTCTCATTCATCCTTCAGTTTTCTCTCTGCATTCTTTCATGTCTAGTCTGTGTGTGTGTGTGTGTGTGTGTGTGTGTTTGTGTGTGTGTGTGTGTGAGAGAGAGAGTATGTGTAGAGTTTGTTTCTCTCTATCCCTTTTCATCTGATCTCTCTCTCTGTCTCTCTCTCTGTCTCTCTCTCTTTCTCCCTCTCTGTATGAGTTTATGTATATGTGTGTTGTGTAAGTCTTTGTGTGTATTGTGTAGACACATTTTGTTTCCCTCCACCTATTCACATCTGATCTCTCTCCTTCTCTCTCTCCCTGTGTGTGTGTGTGTGTGTGTTGTGTTGACAGAGTTGGAGGCTGAGGAGTGGTGTAAGCTACTGTGTGTGGAGTGCCTGAGCAGCAGGCTTAACGACATCAGCCTGGGAGAGCCAGACCTGCTAGCAGCGGGTGTACAGAGGGAGCAGAACGGTCAGTGGCCAATTACCCACTCTTTTTTGGGTCACTCCTTTGTGCATTTGTGTGTGTGTGTCTGTCTGTGTGTGAGTGAGTGAATGTGTTATGTTTGTGTGTGTGTGTGTGTGCGTGTGTGTGTGTATGTGTCAGTGTGTGAGTTACTGTTCTGGTGTGTGTGTGTGTGTGTTTGTATGTGTGTGTGTGTGTGTGTGTGTAAGTTACTGTTCTGGTGTGTGTGTGTGTTTGTGTGTTTGTGTGTGTGTATGTGTGTGTGTGTATGTGTGCGTGTTTGTGCGTGTACATGTGTGTGTACTTGTGTTTGTGTGTGTGTATTAGTGTCTGTGTATTGCCACATCAGGAAATTAATCTATTACGCGCCCCAAGCATGTTTGTTAAACAACGGAACGCTGTGGGTCCGAGCGAGTGCGACACATTGCGGCGTGGTGCGAGCGCAGCGCGGTGCGGTGCGGTGCGGTGCGGTGCGGAGCGTTGCAGTGCGTGTGCTGTGCGCTGCGCTGGCGTGTTTATGGATCGGAGGTCTGGGCCGCAGCTCCTCTCCTCCCCGGGCCTCTAATGAGCACTGCTGCGCCTCAGTGCATTCAGCCCCTAATGAAGCTTGTCACCCAGATGGATGAGATTATGGGCCTCAAACAAAGTGAAATAAATGTGCTAGGTTGAGCAGAGACGGGGATACAAGACACCACGATGTCAGAGAGGCCTGCCATCATCCTCATCATCATCTTCATCGTCATCATCATCATCATCCTCCACCTCCTCATCTTCATCATCATCATCATCATCATCATCCTCCACCTCCTCATCATCATCATAATCATCCTCATCATCATCATCCTCCACCTCCTCCACCTCCTCCTCATCATCATCATCATCATCATCATCATCAGCATTATCATCATCCTCATCATCATTCTCATCATCATTATATCATCATCATCATCATTATTTCTCTGTTTTATTTTAATGACTAAATTCATCATTCATCACTTTTCAGTGTACTGAAGAAGGCAGATGAAGTACAGAGTAGTTTCTGTCTCAGTGTAGTTTCTATCTACAGAGTAGTTTCTACCATTTGAACATGATCATGTCATGATTTCTGATCACAACCTGCTTTTTTTACATTGTAAATTAGCTAGTATTTAAAGGGACACCAGGCAAGCCTGATGCTTTTTCTCTACGAAACTCCCCCTCGCTCGGTCTGAAGCTCTTTTCCTTTTCTTTGCGTCTTCCGTCAAGGGTTTTCGCTGCTTCTTCGCCGGCTCTGCCATTATACACACGTTTGCAACAATCTCTAGTGCTGTAAACTGATCCTGCTTCGGTCGGCGGGTAGGATACACCGAACTTGCAAGTGGGATATTCTTCCTACAGGCAGTAGGGGCGGGCGAGAGAGCCTTCATTCGCCTCATAATGAGTCATTTAACCATATACCGACTTACGAAGATGATTAACACGAAAACGTTGCCTGGTGTCCCTTTAAACTGAAATTGACCCGAAGCAGTCTCTAATCACACGTGCATGATAAAACAAAACCTCCGGAACGTCTTTAAACAGCAGTGGAAATATTGACTCGTTTTCACGACAGTGGCCCATCCGTGTGGCATGTCTGGCAGTAAATCAGCTGGAGGTCATCGTTGTGATCGCGTCCCCCTGGTCTCCGTGTCGGGGGAATAGTATTTGCCTCCAAATCCCTCCCAGCAGGCCGGGATAATTAAATCACAGGCTCATTTCCACATTCCCAGAATAGCCGCGTATTACCCAGCCACTTCCACCCCACCAAGACACATAGCTTATTTTGAAACATTGGAGATAATTAGGCACTATTAATTTTGATTATGAAGTGCATCCACAGTCTGAATCTCTAGTCTCTTTGCCGTAATTTGCACACACACACACACACACACATACACACACGCACACAAACACATACACGCTCTCAATCTTAACTCCATAGCAACTCCTCTGCTGACCTTCATACTTTTTTGCTTTTTATGGAATATGTTGAGGTTAGAAGATAACGAATAGCAATAAATAAAAAACAAAAATGAGAGAGAGAAACAAGCAAAACTGTCCAAGGCTTGTTTCTTTTTTATGCCTACATATATCTGATGCCCCAAGGCCTATCAGTTATCATTTCATTCTGGCTAAGAAGGAACAACGTTTATGGTGTCATTTCTGGCATGATTCTAGACATATCCAGACACTATTTTTATGAGTTTGAAATATTGTCCTTGGGAAAAGGTGTCCTTATCAAGAAATTGTTGACCGCCTTTACCAGACATGCATAAAAAAAACAAAAAAAAAACAAATGCATTGATGCATCTCAAAAGCCAGTCCAGACATTGCTCTCAGAAATCCACAATGGATACCTAGAGTGTTCATTTGTTGATGCAATGTAACAGTGAGTTGAGCAAAGCCTAACAAATTGACTGCTTTTCTTCTGATTGCGTGCTGTTGCGTGATTTCCTCATTTTGTGTGTGTGTGTGTGTGTGTGTGTGTGTGTGTTTTTCAGAGCGCTTTAATGTGTACCTGATGCCCACCCCAAACCTGGACATCTACGGAGAGTGCACCATGCAGATCACACACGAGAACATCTACCTGTGGGACATCCACAACGCGCGGGTCAAGCTGGTCATGTGGCCCCTCAGCTCGCTGCGGCGCTACGGGAGAGACTGCACGTGGTTCACCTTCGAGGCCGGGAGGTAGGCAGACAGGACCAATGCGGCAGCAGTGGGAAGAGGGCTCCACGATCTTACTTCCTGTATGCTTCACAATTCACCTACATCAACACATGGGCAAATGGCTTGAAAATGAATACAGATGATATGTATTAAGGATGTACGTCAATTGTGTGGTTGATAAATGACAAGGATGTTTCCATTTGACATGCTCTGCCTTACGGTAATACGCTTTTTACTCACTTTACACTTCATGTTTAATGTAGTTACCGGTAATTATCTAACCTGATGATCTATGCTACCAAAAATCAAACAAGATGCTGCATAAGGGGGGAATTTGCCCTGATGCAAGGAAAGTGATCCCCATCGGAAAGCAGCCAAACTTGATTCACAAAGTAAATTTGGATCTGGTTATGAAAAATAATGGTAAAAAATGTGAATGCCTTTGAATGTTTTTCTTTGGATAATTTTCACACACCATTTCCCGAGCGTCATTACCCTTGTTTCTGCACCTGTTCGAGTGAGAACCCTCTCTGTTTTTGGTTTTAGGATGTGCGACACGGGTGAGGGGCTGTTCACGTTCCAAACACGCGAGGGCGAGATGATCTACCAGCGCGTCCACTCCGCTACGCTGTCCATTGCCGAGCAGCACGAGCGCATGCTGATGGAGATGGAGAAGAACTCACAGGTGACTCTCAGGCCGCTCAAATCACCCTCACCCTTCAAACACAGTATACCAGCTCCCTTATATTCTAAGCTAAACAACAATGAATGGAAACTTCATAGGAAGTTCATCAGTCTTACTTCATGTAATTTAGTATTCCATCAACACAGATGACTGACCGCTGTTCCTTGCTAGGTCTGAACTAATGCAAGCTCAAGCTGTCATGTGGAGACTCTAATGTCTCATGTCATCCTTTATGCTCCAAAAATATATGGTGGCAGTATGATTCCAAACTTGGGTAACACTCCATAATAAGGTGCCATAATAAATAGCAAACTAGTAATTACCTAACCCTGTTAATATTTGTTAATTGTTACTAAAATATCTATTTGGCACAAGTTAATAGTTTTTTCATCATTAATTAAATATTAGTTGTTTGCATAAAATCTGTATGTTAATGTTTTAACAAATCTATTAACTAATATTGTATTAATATTTGTTAATAGTTAACTACCGGTAAATGTCTTTTTGACACTAATGAACAGTTATTTCTTACATCATTTAAATGTTAAATTTACAAACTATATGCTAATATAAAAGTTAATGACATATTATTTTTTATCTAGCTTTTCTGATTAGCTTTGTGGAGAATTTATGGTTTATGGCTTTATGGTCTTGTGGGGTGTATAAGGCTCCCTACTGCCAGTGGTTGGTTGTGTGAGAGTTTGCGCACCTCTTCTTCCACTTCATCCTTATTGGATACCTTTGTGGTTGGCTGATCTGTAATTGGTGACCCTCTGTCTAGTGTTTGAAAGTAGTGTACTCTTTGCCTTTGGAAGTACTATTTGGTTGCTGCTTGAATTTGGTGAAATTCAGGGGAGGGGGGTGTAACAGAGTTAGAAATGTTGTTTTTGTATGTGATTTTCGCCGTAATTAAGCAGCTTTATTGAGATTGGTGTTTTAAATACCCCTTTGGAGAAACGGTATACTGCAGCTCTGCTGCGTTTTGTCCTTGTATTGTTGCCATAGCCGATCAGAAGTGGTATGCTTTGCATTGGGTAGGTTGACTGTATAAAGCACTCCCCACTTTGTTTTAATTTTGTAACTGTAAAATGTTGTTTAAGTTGAAAACTTCGATATACCACCTGTATTATATTACTTTACATGTATTGTTAGGATTTGGGTGCAATTCTAGCAACTTAGATAACGTTTATTAATGTTTTCATTATGGCCACGAGTTCACACTGAGTCTAACATGACTAGCTGTAAACTCCGCTAGCAACTTTCCATGCATTCAGTGTAGTTTAGCTTAGTGTGCATAGAAAGTGCAATTCATTCTAGCAGGAAATGAATGTACATTTAGTTTAGCATTATGTTTATGCATTACTTCCGTATGGTCTATGTCTGTGAGTGTGTAGTGAGTCTCAGAATATTAATAAACTCGTTCTGTGCACCTGAACATTCCATGTCGCATGTCTCCTTTTGCTAGTAGGGATGACAGTGATGGTATAGGAATAGTGCATGTAATATAGCCCATTCAACTACTTCTTTTTATTTTGCTTGTGCAGATGCTGTTTTATGTATGCCAGTGCCTGAAGGCATGTTTTGTTTTAACTTTTCCTAAAGGAATAAATGTGATAAGCCAGTTTTGGTCTCCCTTCACCGTCTGACTAATAGTTATATATTACTAATATATTAATAAAGCTTAACCAACTTTATTATAAGGGTCCCCCATACTGATAGTTATATATTACTAATATATTAATTAAGCTTAACCAACTTTATTATAAGGGGCCCCACACTGATGGCTATATACTACTAATATATTAATTAAGCTTAACCAACTTTATTATAAGGGTCCCCCATACTGATAGTTATATATCACTAATATATTAATTAAGCTTAACCAACTTTATTATAAGGGGCCCCACGCTTATAGCTATATACTACTAATATATTAATTAAGCTTAACCAACTTTATTGCAAGCGGTTCCAGCGCCGACAAGAGTGGCAGCATGTCAAAGTAGCTACGGGTTTTTTTCTTGAATCAATAAAGTATCTATCTATCTATCTATCTATCTATCTATTGTAAGGGTCCTATGGGGAGTGGTTCATATTGGGATAGGCAGAAGCACAGTTTAATAACAATTAGTTAAATAATAATAAGTCATTAACTTTTCTATTAACATATAGTTTGTAAATAAACATTTAACATTTAAATGATGTATGAAATAACTGTTAATTAGTGGTAAAATACATTTAGTTAACTATTAACACATAATAATCCAATATTATTTAATAGATTTGCTAAAACATTAACATACAGATTTTATGCAAACATCTAATATTTAATTAATGATGAAAAAACTATTAACTTGTGCCAAATAGATATGTTAGTAACAATTAACAAATATTAACAAAGGGTTAGGTAATTACTAGTTTGCTATTTATTATGGCACCTTATTATGGAGTGTTACCCAAACTTGTAACAATGTATAGTCTATATTGATGGAATATAGAAATTCATAGAGATATAGGGAAATCTTAGTGGTAGTGATCTGACATTCCTCAACATCTACTATATGCTTTCCCTTTTAGGTGCTTATAAAACATGAAGAAAGTTGCTTTTAGAAGAACATGAAAATTCCAGAATTTTCTATGCTCAAGCTCTATGAGTCACTGCCTTGGAGCGCTGCCTTAGAATCTGTAGCTTCCCTATGTGATTTGCAGCACTTACTATTGCCCAAAGCACAGTAACATAATGGTGGGCCTGCCTATCTGTTGTACTGATGGATTGTGCTGCTAATGGAGGCGCTTTGGTGTGCAGCGAAACTCATTGCCTGAAACACTGGTGAATGTTCAAGTGGCAACGCTTAGCAATGGTATGAGTGAAGATGTAATTGACCAGCGGTAATGATTTTGTTTCTTCTCCAGACGCTCTCGAATGAGGCCTCATTAACAAAGTCAATATCCTTACCACGGAGTGTCTACTGGCAACACATCATACGTCAGAACAGCGTCGGAGATATCTACAGTTGTCAAGGTAAGCTATAGGTAGCAATTAGCAGACTGTGAGGCGCAGACACGGAATGGGTTATAAAAAGATGTGCTGTGTATAGAAGGATAAAAAGGTTACTTTGACATTTTTACCGCACTAGACTGAAATCAAATGAGTCCTATTTTGTGTTTCTGCTTTGTTCAGTCATAAATAACTGTCACAATTGTATCTTGTAATTGTACAATGTTCCTGCATACATTTTACATGATGGAAATGGCTCATTCCAACTCTCCTCAGACAACCTGAGGAGTTGACAGAAGAGGCGCTTGAAACATACAGTATGCTCTCCTGACTGTTCTCATTGGACAACTCGTACGTGTTCTATGCAGAACCGTTAACGGGGATACAGTATATCTCTAATAGCAGTTGACTCTGGAACAGATCCTCAATCCATACCGGAGACCCACAGGTTTCTGTACAAGAAACAAGCTGACGCGGCTTTTGTTGGTTGTTGTTCTGGAGGCGCAGCCTTGTGCTTGTAGTAGTTGCCCCCTCCGTGTACAGTACAACAGCGGCTCATTTGTTTTCTCACAGCCCTTCTGTTGACACTGTCTCCCCGGGGAGAAGGCGAGTCGTGGGCTGGGTTGGGGGTGGAAGGTGGAGGATGTTCGTGGCCATCACACAGGTAGCAGAGGGCCGCTGGTGGCCTCATCTCGTCCCCGCAGCCGGGAGCAGGGACACCTGCGGAGGAGGGAAAAGGCCCGGGGCCAGCTGTCCACTAGCCCTGCTGCCGCTGCTGCTGGGGGATTACGCTCTTTTAGCTGATTGAGCTGTTAGCATGGGACAGCATGGGCTTGCTCTCTCTCTCTCTCTCCTCTGTCTCTTCTTTTGCTCCCTCCGTTATCTCTCTCTTGCTCTCTTTGCCCCTCTCCGGTACTTTTGTCTTTCTCTTTTCTCTCTCCCTCTGTCGTCTTTAACTCTCTCTTTCTCTCTTTCACTGTCCCTCCCTCCTTTCTCGTGTCCCTGCCGTAGCTTGGGCTTTTGCTTTGGTAGTGCATTTGCTTTGGTAGTAATCTCCTAATCTAAGGATTAAGCGCTTTGGGAGGTTTTCTGCAATAAAGCAATTTCCGTGATGGAGAAATTGAATAAATACCCATAACACAAGAGATGTCTTCCTCTCTCTCTCTCTCTCTCTCTCTCTCTCTCTCTAGCGCTCTGTCTTTCTGAGGTACAGTCACATTGTGTTTTCCCTAATTAAGTATTGCATTTTGGATGAGTTGTCAGGTAGACAAAGAAAAAAAAATGCTCTTTGTCTTGCATAGCAATTATTTCCTCAAAGCCTTTGAAGAAATTGTCTCGTCTATCATCTTAATCACAAAAAAGCTAATTATTGCCTTTGAAAGTCTGAAACGTGTTCAAAGAGCATCTTATGTACACCAAGCTTTGATATCACCACGTGTTGTTTATCTGCAATCTGGATATATTTTGGGTTGATTAAATTGGTTAGCGTGTGTGATAGCAGCCAGCACTGTAGGAATGGCCCTTTAAGTTGTTTGTTTATGTGTGTGGGGTGTGTGTGTGTATGGGGGGGGGGGGGGGGGTTGGGGGGGTAAAACCAGGGTCTCATTTATCATGATGGCATTCCTATTGTTGTTCTCAGAGATGTTGCGAAGTGATGTAGGGAGCATTCGTCCATCTCACGTATTTGCCTCCGAAACACAAATTCAGCAGAATGTTGCTGTTGTGGGGGCCCTTTTTTCCAATGAATAAATTGAATGTGTGGCCATGACTGAGGATGCTCTGGATGACGACGTGTGCGAGCGTGTGTGCGTGCGTGTGTGTGGAGGAGTGCTATACTGATGCTGATATCCTGACAGCAGTGGACTGGACATATATACCAGATCTGGGCCAGATAAGAGCCAGATCAGTGTTCACTAACAGTGACCTTGTATGTGAGGTTAATGCCAGTAATATACTTCTGTGAAATGGCATAGTTTGCATATCGTGCTTTAACACTGCTGGATAACCTCATCCTCCTGACTCCAGTAGCTCAGGTCTCATAGCAGTATACACTGTGAGCTAGCTAAGGTGCAGAAATATCACAGGTTATCTCACTCTCATCAGTATAGGAGCAGTGTAGAGATGAACTAATCTGTGGGCTTCCCCTCTGTGCTTTATACAGTCTATGGGTTTTCTTTCAAAAGAAAATGCCTAATCCAGAATATGGATTGTATTGGCCCCAATTCAGGTGAGGAATGGAACCTTTGCACCGAACTTCCTCCCTCTGCCCTACTTGATTGTACACAAGATGAATTTGCAATCAACATGCTCAATTTCCTGAGTCATGGTACGTTTAAGACTAAATGCCCCCTGGTCCCAAGGTGTAATTAAGGGGAGCCCACTGGATGCTGTTCAGCCGAGCTTTGGAGCTCCGCTGCAGTGCTATTTGTTTATTTTTCATTTAGCTAATCATCAAACTGTGAAAACACTCCTTTTTTTTTATTTGCACCGGCAACCAAAACACAGGAGTTTTAATTACAGAGCAGACACGCTGGGTGGCTTGAGTGTGTTTTTGGGTGTGGGCTTCACCAGGTCCCGGAGTGGAGATGGACCCACAGTAGAAAGGGCCACGGCTGCCCCCCCCCCCCTACTCAGAATCACCCCAGCGGATGACAGCTTCTCCGTCAAGCCTCCCCCGTGTCATCAACAACATCCTCTCGCTCACGTAGAGCGCTGTGGGCAGCTCGTTTCGTGCTGGTATGCCCAGGGGGGACGCTTTACCTTCTGTTAAACTCTCCGGCTTCAAAAAAAAAAAAAAAAAAGATTGCAGGAAAAACGTATTTTTAGCAGGCTCGCTCTCTCACACCCTCGCTGTTAATTATTGAGCGCATGTGTAGTTAACTGTGGAGAATAGCGGACGATACAGCCGTGGCTCAGCGCAAGCTGCGGGAGACCGTGAGACCGTACGAGTTCAAAGCTAAGCCGTGGAAAAGCTTCCTCCTCGTCCGCATGTCGTATGATTCACCACTGCACCACCACCTCACACAAGCACCGGATGAATCACATCTCCAACAGTGCAGCAGTTTGTATGACACAGTGTTGCATTCCCCCTATGAACAGTTTGACTGTTGATTGTGTAAGTGACGGACTTGTAGAAGGATGTAGGGTATCTTCAGTGGTGCAGTAGAACTGCAGCAAACATTGGTTGGGCATGCAATTTTTCATTTTGTTAATAAGCTGTCCAGGAGACAGGGAGTGTCTTAGGGTGGAGATGGAGCTTGTTATCTTCAGAAGGGTCTGTTGAGGCCTGATAGACTAGATTGGTCCCAGGTGTGTCATTCGTAGCACCTGTTCCCAGTCTCCTGTGGTTTGATCAGAGAAAAAGAGAGAGTGTGTGCGTGCGAGTGTGTGTGTGTGAGTGTATGTGCGTGGAGTGGGGGTTGTCGCTTATGACAACCTGTTTCTGTGACAGATGAATGAACAAAAGGGAAAAAAAACAAAGCAGGAAAGGAGAAAAGAAAGCAATGTGGAATAAAAGAAAGAAAAGGGTGAAAGTCCGGGTAGCCTCGAGCCAATGCTGTTGACAAGTTGAACTTATTGCGGCAGACAGTGGATTTTTCTTTTCTGTTTCGCTGGCAAAACTCAACCTCAGCTTGGGCTTGACATTTTCAGCAAATCGTTGGCTACTCAAAGGCAAACGGAAGCCTGCAAATTAAAGGCAGCACATCAGATTTATTGTAATGCGTTTTCAGAAATAGATTGTTCTGCTCATTTCCCTCTCTCCAGAATAGCAGCTTCGACTGGAGACCATCCGGCCCTGATGTGGCCCTGGGTCGCCCCAGGCAACCCAAGTCAGATGAGAGCCACATCTCCTCCAGGGTCCACTGCTGCTACTATGGTCATTTTCAGTTTCAAATGGACTGTCAGATATGCTTGGACTTTTATGTTGGCATTGAAGATAAGCAACAAGCCTGAGCAGAGGCCCTAAACGATGATGGGTTCTTTATTTTTTATAGAAATATGACACCAATCTCTTACTGGTATGTGGGTCTTATATTCCAGTGAGAGAGAGAGAAGGAGGAAGAGAGAGAGAGAGAAAATGTCTTTGTTCAATGGAAGGATTGCTGATGCAGAGAAATAAGTGCACTTTAAAGTTAGCAGGAAAAAAAGTCCCCACACTCTGCTCTCTCAAATGGATCAATTACAGGCTGTTATATCGAAAAGGAAAAGTACAAGGATACCACTTTTATTCTAACTGCAAAGTTTGAAAAGTAATTGCGTGCAGTTGCTGTAGGGGTGAGGTGTTATTTAGTGAAGTATTCAACAGTCTTTTTAGCATTAGCAATTCTAATGGAGTCTGCATCAGCCCTGTCTCATTTAGATCCCGTGGGTGATGGGGGGGTATTACGTAGGGAAAGTGATGAACGGCACGGTGGAACCGGACGAAGGTCGATCCGGTGGCTAACGGCATTAAAGTATGCAAGCGAGCGAACGAGAAAGGGAGGGGGGGTGGGGCTGTAGAGGCAGTGGAACGCTAACATCTGCCCACCTGCTCGACTTACCTACCAGCCACCGCTCGTGAATCATCTGAGGGTGGAGTGAGTTGTGTTGCTCCACCAGTTGCCCTGAACCACACACACACAAACACTCTCACACACGCTTCTATCTTTACGCACTCCACTTCAAATGGCTTCCCACCACCATAATTCAGCAGCATCTGTTCCACCAGGTAGAATGACGCAACCGTCCCCTATAATGACAAAGCAATGACACATCCCTCATCTTCCTGCACACACCCCACCCCACTTCCCCCTCTTCCCGGCCGGTGATGGAGTTCAGGAGAGCGAGATGATGCAGGGGCCTCTGGCTGCAGGCACTCCAGCGCCACAGAAACTCAGGCTCCCTTGCCCAACAAATGTGCTTGTTTACTGCCTGCTCCAATCGCCCAATTTATTGTGGGTTTTTTTTTTTCACAATGAAACTCAAACACCTGGAACATTAAAATGGCAGCTCACTTTTCCCCCAGACAATATATATATACAGTATATACTGATTAGATTGTGCTATGTGTGGTTCAGATTAGATTGCATAGCACTTCAGCCATTTCAGACCAAAACCAACAGACAGAGAGAGAGCAATAGAACAGTCAGGCCTGTTGAAATTGTTTGCTGTTAGTAATGTTGCTCTGCTTGTGGCACATAATTTGACATCAGGGAGAAGTGCCTTCTACAACAGTCTCATTGTTTGTGTTGTCACGGCACTGCCGTGTGCACTGAGAGTGACTAGAGTCACTCCACCGGTTGCTTGTAATTGACTGTTAAGCCCTGGTGATGTTGAATGTGAGCGTGCTGTAGGCCTACCCCCTGCCTCCCTCCCTCCCACCCCTGTCTGAGTTGTGTCCTAATTAATATTATGATAATAGATTTCTTAATGGGCTCTTTTGGAATGGACCAGATGAGACTCTGGCTCTTCCGTGCCCTCTGGCAGTTTCTCTCTGTGTGTGTGTGTGTGTGTGTGTATTGAAGGTGTGAGTTTGGGTCAGCTATGTAGGGAAGAATTGACTTTGTGTATGTGTGTGTGTTGGGTGAGGGGGGACAGGTTACAAATGACCTGCGCGTGTGTTTGTGTGTATTTATGTGTGTGTATGTGTGTGTGTGACTGGGACACGCTGTGTTGAGGGTGTGAGTAGCCCCTGGCTCCTGCTCCCTTTTCCACCCACCACTAGCAGTCAACCAGCCGGCCAGTCAGGCGTCCCGTCCAGCCCGCTAATCAGCTCGCCAGGCTGGCCCGTCCACCACCGGCCACCTGGGCCGGCCCGCCTCAGTCGCCAGGGCTGCAGCTTGACAGCGATTTCCAAGGTGACTGGAGCACGTTCTGTGGCCAGGAGCCCTGGCAAACTACAACCCACCCCACTCCGCCCCCCTGCCCTAGCCTACGGTGGCCTGCTTGGCTCATGCTGGGAAGTCTCGGGGCTTGCATACATTTCCTGAGCATGAGTGATGAGCACAAGGCATGCATGGCTCAGAATAGACTGTCCTCCACCATGACCAGCTCTGATCATAGGCCAGTGGCCAGTATTAGTGGACGGAAGCTGTGCAGGTAGGATGGGGGACTGTAGGAGAGAAACACGCAAACTCTGACCGTGGTCACACCTTGCTGGACTCCTTTAAGTGGCAGAGTGCGCTGTTAATAACTGTAATTTCCAGTTTGGCCTATGCTTTTACACACAACACACATACACACGTGTGTTATACAGGCTACACAAACACATGCCGAGTAACACATACACACACACACACACACATGCAGTCGTGCGCGCACACACACACACACACAGTGACAAACTATGTGTTTGCATGTAGGAGTGGTGCAGTCTTATTTATATATAGTGTGTGTGTGTGTCTGTGTGTGTCTCTCTCTCTCTCTCTCTCTGTGTGTATTGCTCTGCTTTTGTGTGCTTTGCAATTACCAATGAAGGTATCCTCGCCTCACCTCTGTGGTTTTTTGCGCTCTCCCTTTCATCTATAATTAATTAGAGGCGTCCAGTAGCTCCCAGCCCAGGTATCCATCTCCCTCTGCAGCTAAGCAGCCACTGCATTAGGGACCCATCAAATTGGGTTATTAATTTGAATCAAGGAAGTGAAATGCAAACTAATGGGTATTAATCAATGCTGACATGAACACTCTCTGCAATTAATGTTAACAGCACCAAGGCAGTGTTGCTCATGATTTTTATGTGGACACAGTCAATATGAAGTTAGAATAAATGTGGCAAAAGCCAGTAGGATTTCAAAATTTCAAGGAGGAATTCCCTTAAAAATGAAATATTTTAAGATGGTCTTTAAACTGAAGCCTTGAGTGGTCCCTGGCTATTTGCTTCTTAGCTCTTTAGCTGCCACAGTAAAATAGAATGTAATAGATGGTACTAATCTCTTTTCCTTTCTGCCCTGAGGGTAAAATATGAACAAGATGAATGTTAACGATGCTAATTACGGCCTTCTCTTCTGCCTCTTTTGACAGGGAGCAGCCTGACGCTGACGCTGATTCCTCGGGCGCAGACGTTCCCAAGTTTCCTGTCTGAGCAAAAAGAGGACGCGTCATGCTCGTCCCCAAACCAAGAGCAAGCTCTGTCGCCCTCTAGTGACTATGAAACAGACTACAGCACAGCACCTCTGCAATGACAAGCACTACATAGATATCCCCATCAAGCCAAAACGAGACATTCCTTCGTTTTAGCGACCCTCTAGGGACACATATAAGATTCTATGATATAAAAACATATAATGTATATTAAATACATTATATTTTAATGTATTTAAAATGATAACAGTGATTTGTAGAGCAGTTAATATAATGACGAAAGGAGTATCCTTTTGTAGGCTACCTGTTGTAAAACAACAGTAGGGTGGAAGTTGCACCAAAAACTTTTTTCCTCTTGTAGATTTAAATACAGATTTATTTTTCTGCAATTATATGTTGACAACATAGTAACATCTTTTTCTTCTTGTTCATTTGTAAGTCACCATGTCCAGTTGACGTAGCCTACCATATGTCTTGATGTCAGGTTTTGTGTTGAGTTTGTTTTTCTCTCTCCCAAGAATATTGATAAATATAGTTCCATTGCAGTTTGGCAACCTCATATATACCCATGACATGCCCTATGATAGTTTTGTGTTTGTCGGCATTCACTCCATCTTTGAGGGGATATTTTTGTTTTAAAAAATTGACATGTATGTGGGGGACAGGGTCAGATTCTCATTATTCACTTCTGTCTCCCTACACGGCTACTCACCTATGAACTGCTGTATGAAGTGCCTTCTGATATCCAGGGAGGAGGGTTGTTGGTCAAAAATGTCAGATTAGAAAGCCTCTTGTAGCTTACTGAGTGTATTTCCATTGTAATAATGACTCTAGATGCCTCTGCCATTTTATTGAAGAGCAAGGATGACAAAGAGCAGACAAGAGAAGACGTAAAGGTGTCTCTGCTGAGTCTGAGCTGTCGGAAGCTCTTTGAAAATGCGGAGGCAGCGGGAAATTAATGAGCCTGACACCAGCTTCTTTACCTACAAAGACAATCAGGCCAAACAAACACACACTCGTGACTCACAGGGGAGTCGTGCGGTCACCCTGCGTAACTGTTTCGGATGGGAGAACGTCACTCGTCCGGCTTGACCCAAATAACTGCCGACACGAAAAACAGATCTGTGCCAGTTCAGGCCCGCATCTGTGAGCCACTATCAGGTGTGTGTGTGTGTGTGTGTGTGTGTGTGTGTGAGAGAGTGTGTGTATTTTTGGTGTTGTGTCCTTGTAGGGAAAAGACCAAGGGGAAGTCATTAAGATACCATGGCAACCAGGAGTTCTGCATGACTAGGCTGGGTGTTCAGGCTGGCTTAAGAGCAGTGTGGAGGATACAGCCATCAACCTCTTAAAGCAGAAATGAAAATGTTATGCTGTGACCTTAATTATGGTTGTTAGCCCCACCTCCCCCAAACCCCTCTCTCTCTACTGCAAACTGGAACATTTCTACATCCTGAAGATTCCCTGTGGGATCTTGAAAAGAGCAGCCCTGGCCAGAGGTGTAGCCTACTTGGTCTGTGGTGTAAAAATTGCTTTGTGTTTGTTGCAACAATTGAATTAAATTCAAAATCCATGTGGGGAAAAAGACAAGTAGGTATGCCTGTTAAAAATGGCTAACAGTATCTCATACTGTCTAAAATGTGTTCAATTATAATTATTTATCATATACAAAAAGTTTATTTTTGGAAGAACAAAAAGTTATTGATGCCATATAGTATGATACACTGACCATGTTTTTGTTGTGTACCTGCCGTGTATTTTGTGTTTTTTTGTGTCATATTGTAATTCTGTTCCAACACGAGTGTTTGCTGCTCTTAGGGGTTGAATAAATGACATGTGGATTATATACATATGTATGCAATTCTGTTCATTATATAGCAATGCATACTAACTCACTCAAACACACACACACACAAAATATGTAAGTGTGTTCCCACCAAATGTCAAACATTAGAAGTTTGTGTGAATTTGCATCATCCTCATCCATTTTTTCAACTGACCACTCCAAAACTAAGCATTATCTCAGTGAGTGAAGTGTCACTTTGTTTAAACAACAAAAAGAGAACCTTGGCTAATTATTAATTGCGTCCTCGCCCATTCTGTATAAACGTCTAGCACATCATGGCACACATACAGTCCCTTTTCAAGTTTCATATTTTATTTCACTAAAAGTCGAACAAACAACATAAAAAACAACAACATATGGTTTCTCTGAACATTACTCTTTATAGGAAGCTTTAAATAAATAATGACAAAATAAAATAAAACATAAAATAAAAACTGTTCAGAGGGTCCACTCTCTACCATTCCTCCGCCACTATTGCAAAGTGACCAGCTAATCTCTACAGTCCATGGTTCTATTTATGCACAGATAAAGAAACTAGGCAGACCACTCTTACCTCATTCAGCTACAATGGCAGTGAATAGCGAATTCATCCACGCCTACAGCCCTGGGCTGTCACAGAACTGGTATTCACGGTCAGAAGCGTCAGACAGGAACAATGAGGGATCTGAGGAATGGTGGCCATCAGCTGATTCTGGAAGGGATCCATCCCTGATTCAGCCCGATTTGGCTCAGTTCTGGTGGATCAGTGAGGGATCTGCCATTCTGTGTGCTGTGCACCAAACGGATATCTAGATTCATTGAGTGTTTTGCGGAGAAGTTCCAGAAGAACCTTTCTGCAAGAACCAATGAGTATAGAAAACATGGATATGTTGCGCATGGTGTCATGCACTTACGTTCTACAGCAAAACAAAGCCAAAATTGGTCGGCCATTTTCACAAATTTTTGCCAGAATTTACCATAATTGGTTAAGTCTTAGCCATTTTTGGTTTCTTCCTGTGTCTTTAGTTCTGACTAAGCATAAATTATCCATTGTTTTTTTTTTTTTTTTTTTTAGTCATTGGATGGAACTTACAACTATGCTCTTTTACTGTCCGCTGTATAGATTTTTTGAGAGCCAATGACCTTGACTGTAGAGGGTTCCTGGTATTGAAAATGGACCCTTGTACTCTGCACCCTTTAACATATAAAATAATCAGAAAAAACCTCCTCTGCTAAAGGGAGAAATTGCAATTCTACTATTGGATTTAGATGCATTGTTATATAGCATGAGGTCAGTGGTAGCCTTAAGATGAAAATTATGCTAAATATTAAAGTAGTGATGGATCTTTTAGGGAAACATTACTTCCGTAATGGTTGGTTATCCTTCTTTGTTGGAGGTTTTTTTCTTGGGAGTGTGTATTAGAATTCACATCAAGGTTAGTTCCATCACATCACAGGTCATTCCTTGTGCTTCACTTTCACTCTTGCGCCTTCGTCACATGAAACACACTGTCCTCAGATCCCCTGGGGTTTGCCTTGACCTTAAAACAAACAAAACTTTTTTTTTTTTGGCAGGGTACAGCGTGAGTTTCAGAGAGGTAGTGGAATCATCTCTTCCTCTTCTGCTTGGGCTTGTACTTGTGTTTGTGTCCCGTGCGAACGTTGGCATAAATGGGCTCCTGTCTGCCCCACCTGGTGCCCTTCCTCATGCGGTCGTAGAAGCCACCCTGCTCCGAGTCGCGCTGCACAAGGCACACAGTCGAAAGACAACACATCAACATCAGCACAACCATGACAAAATCAACATAATCAACAACGACAACGATGACAATATCAACAACGACAACAACAGGGTCATGTTATAATCTTAGATAGATAAATAGATAGATACAGTAGATGCCTTGCTTATAGACATCTTAGGTGTGGATTGTGGACATGGGAGAGCAATGTTCAACCACCCCCCATCCACATTTTTCCTACTAGTCAAGGATTGCACCGGCCACCCTTCAGTCACAAGTCTGACTCCCTAACCAGTAGGCCACGGCTACCTAATTGGTCATCACACCCCATGTGAAATCCCTCTTACTGCACTAGCTGGAAGAGTTTACACACTGAAGTTGCCTATTCCACTGTAGATGTATCACACTGTATCCAGTGGTGTAAATCTGTTACACTCTCAGGCAGTCAGGCCCATGTTAGGAGAGTGTGACCTCATCCACATTAGTTTTCATTAACCCCTGAGCAATGGCAAGCCATCAGCAAGCAGCACTATTGACAGCAGGAACTTGGAGTCAAATGGTCTCAGTGCAGTACTGGATGTCTTCTATTTTTTATATTTCACATATTCAATTTGCGTTATGTGCTCACCCATCTTCTCCCGGGATGGAGTTTGACTCTGTATGCCTCCCGTCTCTTTTTCCTCCTGGGGGAAAGAGATGCCGTTTGAATCCAACTATGTCATTTTCAGCATGAAATATTACAGACATGTCATAATTCAAGCCAGGGCAGACCAGCCAAGTTTGCTGAGAAGCCATGATATCAGGCTTCCTAGAAACAGGCTGAACCCTGGTCAGGGCATTTGAATATGTCTGCTAATGAACGTTAAGAATACTCAGGCACTCTGCAGTAAGCATATAACCTCATCACTCAGGCAGTTATAACATCACTTACTCGCACTCACTCTCTCCCGCGCGCACACACACCAGAGTGAAAACTTAAGTGACTGGTAGCTGGGCTGCATTTCAAACATATGGTGTGGAGGCAGCAGATGAGGAATTTCTCTGGAAAACATCCAGCAAGAACGTACACACCTTTCCACCCCCCCCCCCCCCCCCCGTTCCAGCCCCAGCCATCCTTAAAGAGCCACCGTTACTTTGCAGCCCTGGTAAGATGATCCACCCCACACTCGACTATGTGCATGGAGTACCACATGTTTATGTCTTATCAGGGCACTATTTACAGGTATTTTTTAAACAGTGATGCAATGCTCCATTTCTTTGGGGGTATTTAAAATATATATGAAACCATACAACACAGCTCTAAAAAAGTACACAATGTGTAATATACTAGATAAATAATATGTAATATATAATCAATTAATTATAATGTTTATTATTATTGATGTAAGTCGCTTTGGACAAAAGTGTTTGCCATTAAACACAAACATAATATATAACTGTTCTTTGGAGAGCCAAAGTTTGAAAACGGAGGGTGGGGTGAAAACCCTGATGAAAGATGTAATTTGCACGGTGGTTTTAAAGACACTACATACAGTACAGTAGGTGCGCCTGTAGTGTGTCTTTTATACACCGCCACAACATGACGCATCTGAAACCATGGTCACCAGCAGAGATGTACAGTAGAGCAGTGTTTCTCAAACTTTTTCAGACCAAGGACCACCTAGCTGAAAAAGAGTAGACCTACTTCAACAGTATATTAGGCCTACACAATAGGCCTACACACTGAACCACCTTGCTTATTGTCTTTGCACCTTGCTTATTGTGTCAGAGGATTCATATGATTTAAACTGGCATAGCTTACTTAACTGTTTGGATTTGCATACAAGTTTGTAATATTGCAAACAACTCATCGTCTGCTCGCGGACCACTTGGGATAGCTTGCGGAGCACACTGAATGTAGAGAACACTGATGTAGAGTGATAAAGTACCTGTACAAGCAGACCAGTATGATGATGAGCAGGAGGAGCAGCAGCCCAGCTGCCCCAGACCCAGCATACACGTAGATCCGATACTCCTCAGGGATGTCCAGGAAGTCCATCCAAGAATAGCCGTTGTCTGAAATGACAATTTGGACAGCAATTAATGCTTATTTCCATTGATGATTAATCTGTTGATTATTTTCTCGATTAATTGATTATATGATTGGTCTATACAGCGTTGAAAAAAAAAATTATGCAAGATCACAGTCTGTGTACCCCAAAGCAGAGGAGTACAGAAACCAGGCAATATTTAAATTCATCAGGCTGGAGGCAAATGGTTTTAGACTTTTTTTCTTCAGAAATGACTCATACCAATTGAACAATCACTAAGCTATAATAATTTAAAAGTTGACACCTTATTGATTAATAGTTCCAGCTTGAAGGGAGGACTGAGGAATGAACAAAGGAAATCCAAAAACAAGCCAGCTAAACAATCAGATTCTATTGACAGTCTTGTCTGCCCACCCAAGTCTGATCCAAGAGATGGTATTCCATGTCCACCCACTGACCACTGTATGCTAGTTGTTCAGTAATTAAGCGCACATATTTACATTCACTCAAAAACACCCACTGCTTTATACACTGTAGTTAGTCTAGAAACCTTCAAAGCTAACAGCTAACTCTACTCTTCAATTTACTAACTCCAAATAACTGCTGTCAGTCAGCAACCATTATGTCTATACAACTTTAGATCACAGTCTCGAGGGCATTGTCTGCATTGACCAGTTCCATCAACTATGGCGGCTTTGAGGAACTCTGTCCACTCACGCCATGACCTCGGACCTATCCATTAAAGCAACACCAAAGAACTTTCCCTCTGTTGCACGCACGCTATTTGTTTATACAGCACCGGCTTTGCAAATAACAATGTCCACAGACAAGGTAGAATATGTTGCATGATTTATGAAAGTACAATGTATTGCGACATCAAACGCAAGTCAAATTTGTAGTTTCTTTTATGTCTCATTCCATCAAACTACAGATCCGCTACCCGATCTGGCAAACTTACATAGTGCGGTTATAGCCGATAGAGGGCTGCGAAGCGAATGCAGAAGTGCCGTTCACCCTGTTACAAGTTGATGAACTACTGAAACGATTTTGGAAACATTATTTTAAGGTACAAAAAACTCTTTGGTGTTGCTTTAAAGAGATTTGCTAATAAAGTCATGCTAAGGTGCCTCCTAACCAACTCCATGCAGGGAGCTCATTCAATCATATATGAAGATGTTATGAAATTATCTGGCAAGAGCATTTTAATGGAACAATGTAGATTGTTTTCAATTGAAATTTACATTATGATTATGATATTAGATAGATATATAGATAGATATATAGATAGATAGATACTTTATTGATCCCCAAGGGGAAATTCAAGGTCTCAGTAGCTTACAGACATCACACACAACATGCACTTACAGCAGAAATGGTAAATATAAGTATAAACATATAACAAAACTCCACTGTACAATAGAGACAGTAGAAGATAAGAAAAACTAACAAAATGAAATACTAAATATACTATATACTATACTACTATATACTATACTACATACTATATTGTGGTATGATTATTATATTAGGGCCTCATACAACGGTGAACCAGGTCTTTCTAATAATCTAATGACTCTCCAGAGCTATCTCAATCTTTCTTTGTGCTGATATCTAAAGCCTTATCCACCTTCACACCTGTTAAAAGTCTGTTGAAACCACCCACTTTCATTTGGCTAAATTATGCAGGAGAGAAGATGAAATGAGAAAAGATATTTCTCAAATATTGCTCTTCTTAAAATCACAAGCAAGTGGGACAGAGACAGACAGGAAACAACAAGGACAGACAGAGAGAGAGACAGAGAGAGAGAGAGAGGGGGGGTGTCTTTCTGAATAGGTGGGTAAGTCTAGTTTAGTTAAAGTTTCTGTTGCTGCATTCACATTCTGTATTTGTACTTCAAGGCATTTGCTAAGGAAGATTTGTTTGTTTTTTTTTAATTTCCATCAAACCAAATATTGTTGTGTGTGTGTGTGTGTGTGTGTGTGTTGGGGAGGGGGGGTCTCTTGGGAGATCAGACCTTGAAGTCTGTCAAGCACTTTGAGACTGTTTCTATCATTTATGGCAGTATACAAATCCATACAATTAAATTCACAGAGGATAAAGAAGGAAAATGAGGGTGGGGAGTGGGTGTAAGCAGGGAAAAGCAGGTGCACTTGTGGCAGTGATAACACACTCACACAACCATCACAAGCAAGTGTGAATACAGTCACTGTCATTGTGTTAATGACTCTCATGAAAGCTCTCGTGTCAAAGAAATCAAAATACCTTGTCAGTATCCGTTATGATAAGTATAATGATGAATTATGTGGACTAGATGTGTGTGATTACAGCATGATTGTTAATATCTGTTAGTTTATAACTGAGGTGACACTGAACCAGAGATCACGCAAAGTAGTGTGAATCAACTAAAAACACAAACACTTAGGGAGAAATATATACACATAAAATATGTATGTCAATCAGTACTTTTATTGTGAGTTTAAGCTTAAAAACAAATTACACATTGCTTAAATTACACAACATATAAGCCAACATACAATTATAGCTTGCATTATCAGAGACAATTTCTGATATTATAAAATGGTTGCCTTTTCTTACAATAAGCGCTAATCCACTCAACTAAAATAAATTTTAAAAAGCATTTACATACTGTACATTGCATAGCATCATTGATTATGCTAGCTACCACTACTGATACTGCTGCTGCAACTAATAACAATAATAATGATAATGATATTAATACTATTACTACAAATAATAATAATAGGCTATAGGGTTAGCTAATAATAATAGGGTTAATTCCACTGATAACACTTTGCTCTGAGATCATCTGTACACACCTGTGGAATGAGGCACAGTGGTAGCTTTGGCTGAGGGAGCAGGTTCAGTGGCAGATAATATCTCGCCCTCAGATGGCTCTGAATGCACATCACAAACACAGATTAGTTCACATACAGTATTTATGGGGTGAAATGTACTACTATTACTACGCCCGTTACCATCACTACTATTGCTAACCTGGAGGAATTGGCACAGTAGTGGCGACGTCGGAGGGAGCCGATTCAGTGGAAGATGCTTCCTCAGATGGAGCTAGAGTGGTGAAAGCACATTCATTTACCAATAGATCCTACAGTAGGGAAATCCACTCACTACTACGACAACAACGACAATGGTGATGACGACAGCGACAGCAATGACGACAGCGTCGACAACGATGAAGACATCAATAATAATGAAAGAACAACAACATTGTTGACAAAATTACAACATCGGCAACGACAATGATGTCAACAAACACAATGAAACATCAATGACAACAAAGACAACAACTACTACTGCCACCACTACAACAATTACTGCTGCTAACCTGGTGGAGGTACAGTGATGGCTACAACTGAGGGTGCCAAGTCAGTGGTTGACTTTCCTTCAGATGGAGCTGGATTTACATGGGAAAAAACACTCTTTTAACTATATTACAGTTATAGACACAAATGGGAAATCAACTTACTACTACAACAATAATGGCAAAAACAATAAAACAACAACCACAAAGACATGACCAACAACACTGGCGACAACAAATTTAAAATAAAAAAGCAAGATACACAAAGACAACAATGATGATGGCAATAAGAAAACAACAACAACAATTATGATAACAAATACTACTCTCACTCTCACAGTTAAATTAAGTTGAAAATTAGCCTACAATGGAGCAGGCTAGTTCAGTGGCATAAATTATCACGGTTACCGAGCTGGGATTTCCGAAAAGCCACATTAATGGAATTATAAAAATAAGCCAGGATTTGCGTTTTGCTTGCTAGATGGACTACTCCTCTGGTGGATATGGCACAGTGGTCGCTACAACTGAGGAAGCCGATTCAGTGGTTGAATTATCGTGGGGAAAAACACATTATTTTACATTTGTCTATCAAACAATGTAGAAGTCTACTTATCAACTATAACAACAACAACAAAATGATGATGGCAACACTGGTGACAAATACAACAACAATAACGCTGAAAATTACAAAATAAGAACAATGATCATGACAACAGCCGCTACTACCACGACTATAACTCAAATAACAACCACTAGTGGTGACCTGGGGGATGAGGCATAGTGGTGGCTAGGACCGAGGGAGTCAATTCAGTGGTCACTCCCTCAGATGGACCTAGATATACATGGTGAGAAAACACATTAGTGTCATATATAAGTATACTCCTACTACATTACAACTACTTACTACTACAAAAACTACAACTACTACAAGAGTAAAAAAACATAGCTTCCAGCAGTGTTCAGGGGGCCAAGCAGCCCAGCAGGGCATAGTTGTTATGGAAACTTGATGCCATTTTATGGCATGGGCATGGCAGCATTCACGGCAAGTTTGGGTCAACTGACCAAAGACTGCCCAAGATATGATCTTGCTTCCTGTTTTCTGCAAAAGTAAATCGGCTGTAACAGACAAATGGCTTTGAAAATGAAAAATCCATGATTACTTCCGCAAGGTTTTCCTGAAGTTCATGTTTCTAAGGTTTGTGGTCACTGAAAAGGGTTACTTTTCAAGGTTTCTGATTACACTCAATGTGGTCATGTCCCATCCTTGGGGTCTTCCAGCATGTGATATTATCAACCACTTCGCCCACAAGGCCAACACATCAACAAAACATTAGGATGAACAGGTTTTTCCTTATTGTAGTACTCCCATGTGTCAAATGACGCTCTTTTTTGGGCAGCTTCAAAAACGGTGAATCCATTCCTGAATCCATTTCCAATCCAATTCAGAATGTTGGATTAGATGAAATATAGTATATTGAACTTGGCTTCATCCAATGAATCCAACAGTTCCCTTAAATTTTGAAGATCTGCCATACCTTTCAAAAGTAGCATCTACTGTACCTAGTAGACATCAACCACTAGTGTTGCTCAAGACATGATAATCAGGAGAGTTCCTAGTGTGCCAAATTTCAAAAACTTTTACCAAACAAGGTGTCATGGACTCCAATGGCAGAAGAAAAAATATAGAGGTGATTAATACAGCTACATGCAACAATCTGGCAGCCAAACAGTTCAGAGGGGCATAGCTTCCATGAATCCAACAGTACATCATTTTTGAAAATTGGGAATGCTTTTTAAAGTTAGTTGCATAAACACACTTCCACATTTGACCCATTGATGTTGGTAGAGTGCTCAAGACACAGACATAACGCTTGTTGAAATGAATCATGAGACCATCCCCAATCAGTGTGACAAATTGACCATACTCTTCTAGAAGTTGCCTTAGACTCCAATGGAAAAAGAAGAAAGAGCAAAAATAATAAAAGGTAGAGACTGAATGGGTGTCAACACAGCTCTGCTGCTTGGCCCCCAAATAGTTTAACTAAAACTGTATAGTAATTCAACTTTAAAAGCAGTTAACCTACACATTTTACCAGAGAATGTTGGCTACACTATTAAAACAGGGCCAACACTTGCTCTCTGTATTCATCTGTAAGATCAAGACCATCATCTGCAGACATTTTTCATGCTGATATGATAATCAATTCTCTGACCACAACCTAGCCTCATTTTCAAACTGTATCAATTTTACAATGTGATAAATAAATTGTCACCATGACCAGCGCCAAAATCCAAGTTCCAAAAGGGATAGTTCCGGTCCTAAATTATGATTGGCTGATTTACGTTCCATGCCGTTGTATAATCAGCACAAACATACACCTTGACCGCAATTCATTCTATATTACTGTGCTACCACAACTTGATACAAAAAGTAAGAGTTGCTGTGTCTCGATGTTGCTTGGCAACCATTCTCATAGAGGAAATATATTTCTTGGCGGAAGGGTGATTATCTATGAATAAATACTTACATTTCTCATTGCTGTGCCTCTATTTTATGAAATCTTGCCAGATATACAGTATGTAGTAACCATTTTAGAAAAGCAATAAGCCACTCGAGTCCATAGGTTACACTAATTATAGAACAGCTAAGGGGGATTTTAGGCACTCCGCTTGGGCGTTGTGCCTAACAACGCACCTTAGTGTAACCTACGGCCTCTCATGGCTTATTGCTTATTTGTCCCTCTTCAGTGAAACTGGGAAATGGTGTGCTAATCTAGTTACAGAATATTTGCTCCAAAGTATCCAAAGATGGATCAGTCTGCTCTTCATTTACAAATGGAGAGGCTGTGTTAAACTGAACTGAACCTAAGCCATTATTCAACATTATGGGAATTTACTCCCTTATGTGGACAAAAGCAAATCAAACAATAGGTTTGAACAGACAGTAAGTTTCTGTTTTCCTACAACCATGTTCACAAATGTGGTACTACTGCATATTTACAGTAAGATACACTCACCAGTTATGCTTTTGCATGTTGACTCACACTCCTCTTGAGTCAAAAAGCTATTGGAATTGCCCCGACACCCACCATAGATGAAACTCTCACAACTTTGGGTGGTGACATCATAGTAGAACCGAGGGAAGGAACCCCTACAGGGGCCGACTTGTGGTGGGGACCTGCAGCCCTCTGAGCAGAGGAAGATACCACGTTACAAGATGATCCACATACGACTCCAAGACTCCAATGCAATCCCAACTTTCTGCAGCAGTTTATACACTACCATTCAAAAGTTTGCATTCAGAACATAAATGACTTTTTTCCCCAGAAAATAAATATGTTTTATCCATCCAATGTCGTCATGCACCCCTCCAGGATTGTTTAATTTGTTCTGTGCCTCTGGTCTCTTCACCTCACCACAACGCCCATAAGTTCTTGCCAATCGTCTTCCAGCCATCTGTTTTCCGATTTTGTAGAATTTTGCCTCTTCTCTTCACTGGTCAGACTTGGATATGTTTCTTTCCCCTTTTTCATTGAAATTTTGTCGAGAAAAACAAGCATTACAAAGCCTCTTTCAAGCATTACAATGTCCTCTTGACATCATAAGGTGTGTTGATCTTCACTTGATTGAAGAAATCCAACGATTTTGACAATTGGGTGTGCTCTTCAAGCATTATATGTACAAACAAAAACATGTCCAATTTCAACCCATTGGGCACATTAGGATGCAAGCATGAAACTTGAACAAAATAATGAATCAATGGTTTTTCCACAATCCGTGTGCCAAATTTAATGGCTGCCTTAGACTTTCATGGCGAAATAAATAGAAAGACGATGAACAAGAAAAGGCAGAAACCCAATGTGGGTCAATGTCCATTTGCTGCTTGACTCCAATTATAAGAAAATGAAGAAACACATCTTCTCTGCTTGGCCCCCAATAATGACAAAAAGTAGAAAGTCAATAGGTGCTTATACATCTACTCTGCTTGTTGCCCAGTAAAAAGAAGCAATAAAAGCGCAATGGATGTCTATGCAGCTTTTCTGCTTGGCCCCCTATCATAAGAAAAGGTAGGAACACAATGGATGTCTATGCAGCTTTTCTGCTTGGCCCCTAGTACTACTAACCTGGGAGATGAAACCCAGCGGTGGTTATGACTGCAGGAGCCAATTTAGTGGTAGACATGGCTTCAGTTAAAGTTGGATCTACATCACAAACATATTAGTTTGTATTTTCATATCATACAAACACCTACTACTATAACTACTACTACTACTATAATTACTACTACTGCAGCTAACCTGTAGGATGAGGCACAGTGGTGGCTATGACTGATTCAGTGGAAAGCATTCCCTCAGATGGAGCTGGATTGACAGGGGGGAAACATTAGTTTACCTACAGATCATACAAAATGCGAAAATCAATTACTGTATATACAGTCTATTGTAATGATACACTTACTACTACATCTATTACTTCGGCAACTACTACTACAGCCACTACTAACCTTGTGGAAGAGCCACAATGGTGTTTCCCACTGAGGGAGCCATTTCAGTGGTTGACATTCCCTTAGTAGAGGCTGGGTTTACATCACAAACATAGATTGTGTTTTCTTATCATGCAGTGCAACACATACCACTGCTACTACCACAACAACAAACAACAAACAACAACAACGACGACGACGACCAGCACGACTAACCTAAGGTATGTGGCACAGTGATGGCTATGACTGAAGCCAGTGCTGTGGTTGACATTCCCTCAACTGGACCTAGATTCACATGGAGTGAACACAGATTATTTTATATAAATACATGCAAGGTAAAATTCACATAACTTATTTCACATCTACTACTGCTAATACTACTACTGCTGATAATAATAATAATTCTAATCATGTACACACCTGAAGGATGACGCACAGAGTTAGTTGTGGCTGAAGAGGCTGAATCAGTGGTAAACATTCTCTCAGCTGGAGCTGGATTTCCATGGAATAAAGATTAGTCTGCATATTCATATCATATGTATCCAAGGGAATACTTGACAGCTGCAGGTTGATGGAGAATGGATGGAGGAGCAATGATAGATGATGATTGATGATTGATGATAAAGATGATGATGATGATAAAGATGATGATGATGATAAAGATGATGATGATGATATAATGATGATGACGACGATGATGATGATGATGATAAAGATGATGATGATGATGATGATATAATGATGATGACGACGATGATGATGATGATGATAAAGATGATGATGATGATGATAAAGATGATGATGATGATAAAGATGATGATAAAGATGATGATGATGATAAAGATGATGATGATGATATAATGATGATGACGACGATGATGATGATGATGATAAAGATGATGATGACGATATAATGATGATGACGACGATGATGATTGATATAATGATGATGACGACGATGATGATGATGATGAAGATGATGATCAAGTATAATTACCTGAAGGATCAGTCACATCATGGGCAGTATCTGAGGGGGGCAATTCAGTGACGGGTATTCCCTCAGATGGATCTACATCTACACAGGGCAAACAGATTACTTAATTCAACAACCTGAAATACAGCAGAAGCAATTCATGTTTTACAACCATGTTATTTTATAACCATATGTCTCTATGGGCCCATTGCAAATAACAGGCTAATTACCTTCTAACACCTGTACTTGATGTAGTGTTGAGGAAGACCCAGCTTCCTCAGGACCAATAGTGGGTGTGTGAAGTTCATCTGAAGAGATAAAAAGTGCAGTAACTAATATTAGCTAGTTTCTACCAACTGCCAAGCTTCCCACGGATTTCTAGCTTGCCACCCCTACACATCTTTTCCTTTTGTTGCCTCTTTTGCACATACATGAAGTACAAATTAAATAAATCAAAAATAATCTGAAGGAGAAAAAAAAATAAACAAAATAAACATTGTCCACAACAATTATTTGTTGCAGCAAACTATAACAATAATATCAAATAGAATGTGATCATTAAAAGGCTGCTACCATATGTTAGCCGCTAGCTGGTCTCCTGCAGTTATGCTACAAAGTCTTGTGGGACCAGACATGACTCAATTAAGGCACATCGGTCACACCGTCACTAGTTATAATATGGCTCAGCTTACTACCATTACCTAACAGAGGCTAATTCACAAAAATTAAAACATCATGTGACATACCTTGACTCTTCCGATGATCCGTCTCACAGTCCTTGCTCCAGAGTGTCTCTTCATTTTTCAACACCTTAGCTTAGCTAAATGCATTCATCACTGTTTGCATGCAACACCTGACCAAGTGTTCTTGGTAATGCCAAGAAAAGTCCAGACCATAGCAACTCGTCAATGTAAGGTACATTTTACTGTTATTCTGTGACCTCAATGTGTTATTTTTTAAATCCAATTTCCTTGGGTGTCTGTATTGATGCAGGCATTTGCCACTGTGTAATGTCAATCTATTTCAGAGTGTAGCAACGAGAGGTGAATGAACATCCTTCCCTCCTTCCTTCCTCTAGTAGCCATACAGACAACAGAGAGAGCAGCAGACATAACAGTGCAGGCAGAAGGACTGCTATAAGTGTTAATTGGCATCTCTCTATCTATCTTTCTGCATATGTTTGTCTGTCTGTTTCCACGTGGGAGCTTCTAATAATGTATGAAGTAATATAATCTAAATATCCATACATGCATCCCTAAAGCATCAATCCCGCCTATCCCATCTAATTAAAAGTTGTGCTTTACTTCGAAGGGACACTGACCAATGACCAAAGCATTTTGAAAGTCTGAAATCAAATGAAAGGCCTCAATTGAAATTACCTTGCCCGTCAAGGCAAAGGTTTTACTCACCTTGAGAGTGGACAGTCAGTTGATATGTAAAGATTTCGACGCCGTGTTCGGTGCTCATCAAACACCGGTATCGGCCTTCGTCCGCAATGATCAAGTTGTTGAGTTCAAAGGTCACACCGAGGTGGGGATCGGCACAGTTGACTGGTATCGTCTCATGCTGGTCCTTCAACACATAAGTGCCATCTTGCAGTATACACCTGCCGATGATGTGCTCCTGGTCATCCTTCCTAATGAGGACCTCACTGATGAAGTCTTCACTGACAGTGTAATTGTAGATGGGGCATACCACAGTCAGATTCCCACCCACCATCATAGTCACCTCCGAATGAGGCAAAAAATCTGTTATGACGTGCAAAGGTAAACATGACAACGAATGAATCATACACATACTCCGCAAGTCTTATTCTCAATTCAGATTTTTTGCTCAGATCCGATTTTTTATTTGGCTGTTCACATTACCTTTTAAAATGTGGCTTATATCAGATTCCAGTGTGAACTGTTTGCAGTTCCGAAATGACCCGCATGCGCAAAATAACTGTAACAATGACATCAGCTAACTCCCGCCTGCGCATAATTGTGACAAATGTAGATGTAGATTGACGTAAAAGTCACATCAAATCCGCCTTGATTGTTCACCCTGCGGCTGCATTGAAAAAAAATCAGACCTGGGTCTGATTCAGGACCACATAGAAGTGGTCTAAATCTGATTTGAAAAAATTAGATCTGGGCAAGATTTGAGTGTTCACACTTGGTCACTTAACCCTCCCAAAAATCTGATTTGGGCCACTTTTGCCTACAGTCTGAACATAGCCTAAGAACTATGGAAATCATTTCAGCCCAGTACTTTTATCCAACTACTTCGCTGAACATGAATAAAGCTAAGTTCTTTCAAACTGATGATGTACACAAGATGCCATATTCAGTACATGAAAGCAACTTATTGTCATATCATTGGTGTCATATCATTGTAACAGTTAAAACGTTATTTTGTCTCCATCCATTCAAATAATACGGCCCCTGTTGTTCACAATGTAAACGAGCCCTTTTGCATTTTCTCAGAGAACAGCTTTCCTATTGCCAACACTCGAGACCTGGGTCCTATTGGCTCTTCCTTTGCTCCAGAGCCAAATGATATATACAATCTCAGGTAATTCAAAGGGGCTGTAACTTACTCTCTTTTATCACCTGGACATCTCTAGTCCATGTCCCAAGAGGAAAGGTCTGCATGGAGCAGTGGTAAAGACCAGCATCCTCTTCTGTGACATTGGCGATTGAGATGCTTCCATCCATAGAGGTTCTATTCAGGAACGCCAGCCTGTCGTTGTACCCGACTGCAAGGTTCGACCCAAACCGTGGATGGTAAACAGCTATGGGGTTTTTGCCAGGTACTTTGGTCCAGGAGACCATACTGAGGTTCCCATCCCAGGGACACAAACACTCCAGGATCATCCCATCCTCCAGTCTTACGGTTTCATCACCACTCTTCTGAAGCGATGCTGAATTACGTACCAAATCACGGAGGAGATAAACAACAATGACAGCATGAGTGCTTACGGAGCTATCACAAGAATCATCACTAATTCATTATACAGAGGGTATTATGAATTGAAGTGTGGAAAAAAAGTACTGCATAATTACAAACCATGGTAAATAACTTGAAAAAATTAGAAGCCATTTGAAATTTAATTCAACAAATTATTAAAATTGTATTCTGAAGAACTTCCATCTCAATAGAATTTTATTGTCTACGGTTCAGGAAAAAAGAGTAATATCACATTTTAAGAGAGCCTTTACCCTTAAAAACTGACTTGTTGAACACGAACATGCATATTTAAGTCGTGACAAGCCATTACATCCAAATAGGGTCAAACAGGAATTAAACTAACTTTTATAAATCTGATAGCTTGACCCGAGTTTGTATTTACTTGTTATGTATGTTCTAATACAATATTTATCATTACACAGGAGATAACGCACTTAGATTGAAAAATCTTTTTACTCAAGAAAACAATGATAAGCTGTCTGGTCTATAGTAATAGACCATAAAAGAGGCTTGCTATACTTTTAAGAATCATGAGAATGAATTAGCACAATACCTTTGAGAATAATGAGAAAAGTCAAAAGTGCCAGTGAGTACCAGTAATCCCTTTGTACAGCCTCCATCTTAGCCTTCTCGGCAAGAATGAATACTGCATTGACTGAGGAGTGACGAGACCAGGGCTTCCTGTTTGCATGCACTTGAAGGGGGGGAGAAAAAAGTCTATGGGGGGAGGCCTTGGTCTTGAAACCGCCTCAAAACAGTGCTCCCTGCTTGTGTAAATAAAAGACAAAGGTGAAATGTGCTCAGAGCTACTGTTATATTCTTTTCTTCTTTTTTTACCATTTCATTTCCTACTGTTATTTCTGGTCTTGTTGATCCAGCTCATGGAGCAATCAAACGAATGAGAGGACAGAATAGGTCCATTCACTACCACACTTGTTGATAAGAAGACAAAATGGTCAATGTGAAACTTCCCTGGAACACAGCTTCACTGGAATCAGAACAGATATTTACATTTGCTTACACCAAAGTGAACCAAAGAGGGGCTGAAATTAGCCATTAAGGTTTTCATATACATTACACACCCATGCTAAAGTTGACTAAAAAGAGGAATAACAAAATCATCTTTTGGAAATTGATCTTAATGCCTTAATTTAAGGACACCAATCTTCTTTGTGAATGAATAATGTATCGTAAATAAATAAATGTTCTTCCTTAAAATACAGAGGACATAAGAATACACACCCCTATGTTAAATTCCTATAGAGGAAGGCAGATTTTTATTTTTAAAGGCCAGTTATTTCATGGATCCAGGATACTATGCATCCTGACGAAGTTATCTTGTAGCCTGGCGGGGCCATCCTATATCATTGAGATGTATAGTCTGGCATCGAATCATTCACCTCGCTTAATCCAAGGGGCGGGCAGAGAATTGTCTTTCAAACTGCCTAGGCATGCAATAGGCCAGCGCTACGACCATATCCGTATCCGGTAGGCAAAACGGCAAACACATCCTTCTTAGAAAGGAATGACTTAAGTGCATTGTGTTGCTCAACTTTCAAAGAAAAGCACAAGTCCAACTCCTCCAAAGTTGACGCCAACGCCGATTCAAACAACCGCTCTTCGTTCGCCATAGCCACCTTCCTTGTTGTTCAGCGTCACAGGACTGTTGTTATCCTGTTAAGCCCGCCTTAAGACTCTCTAACGAAATAGAGCACTGTGATTGGAGAACATCCACGGTGTTAAGCCAATAGAAATTCCTATGGTTCGATACTAGACGTACAGGCTGAGCAAATTAATTTGCCGCCGCTAGGGTGCGTCTAGATTTCTAGGCTAGTTATCTTGGCCTTTGGAATTAAAATAGCCCCACATCATCACATACAGTACCACTCACCATACCTAGAGATTGACATGGTTTTATTTCAGTTAGCCTAATAGCTGGTTTGATTTGCATTGAGAGATGATCTTATGGAAAGTACCCCATGGTACAGGTATGGTGAAGGGTATGTGATGATGTGGGGCTATTTTAATGCCAAAGGCCAAGGGAACTTTATCAGGTCAACTTTAGCATGGGTGTGTAAACTTATTCTCATAAATGTACTTTATTCTTAAATTACATTGTCACAAGCATGTAGGCATCTAGTTGCTTTAGAAAGAAGGAAATATTCAGTTCCTCATCATATGTCTTGTCAAATAGGATTTTAAAATAAGGGAGGTCAGCACTTAACAGCTTCACACATCGACATAATGTGAGAACTTATGAATTGTGACGTAATCACAATAGTTTTTACAAGCTAAATGTGTTCCAAGTTATTTTCTTTTTCTTTTTGTATTACTTTACCGACTTGACAAAGAAATGATCAATTACACTCAATAGTTCCACTTAATTACACTTTATTTGAAAAGTATAAAATAAAGAAAAATGTAAAAAAATAATAACGTTACAAACAAATCACAACATATTCTGTTTTTATTTTGATACAGAATAGGAATAGCAGCATAGCTCTTTCTGCAACTGAAAACAAGCTATTAGCAATTTTAGTTAAATAAGTTATTAAAGAATAGAAACATTTACATAGGCCACTGTTGCTAAACATTCAAGATTTGTTTAAGGTTCTCCAGGCACTTCAAGAGGTATGAAGTCAGGGGCTCACTTTTCTTCAGCTCTGCATCTGTACAGAACACCAAACAAGCTTTAGGAATGGATGTGCAATCATTCCATTGCATAAGAAGACAATACAGAAACCACGGGTCCCACTGTTGAAAATATATGATCAAACTGAATAGATGCATACCTTTTTTCACTTCCAAGTACATCTCATCGACCTTAAGTCTGAAGGAGGGGTACTTCAAAGCCACCTTTGCCTTTGTTGAGAGATTACACATGCAGTTTCCGTAAGAAATACAGGCTTCAAAAAGAGCACAAAGACAAGGCAGTCTACACTTATATCAACTGCCAGTCTGCTCTAAATGGATAATATGTCTTACTTTCTTTTCTCTGGTCTCAACAGACATTAGAGATACAGTATGTGATTCTAGCAAAAGGTAGTTGATATCGGAGCTCAGCAGCCAATCAAATTACACCGTTTCCTTGTAATTCCGTGTTGTTGAAGCCATGTGTTGACAGGACAGAATTGTTTATGGGTCGGTCTGATCCACAAGCTCCGGAGTTTGCACAACCACAAGAGTGTAAAAACTAAATGGACAACTAGAGGGCTGCGAGGTGCAATCTGTTGAACTGTTGACGAAAAGCACCTTTAAGACCAATAGCTTGGTTAGAACAGACTGAGCTAGCAATGGATGCGTGGGGCTGAGGTACCTTCTGATAGCTGTGCAGAAGAGCCCACAGAGCAGAGGCGCCGATTGCACGCACGTCCAGGAAGTCACTGTCCAGACAGGACACGAGCAGACCAACCGTCTTGTCTAAAACATAAAAAGATCAGAGAGAGAGAAAGATCAGAGAGAGAGAAATAACAAGACATTAAAAAAAAAAACCAAATTTGAAAAAATGTACAGTGACACCCAAATTGTATACATACTAGGAAAGCACCCAACTTGGGCTTTAGATTTGAGAACTATTTGTGTACATATTTCAAATTTCAATGGTAGCACTTATTCCAACGTCAACATTTGTTCACCACTTGCTCAGACTCAACTCAAAGCCAATGAAAAACTGTTTGAAAACAAACGATTGCCTTTGATTGTCCTTTTCAACGCACCAACCTATGTTGTTTATTACCATTCTACTGTTCACTGTACTAGGGTGAGGACTAGGAGTGCAAGCTGCCAGAACCCAGCTGACTTCTACATGGCAGACGTCAAAGCAATCATGTCAACATAAAACTGTCCTCTAGCATCATCACTCATACGTGGTAAGTCTCTGCCGATGAGTCCGAGCAGTGTATGCTGGTCTCCTTCATGTCACATTACGACAGTTGAGTCAGTATGAGGGAGCCATGGAGCCAGGCCCAGTCAAAAGCCAAGCCCAATAAACAAAGCCAATACTGTTTGTACAGCGAGAGAGCGAGAGAGAGGGAGCGAGAGAGAGAGCGCAGGACAAAGAGTCAGAGTGAGAGACGGAGGAAGAGAAGAGAGCGAAAGCTACAGAGAGGATGAGAAAGAAAGCGAGCAACAGATACAGACAGAAATTTGAGACTGAGAAACAGCCAAATAGACAGACGGACGGACAGATAATAGATAGTGTTGTCAAACAGAAAGACATACAGACAAACACTCAAACCCATAAACGTGTCCCATGACACCCCCTGCAGAGGCATTCCCCTGTGGCCCTCTAAGGAAGCCCACGGAACACAAGGATGGGAGCAGAGGCTTCACGCACTAGTGTGTGCTGGACCAAACATAGTAAGCAGGGCATAATAAAACAAAACAATAAAAGGCTGCACTTGTGCTTAAGCTGATCCCTTTTATTACAACATCTTCAACTCGTCTTTTGAAGACATTCTAATAAAAAGATTCAGTTATGAGGAAAAATGCAGGCTTTGCTTGCTCTCTGTTACTAAGGTGAAGCACGCGTACCGTTGGCCAGGACCTTGGGCTTGTTGGCGGAACTGAAGCAGATGTTGTGGAGGATGAGGAGGGCGGCGGGTTTGGGTCTGGTGGCGGCCTGCCGCTGGTTCTGGTTCTGGCTCGGTCTCTGGTTCTGGGCCAGCTCGGTCAGCAGCTCCAGGCTGCCGTGGAGCTTGAGCAGCATCTGCTGGCCGTCCTCCCCAAACGAGACGTTGAGCAGCAGCCGCAGCCACAGAGCGGCCAGGGAGCCGGCCGACGACGAGGACCTGCGGCCCGGCCTGGGGAGGTGAGCCGTCAGGAAGTTCTGCAGGAAGTTACTCTGGAGGACAGAGGGAGATTATTATCCAACAGCTGCCTTACTTCAGAGGATGGTCACAGAGACAGAATGAAAGGATGTAAGAAAGAGGACACAATGGAGTTGAAATCTTAAAAAACCTTCTAAAAAACAAAATTGCAGTGGCGGACATGGCCAGGTTGGTGTGTGTGTGTGTGTGTGTGTGTGTGTGTGTGTGTCTGTGTGTGTGTGTGTGTGTGTGTGTGTGTGTATGTGTGTATGTGTATGTGTGTGTATGTGTCTGCATGCTAAATGCCACCTTCAGGATGGTAAGCAGAGGGCGAACAGAGGGCCAGGCACTAGATGTGTGTGTGTGTGTGTGTGTGTGTGTGTGTGTGTGTGTGTGTGTCTGCATGGTTAACGTACCTTCTGTAGGATGCCTTTGCAGTCACGGGAGATGGCCAGGTTGGCGAGCAGACAGAAGGCCAAGCTCTGGATGTGGCTCTGGCTGCTGCCGGCGTCCGGGGCAGCCTGGGAGGCCAGCTTCATCACGCCGTGCATCAGCGAGTTGGTCAGCGGCCCCCGAGGCAACACTGCAGCCTGACCTGAACCCGAGACACCAGCGGGACAGCCGCCGCCGCCTCCACACACAGCACTGCACGCTGAGGAGGGAGTGGGGGAGAGAGAGAGAGAGAAAGTGATGGAGGAGAGACAGGGAGACACAGAGGGGGAAAGAAAGGGGGGGGAGAGGGAAAGGATGAGTGACAGGGAAAAAAGAGGGGGAGAAAAAGAAGGAAACAGGAAAGCAAAGACAGAGCGAGAGAGAAACATGTGAAAGATGGAGATGGACAGAGAGACAGGGATGGAAAGATGGAGGATAAAAATGGAGTGAGAGAGAGAGAGGGAGAGAGAGAGTATGAGAGAACGAGATTTGGAGATTAACACACTTATCAGTGGGTTAATCTCTCCAACCACATATATAAATGACACACTTACCTCGGTACTACCCCTCACACACACACACAAACGCACACACGCACACACACGCACACACACGCACACACACACACGCACACGCACACGCACACACGCACACACACACACACACACACACTTTCCCCGTCATTACAGTGGGATGGAAAAGAAGACCGTTGTCAAACTGTTCAGTGCCGATTGTGTGGGAGAGAGCGCGGGGCCCCAGGTTGCTTTACTGGGACCCCAATCAGAAACTTCTCAAAAGGTCCCTGACTGACAAACAGAAAAAAAGAAAAACTTACTCAATCTGCTCAAAAGCCCCACTGACTATCTGCCAACTAACTTTCTCTTTCTCAGTCTCTCTCAAGCGTGGGCGTTTATCAGGCTGGAAATTGTGCAAGAGTGTTGGGACACACAATGAATGCGCCCCTGAATGCGTGTAAGGGTGTGCGTGTGTGTGCCGTTGTTTCTGTGGGTGACAGTGAGTGTTGCCGCCTACTTCATGTCTATAAATAGATCAAGGGGAAGTGGCACACACGCGCACACACACACACACACACACACACACACACACACACACACACACACACACACACACACACCAAGGACCCTGGGCCTTCAGAGAAAGGGGCTCAGTTACTGTAAAAGCGCACCTAATCCACATGCTGAACAGGTAGAGCACAAACAGACAGCAGAGCTGGAAACAGTGACTTCACACAACAAAAACACTTTGACAGACTCAATTGCACCACAATGGGAACACAACAGTTTGAAAGGCTATGAAACACATGCAGTACAGTGCCGTACGTGCTTTCTAATAATAAAAGTTAAAGTGCCAGTTGTGACAGGGCACTCTTCAGATGCATTTCCACTCCGTTATCTCAAATGATGTGCCAATGTTACACAGTCTTGACTTGATTTCAGACTTTCAGTTTTAAAACATCTTGCAAGAAAAGATAGGAGTCTTGCAAAGGGGTGGGGAGTGGGGGGCTTTTTTTTGCTGCTAGTGGTTCAGTTGCAAATGCAATCGTGCGAATGCGCACGCACACACACACACGCACGCACGCGCACAGACACATGCACACGCACAGACACATACACACACACACAAACGTACACACACACAAAGACACACAAAGACAGACACACAAAGACAGACACACACAGACAGACACAGGAACACCTGTTGTACTTTCCATGACCTCAACCATGCACACGTCTTGCCATAAAACCAAACATAGAGTCCACACAGTGAGACACCCACCCACTCACAGAACTCCACGCAACAGATGCAGGTACGGTATATGTGCATGCAAACACACACAATGCATTTCTAGGGTTATGCAAGGAATCACTGGTACGGCAGCCTTACCCTCTGGTACCACATACACATTGACAAAGACAGACACAGACACTTGTGAATACTCTTGAGTAATGTCAGGCTCCAGTGGTAAGGTATGACAAACAGCTCAGGGCCTTTGTGGGGTTTAATCTGATCTTAAGCCACCCTAAAATCTTAAATAAATCATCTCATCACTCCTCTCATCCTCCCCCGATAGTTCTCTCTCTTACCCCTTCCTCTCTTTTCCCCCTCTTTTCTCTCCATCTTCTATCCCTCACTCTTTTTTCATTCTCTCTATTTCTCTCTCTCGCCCTTTTTTCCTTTTCTCTCTCTCTCTCTCATCCTCTGTTCCTCCACACAATAGAGAGCTCTTCCTTTGACAGAGACATACATTGTGCAGTATGTCCTGGCTCCATTCTTCCCGGCTATACATTAAACATCATACAGAGAGAACGCAGTCTCACATGGGCTCTATTGTCAGTCGCCAGAGGCAACTTGTTCTATAAGGTGGAGATGAATTCAGAGATCTTCAGCGAGACGCTCCAGAGCTAGCTGAAGACCAACAGTCGAATTCAGACGCAGACACACTCACTCACTCACTCACTCACTCACTCACACATGCGCCTGCACGCACACAGACACACACAGCAGTCTCAAACACAACAATGGTCCACAGAGTGTGTGATGCATGAGTCAGACTGACATGCTAACAAAGGCATGTGTGTGGTACACACACAAAAAAAAAAATCGCTGTGCTGATACAGGCAGTTTCTCAGCAGCTCCAGGCTCTTCAGCTCCTTCAGATGGTTCTCCTCCTGCATATATGTGTGTGTGTGTGTGTGTGTTTTGTGTGGTACGCATTGGTGTAGAGTTGGTTGCAGGCTAAAAGATGCATAGATACTTGGACCACAAGCAGAAATACCTCTTCAATTATTGTTCCCACACACCGACTTATGCAGAAAGCCATGACGAACAGATACACAAAGAAGGACTCCAAAGAAATATTGGCGAATAAACATACCATACACATGGGTATGTCAAATGGGTTAATTGACTCCAAATTGCAGTTAACTAGCTAAGCCCTGATAACTGTATGCTTCTCGTTCACACACACAACAATGCTGAAGGCATCACATATACAGACAGGCATAAAACTCTTATATATTTACAAAGAAGTACAAAGAGAAAACAACCACGCTCATACCCACCCTGCCTGACCACACACACACACACACACACACACACACACACACACACACACACACACACACACACACACACTCCCCAGCTAGCATACTGACCAGCACTACAGTTGGCCGTGTAGACACAAAGCAGCTCCAGGGCTGAGGTCATGCAGGGGTCATCCAATAGGAGCCAGGGCCAGAGGGCGTACAGTATGGCAGCCAGACGGGAGTCTGTGGCAGCAGTCTGTCATAGAGGAGTCGGGAGAGCAGAGGAGAGGATGAGGAGGGAGAAAAGAGGAGGAAAGGGAAGAAGAGAGAGGATGGTGCTGAAGAGAGGAGAGAAGAGAAGAGGGAAGGAGAGAGGATGGGATGAGGAAAGGAGAGAAGAAAAGAGAAGAAGAGAGGAAGGGGTGAGGAGAGGAGAGAGAAGAGAAGGAGAGAGAGGAAGGGGTGATGAGAGAGAAGAGAAGGAGAGAGAGGAAGGGGTGATGAGAGAGAAGAAAAGAGGAGAGAGAAAGGGGTGAGGAGAGGGAAGAGGAGGAGAGGATGGGGGTGAGGAGAGAAGAAAAGAAAAGAGGAGAGAGAAAAAGAGAGAGGAAGGGGGTGAGGAGAGGAGAGGAGAGAAGAGGAGGTAAGAGAGAGGATGGGGTGAAGAGTTGAGAGAAGGGAAGAGAAGGGGGATGAGAGAGAAGTGGAAAGGGAGGTTGCCAGAATAGATGAGAGAAGCGGAGAGAGGGAAGGATAGAGAAGAGGCAAGTAGAGGAAATTAGGGTGAAAAGGAGAGGACCAAAGATGAGAGTAAAGAGTGAGACAGAGGAATAGAGGAGAGAAGAAAGGACAGGGAGAGAGGGAGGAGAAGATAGAAGATGAAAGAAGTGGGACAGAGAAGAGGAGAACAGATGAGAGGGGAAACGAGAGGAGAGGGCAAAGGAGAGGGAAAGAGGGCAAGACGAAAGGGAAGAGATTTGGGGATAGGACAAGAAGGGAGGAAGAGACAAGTAGATACAACGGAGAGGGAGGCGAGGGAGTTCAGAGAACAAAATAGGGAAGAGGGAAGAGAGAGGGAGGGGATGAAAGAGAAGAGGATGAAAACAGAGAAGTAGAGAGGATGAGAATATGGCGAAGAGGGGAAAGAAAGAGAAAAGTAGAGAGACAGAGAGCAGAGAGAGAGAGAAAGAGATAAATAAACAGAGATAGATAAGTAGAGAGAGAGAGAGAGAGAAAGAAAGAAAGAGAGAGAACACAGACACAACAAGGGCCTGTGATGAATTTATTCGATGAAAATTTCATGGTTAACACAATAAATAAAACACTGCACATGGACTTGCTTTGCATTCGCTGTGCTGATACAGGCAGTTTCTCAGCAGCTCCAGGTCCATCTTCAGCTCCTTCAGATAGTTCTCCTCCTGCATGTGTGTGTGTGTGTGTGTGTGTGTGTGTGTGTGTGTGTGTGTGTGTGTGTGTGAAGAAAAAGAATGACTCAAATCCATGTTCTATCAGTCCTAAGCAGTTCCATCAAAAGCAGTAAAATGATGGTGATGGGACACACAGATGTCCACTGAGACCAGGCTGACCTTTTTGTTGCGTAGCGCTGCTTTGGTTGGTCTCAGGGACTCTAGGTTGAGGTAAGTGTGAATCTGCCTCATCTGTTCCACTGTGGTGTCCACAAGCCCAGCTGAGGGAGAGAGAGAGAGAAAGGAAGGAAGAAGCTAATAATAGGGCAAGATATGGTCACACTAAACTAATGTGTTACATTTAAACTAATCAGACGTGGCCAGCACATATAGTGCTAAAACAGACACTCTATGCTCTGGGTATATTTGGTGTGTGTGTGTGTGTGTGTGTGTGCGGTCGGCTACCTTTGCACGCATAGCTCTGGGCACTGGAGCTGCAGGCGAGGAGCGCGGTGAGGGCAGCAGCTGTGGGCTTCCTCAGCTGGTCATGGGGCAGAGTGGCCTCGTACCTCTGAACAGGACCCACACAGGAGCGTGAGAACAGCACAATCAGACGCAGCACCCAACACAGGAGCGTGAGAACAGCACAATCAGACGCAGCACCCAACACAGGAGAGTGAGAACAGCACAATCAGACGCAGCACCCAACACAGGAGCGTGAGAACAGCACAATCAGACGCAGCACCCAACACAGGAGCGTGAGAACAGCACAATCAGACGCAGCACCCAACACAGGAGCGTGAGAACAGCACAATCAGACACACACACACACACACACACACACGCCACAATCAGTCGCAGGCTTCGGGAGCTGTAGCGCAAACGGCTGCAGCGTCTGTACCACATTCGGTTCCAAATGCCCACGCAGAGCCCAATGACTGTACTGTATAATGACTATATACCGTAATTTCTATGACGTAAATACACGGGGCAGTTAAAATGGTATTAATATGGTTTTGTTTTTTTAACTTGCATAAAACAGTGTCCTGCGGTTTATACACAATGCGGCTAATACACAGGAAATTACTGTACAGTAGAGGTTAATAATAGCCTGGGTGTTCCCATGCTGCCTTGCGCGCGATTTGATTCACGCTGCTAAGGCAGCCTGGAAACTACCGCCCTAATTTTTGCCTCAGATAGGGAACCAATCACAGAACAAGGGGGAAAGCAAGACAATGATGAGCTATGCACAGACGCATTTGATAGACATCCGTGGCACCCAATAAACGGATCTGGGCATTTTTTTCAAATACGAGAAAATTAACGTTTGGTTCCCAGACCACGTCTCATTGAGAAGTGGTGGCGCTAACCAGGCTAGGTTAATAAGCTAATCAGTGATGCAAAATCTCTTTCTCATATCTTATCAGGCATAGTGGGTACTCTACATTGCACTGTGGGAAATGTAAAACTCCAAAAATAGAATACATTGCGTGACAGTTCTAACCTCTGAAACTGCACTCTGCACCTTTTACACCTGTGAAGTCAGTAGTAACAGCCACATTGCACTGCATAATATGATATAAAGTTATAAAGAATGTCCAGAGCTTGCACCTGGAACTCCATGTGCGAAGGTCTGCCATGCTATGTACAGTATATGTGTGTGTATGTTTTGGTGTTTGCATTTTAACTCAAATCAGTAATTCAAATTCTTTTTTTTTTGCACATTTAATTGGAATAGTTCAGCATTTTATGATATGACATTTTTGGATCAATGCTTGTGGTTGCCTGTGTCTCTCAAGACCTATGCTGATGTGTGGTCACCCACATACCCCAGCACAGAGTCTTATAGTGTGTAGGGGAGAAGGGCTGCGACTGTTGCAGCCCTAGTGGGAAGTGAGGCTTGTATGGTACATAGCTGTAACTCTCCATCATTACACTATTGCTTAACACTTTGACTGTCAAAAAACGCAATAGGCATGTAGAAATAAATGGTTTGTACCCACTGAGAGCTTAAAGTCTCACCTTTCAAACGAGACATAGTATGTGTCCATAGTTATATTCTATAACAGAATACGCTGTGGCTCTACAAAAATCGTCAACAATGATCTAGATTGCTGGCACTCTGGGCCAAAGCTTCCGAAAAACAGCGCGGCATTCAAAGTGTTAAGGTCCGCTATGAAAGGTGAGGTTACCTGCAGTAGGAGTTCACACAGCTGCTCACCCGGGGTGCCATTCAAAAGCTCAGCCAATCGACTACGGCAATCAGGGGTCAGCTGACCAGTCACTTCCTGATCCCGCCTCTTGGCTTCCTCTGACAGCACTACACTCAGGAAGTGAAGAGCAGCTGTGTACAGGCTAGGCTCTGAAGACCACTGGTCCACACATAGGGATATGGTGGCTAAAAAGGGACAAACAGTACAGAACATCAAAGAAGAGAAGAGGAGTCACAGACAAACGTTTGTAACCGTCCAAAATCAGCATCGCCATCATCACGTGTAGCAACATGTAAGCAACATTAAGCACCTGCCCTGCGTATTGGATAAACACTTCATTTCAATACTCACTGCTACTATACTGTGTAAACAAATAAAATTTAAACTTGCACTGTGCTTTGTATGAAACTGCCTGCTAAATAAACAAACACAAATTACTGTATGAAAACAAACAGATCCATTTTTCTGAAGCTAGCAGATCTTCCTCTTCCTCCTGGTGTGCTTGCTAAGCTGCTCTGATGCGGCGGAGGCATCCGTCAGCCCCCCTCCCTGGCCTGACACAAGCTGACAAATCCATCATTAGTCTTAAACAGGGCTCATTACAACCCACCACTACAGGCCCTCCCTCAGCTCCTGCTGGGCAGAGTCTGTCTACCAGACACACACACACACACACACACACACACACACACACACACACACACACACACACACACACACACACACACACACACACACACACACACACACACACACACACACACACACACACACACACACACACACACACACACACACACAGACACAGACACAGACACAGACACAGACACACAGACACACACACCCGTACTCACTAGGTCTGCATATAAATACTCAAACTCAGATATATGGAAATATAGATACATCTGAACAAAAATGCACCAACCTACACTTCCAAATAGACCATTCAAAAATGCACATCCTGTGAATACACACACACACACACTACAGCCCCCAACCCACAGACTCCCTACCTGAAAATGTGTGCCAGTGCCTGTGCATCGCCGTGGCAACAGATGGGAAGAGTGCAGTGGTGTTCCTGCGCACCAGAGTGGCCAGAAGCGTCAACAAGACGGTCCAGGAGTGACGCAGTGCCCCAGCCGTCCGTGAGTCTGACACACACACACACACACACACACACACACACACACACACACACACACACACACACACACACACACACACACACACACACACACACACACACACACACACACACACACACACACACACACACACACACACACACACACAGAGAGAGAGAGAGATGACAACAAAACACAAACTTACAATTCAGTATTACCACATTCTGCTACAATGCACACTTCACTAATCAGCCTTAAGATGCACTTCATCTAACAACATTACATGTATTTATACACCTAAAAAAGTAGTTCCAGAGTTTTGGCCGCATACTTTGAGGTGTAACTTTGCGTTGTAGCCGCTTTACCACCTCAAACGTGCATTAACTTCTGATACCTTTCTGATTATCCATTACATACCACTTTTCTAGGTCCCCATAGCACTCTGCAGTGAACTCCACCAATGTGTAGCACCCACCTGGGTGGTGCACAGCAGCTATTTTGCACTGGAGGTGGAGAGTGATGGAATCAATCAGCACACTAGGGAGATGGTTAGGTTCCCAGACAGAATCAGCCAGGTTGGGAATTTGGGACTGGGGTTGGGAACCAGTACCTAGCTTTAACATCTCCTACAGCACAGTGTCCCCATCACTGCACTGGGGCATTGGGATGGTTCTATGACCAGGGGAAAGACCACCAACAAGCCCACAACACCACTTCCAGCAACATCTAGGACTAACAAAGCCCGCAACTGCTACAACACACATTTCAACTGCAACACACCTCAAACACAACATACACTTCAGCAACAACACTACAGACTGACAAAACAGGACTTTTTTTTTCAACGCATCAGCAATGTGGGTAAGGTGTGAAAACCTGCCCAGCAGAACAGGAAGCAGGTGTCTTTGTGCTGACAAAGTCACCGTACACAATGGAAAGTTCTCTATAACACAGTGAATTATTGCTAAATCTTTTACCAATGACAAAATAATCCTACATCTCATCTACCTCCACCTTTCTATAACACAGACACTCCTTACTCATAATGTGGATGTATTTTGAGGAGAGATGATGTGTGACAAAGGCTCTGCTGGCATCTAATGTCTTAAAGGAAGCACAAATTCTGATCCTGTAGTCGTCGTAAAAAGAATCTAAATCCATATTGGCTAACTTTACACTTCAAAAAGTGTAACATTGCACTTCCATGTCTGATGAAGCTTCAAATTGTTGTGGTAGGTGTACAGTATGTGTGCTTGTCTGTGGTACTGTCTGACTCTGATGTGTGTGTGTGTGTGTGTGTGTGTGTGTGTGTGTGTGTGTGTGTGTGTGTGTGTGTGTGTGTGTGTGTGTGTGTGTGTGCATGTGTGTGTGTGCGTGTGTGTGTGTGCGTGTGTGTGTGTGCGTGTGTGCGCGTGTGTGTGTGTGTGTATGTGTGTGTGTGTGTGCGTGTGTGCGTGTGTGTGCGCGTGTGTGTGTGTGTGTGTGTGTTGGTTACCCAGGTGTGCAGGACTGAGAGTGAGGAGTGTGAAGACATGGCTCAGCAGAGGCTTGAGGAAGTCCAGCTGAGGGATCAGTTCTGCCTGCAGGGAGGCCACAGACTGCAGCAGCTCACAGAACACACCCACATACTGGAGCAGAGAACACACCTGAGAGAGGAGGAGAGGAGAGAGGGAGGGAGAGAGGGAGGGAGGGAGAGAGGGAGGGAGGAAGAGAGGGAGGGAGGGCAATGAGGAGGGGGTTCAGATGGAGAGAGAGAGAGAGAGAGAGAGAGCTTGTTTGCTTGTTTGTTTAATTTAAGGCCATTTCCGCAACGAAGGCTATTTAATGGCCAGAGCATTGTGTGTTATAGAAACTTAAATATGTTTTTTAAAATCTATGCTAGTAAGATATTCTAAAACCTTCAAAGGTGGGACCTTACCAAATCAGCTATAACATTTTGATGATAAAATTGTTGTCTTTTGGGGGGCAACAGATCAAAATATGTCTCACTGACAGGGGCGTTTTGTAAAAATTGGCATAATGGAGGATCTTCACCACTCAATAGAAAGCTATGAATGAATCTTGAATGTCATATACGCCATCTGGTATAGACTATTTGATGTCTGGATTGAAAAGAAAAAAATAGTCTCTTCCTTACAATAGGATGGATTTCGTATAGCTTGTTGAGAGAGAGAGAGAGAGAGAGAGAGAGAGAGAGAGAGAGAGAGAGGGAGGAATGGAGGGGGGGTGAGTCAGAGAGGGAGGGGGGTTAGAAGGAGAGAGACAAGAGAAGGTGTGAAGAGGAGAGGAGGACACCAAAGAAAGAAATAAAGAAAGAAAGAAAGAGGGGATGGCACGTGAGGGGAAAACATTGGGGGCGGGTGAGAGGGAGGTAAGAGAGAGAGCAGGGGCACAGTGAGGAAAGGAAAGTGAAGATTTAAACGTGAGAAAATGAAAGAGAGAGTGAGGAGAGTGAGGGGAAAAAGAAACCGACAAGGCTCAGAGAGACTTAAAAACAGAGGCAAAAAATTATTCATGTGTGTGTGTATGTGTGTGTGTGTGTGTGTGTGTGTGTGTGTGTGTGTGAGTGCTCACTCGCTTTTATGACATTAAACCATGGCAGAAGCCAGCGAGACAGGAAAGCCCCTGTTCTGGTTGCCCTCCAGAATGAAGAGAATAAACAGTTGAAGCAGCAAGTGTCTTTAAAAGCCTGACAGACCTGATTCTTAGCATCCTCCTCATCTCCTGGCAGAAGAGTGGGCGTCTTCAGCTCACTCACACAGCGCTCAATGCCAACAGCATCCACCACGCTGCGGCACAGGAGAGGGACACACACACTAATAAACAGTTCTACATACAGTATATGCACACACAAACACACACACACACACACACACACACACACACACAGATAGACAAACACACACACGCACACACAGTTAAACTCTCAGTTTCCCAGCTCTGGGGTTGTTTGTCCGTTTGACTTCACTCCGAGTCTGCTATAATCGAAAGGGAAAATGAGATGAAGATGCAGGACATTATGACTAGGATTCTGAGCAACTGCCAGAAACTGTGACAGCCAGCTAACCTGAGGCTAGTGTCACAGTCAGAGAGGAAACTGATGGAATTTAAACTCTGGTCTGACACCCTAGAGCTTCACGTTAAACCTGAACCGGACACTTTCAATTCCTGTAAATATTTGGAACATTTATATTTGCAGATTGTTTCTGCTTAACCATTACCAGATAAAACTGCCACTGTCTCTGTCTTCATACAGATATGCTGTAGTGTTGTTGTTTTTGCCATATAAACTTTAATTACCTCTCTACAGGCATTGCTTGCAGTTAGCCAAGGATAGCAATAAATATATAACTAAATAAATAAACAAATAAATGCATGTTAATAGCCAGCGTTAAAGTGCACTGAACCCCTGATAAGGTTCACTGAGCTTTAGCTAGGTAATTCACAATTAACTGCACCCAAACATCCACAAAGTTACCGCAACTGACAACATCTTTCATGGGAGGCTGTGGTTGTGGTTTTTCACCAACACTCTTAAGCTACTTTTATTCTTCTGAGAAACAGGGAAAAAGCTGACCTACGATCTTTCTACCTCTGACCAGGCTACCCTTGGAATACCCAGACCTTCACAAATGTACAATTGGGAGTTGGTCTGGAAAAGATTAATTGGCTTTTCAATTTCAGTAGGGGAGCAACTAGCAGTGAAATTAAACTTAAATTGGTACATCAAACTCTTACCGAATTGTTTCAAAAGTGTAGCAATCTTGTAAACGAAGGTTTTAATTGCAGTTGTTTACTCAATTTCTGAAGAAATACACGTCGATGCCGGATTAGCGATTGTATTTGCATTCCTGTGTTTTAGGGACACTAGAAATGGGCTTCAAAAGAGCAAATCCCAAATTTGCCGAAAGTTCGTATGGGTATTCCCCGGCTGGCTGTTTTCTGGCAAGAAATCTGCTTTCATGTGTACATTCACAACCTCAACCTGATAACCACCACCTTGGGCAAAAGGTGCTAACCACTACTGTGACAAGAGTTTTGTAAATCATGTGACATTTTTTGTAAATCTAACTCAATCAGAAACCCCATGATCAAACAGCCATAAGGAAGTGGTCTTTTTCCTGTACGTATGGTGTATTGATATGTGTATAGGTATGAGCAGTGAGAACTACTAGGTAGTATGCTTTCCACAACCATCTAAAGTCTCTCACTTTGATTTTTGTTCCCTCTATTAGAGCACTAGGGGTGTCACAATTCTCCAAATCCTTTATTTGATTTAATTTAATTTAATTCATTCATTTATAAATAAATAAATACATTCATTTTAAAGTTACAATTTTTAATCTTTTTTAAATGATATTACTATTAATACATCTATTATGTTGTTTATTTGTATTATTTTTTTGCCTTATTTCCAGATATGTTTTGGGGGCTTTCATCTTGAAACCACTTTTTTATTTTGAAACAATTCCTACCACGAGCTACTAAACAGAATAGACAAACATGTACGTGAACACAGTAAAATGAAATAACACTGAATGACAATTTGATTGTCATCGCACACTCCGAAGAGACGCAAGGGTAGTGTTCACGGAATATTACTGTACACTGTAATTGTGCATTTTAGGCCTTAGTAATTTTGTAATTTATCTAGAACTTCACTTGCAAAGTTGAGTAACTGATGTGACTAAATGAACCTCCAAATATTTCTACACCCGTGATTTCAGAGAAGCAGGAGGGGGTTGAGTTCAGATGATGTGTTTTTAAAGTGGCTGTAGCTTAAAGTTTGAGGAGATCATGTTGTCACTTCAACACGCGTGTTTTTTTCCCCTCTTGGCATGCATGCTGGACCTTACGCTGGGGGTGTGGCTGCATGCATTTTCAACTTAAAACTGAAATTGTGTTATGACACCCTTATATAGCACCATGCAATGAAACCACCAGTGCAGAGTGTGTGTGTGTGTGTGTTGAACTTGAATCTTGACAAGTCTGTAGGATGTGGTTGTTTGTGATTCAGTACTCCTGCATAGTGGTGGTACTATACATGTAGGTACTGTCAGTGGTGGAATGTAACTAAGTACAAATACTTTGTTACTGTACTTAAGTAAATTTTCCACGTATTTGTACTTTACTTAAGTAGAATTTATAGTGCATACTTTTGACTTTTACTTTGTTACATTTTACAGCAATTATCTGTACTTTTACTCCGCTACATTTCTACAACACCATTGTTCCTTTTTACGATACATTTTATGATCAGTTTTTTTCTCTCTCTCTGACAAACACGTTTGTTTTACCAGGGGGCGGAGTTGCTACCAAAGATTCTGGAGCGTTACCTGTCTGTTATCTGCAGTGTTAGGGCCTCCTCTCCAATGAGATTGCTATCCGCAAATCAGCGAAGTTACAGGCTATGCCCATGCTTCTGTCACACGTCTGATCATTTACGGCACAAATGAATGGTAGACTATTATAGAACCGCTGGCCGAAAAAAAACGTAACATTTTCCAGATTAGGAAATATTTCTTAATTGTGTGTGATCAAATAAAGAGGCATAGCCTACAATTGGGGGGTAGTAATGTGAGCGCTCATTCAATGTCTATGTGCGTCTGCGTGAAGTGAAACTGAACCTAATCATAAAGACACCTTTCTCAGCAACTTTTCTGTTCAATCAGTAGAATTGGCATTACGATCCACCCGACGTTTCCCTTGTCTACCCCGTTAAACTTCAGGCTCTCGTGTTTTGCTGAATGATGATAGCAATAATTTTACGGTTAAAATTAATAATAATTTAATTTCTAGACTTGTTTCCGTTGGCCATGTGACCCTTCACCCTCCCCTCCCCCAATGAAATGCTAATGTACTGGTTCTAAGGGCTATCAGATCCACAGGACAAAGGATGTTACCTTGATATAATGTATCCATGTATCATGAAATGTAAATATATTCATGTTTGGTATCATTGTGATAGTCTCAGTACAAGGATTGTAATGATTTGATTGTGAGAATGTTTAGAACATTCTATAAGTGATATTTATGATTAGGTTCAGTTTCACTTCACGCAGACGCACATAGCTTAATTAAAATGCCACAGCCCATACTGATTTTTCTTTTAGAATATAGATATTAAGAGAATAAATCATTATGCAAATACTTTTAATACTTAAAGTACATTTAAAAGCAGGTACTTTTTACTTTTACTTAAGTAGGGTTGTCATTGTGGTACTTTTACTTTTACTAAAGTAAATATTTCTCTGTGTATTTGTACTTTTACTTAAGTACTGAGTTGCAGTACTTCCTCCACCACTGGGTACTGTATGCTATGCACTGTGCACTCCGGTGTGGTCTTCTGTGCATGAGTGCAAATGCAGTCGCATCATGTTAACATCTTCATTCTCCATACAGGTGGTGGCAGTGTGTAAGTGTGTGTGCAGTGCACGTACCTGGCCATGGCTGGCAGAACCTGATGGAGTGTGAGGGCGGTGAGCGTGAACTCGGGCAGCACGGCCAGCAGGTTGGCCAGGACGCCGCAGAAGGCCGACACCAGCGGAGGGGTGACGACGGCTCCAGACACACTCCGCTCCACACACGCCTCGCTAACGCGGGAATCCTGGGAAAGCACCGAGTCGCTGCTGTCTGCATCGCTCTGACCTGCAGCAAAAACAGCTGGGTAATATATGTCTGTTTACATACCATTTTTAATCATTTCACTGGATCTCATCGGAAATGTGAAAGTAAAGTTGTCAACTACCAAGTTATTTCACAATTCTGTCAAAGCAACCAGCTGCAGTGTATAGCAGTGGCCGTCATAATAAAGACGAATAATGCTGAACATTGAATTGCTGAATGTTGAGTGTTGCCTCTATGCTGAATAGGAAGATCTGTCTACTTTTCTGCTCTTTCCCATCCCAGCGCTTATAAGTCCTGATACAGCAGCTCTTCTGCTGACTGGAGCTCTAACACTCTGGCACTGCTGGCATCACATCACGCTCCACCAGCTTCAGTGCCGCAACTGTAAGGACTGGATCATTCCGTGGGGGTATTTTAGGCTTCCCCTCCACCCCTCCACCCCACATCCAGTACCTTGTGCGGTGAGTCTGTTGACAGGCGAGTGCTGGGCGAGGGCCAGCGAGGATGACAGCGCCGGGGTGTGCACTCCGCTCGACCCACCTGGCTGGATCTAATGGGGGCAGGAAGCAGGCGGCAGGATTCAGTGACAGCCTTGTCCTCTTCCTTCCCCTCACAGCATATTTTTAGTGGGGTGCTATTCTCAGCATACAGTGCTGTCTCAGTCAGACACATGATTTCAAATAATATAAACACACACACACACACACACACACACACACACACACACACACACACACACACACACACACACACACACACACACACACACACACACACACACACACACACACACACACACGCACGCGCACGCGCACAGTGTATTCCTGGGGTTGCTAGACTGGATCTTATCCTCTAGAAACTGTCAAGTGGGAAGAACCCGATCAGTGTGCATAATATATATACAGTATACATATCCCTATATATATATATAGTGGTGTGATTGAGTAGGAGGATGGCAATCTTGTGTGCGCTGTGTGCATATATTCATGTATATGCTTGTCTATATCAGTGTGAACAGGGTCTTTATGTGTGTGTGCGAGTGAGTGTGTGCTTGTGTGAGTGTGCGTGCGTCTGTGAATGTGCGTGAGTATGAGTATGAGTGTGTGTGTGTGTGTGTGTGTGTGTGTGTGTCTCTGAGTGTGTGTGTTCTCACCAGCGTGCTGGATGTGGAGAGGGAGCCTGAGGCTTGGCTGTGGCTGCGCTGAGCAGATGGGCCTCTCCAGTGCCGCAGAGAGTCGCTCAGATCTGCCACAAATCAACAGCAAGCGAACAAACAGACAAGTAAACAAGTGAACAAAACCATCACCATAAACTCAACCTGACGCCTGTGCACTACCTTCAGGGAGGCTGGACAGATGACACACCGCATGTTTACATGGACAGCAGCGAGAGAGAGGAGAGCTTTGACTGAGCCGCGCCTGGCTGACATTGACGGCAGTCAAAAGCACGAGAGTGATAACTAGCGCAGCTCATTATCGGACTGTCAGGCAGCAACTCCGCGCTGAAAATGTGCTCACAAAAAAAGTTCAGCATCACGATAATGATTTGAGTCTAATTAAAAAGAGGGCACATATTTAACAAAGTTCACACGGTTGTCTGGAAATGTGAGATAGTTAGAGGCTGTCAGATGCCAGTCTGTCTGCAACTCACTTCAGACTTTATTACAACTTTATGCGTGAGAGGCAGTTAAAGTAGATATTGTGCAGCCAGCGTTTTGAAACACACTGTCCCGAATTGCACTCAAACCACATACTCTTTGATAGCCTGACGAGCCATACCCACATCAAGATGTAGGGTCTGGGAACTATCCATTGGCACTGCTCAATCGGAGAGGCGGGATAAACAGTTGTCTAGATTTCTAGGCTAACTCTTTTGACATGAGAAGTAAACCAACTAGCTAGGAGAGAAGAACCTATAGAAGCTAGCTCTTGTGGCAAGGAGTAGGGAGTGAGGATCATAGTTTATGTCAGATGCTATTATGGCGGGATCTGTACTAGAGTTGGTTATAGCAGATTTTGTGTGATCTGCATTAAGAGACACACAGGGCAGTGATAGACTCTTAACCTTCATCCTCCTACAGGAGATGCATGAAACCTATCTAATCAATCACTAGCACTTGTCTTCATGCATCAGGTAGTGAGATTTACAATAGTCTTCATTACAGGGTTACCACTCTTAGTCAAATATAAAATTCCATGACTTTTCCCTGACAAAAAAAATCTTAATTTCCATGACCTACTATACAATGAATAGTACAATATACAGACCAATGATGTCAGAGCAGCCGCGTAGCATTCAAGAATCTTTTACTTTTTTAGATTGGGAGATGAATACATGGGCAAAGTTGGGCTACTCAAGCAAGCAGTAAATCGAATAACTTTTTTTAAGCAAGTAGCAAGTACATTCTAAACTTCTACAACTAAATTCCCTGATATTCCATGACTTTGCCACAAAAATGATAAAATTCCCTGACTTTCCACGTCTGGAATAGACTTTCCAAAATTCCATGATATTCCAGAAATTCCACGACCCGTGGGAACCCTGTCATTATGGCAAGGTTTGTGCCTGAGAAAGCTACAGCCGACTTTGCAGCATGTCCTGGCTGGACATGCGTAAAAGCGTACCTTCCGCGTCCTCGCTGTGATGACTGGGTGCCCCGGGGGGGAAGTTGAGGTCAAACGCGTGGCGGCCGCGGTAGCAGGTCTGTGCCATCTGCGTGGCGTGCTGGAAGAACTGGCAGTGGTAGAGCAGGGCCTGCAGGGCGGGCAGTCCCACCAGAGACACGGCCGACGCCTCGTCATGCACACACGGGTGCTGGGACACAACACAAGACAATGTCAACAGAGCAAATCTAGATCTCAAGAAAAGGAGACTATGGACAACATGTCTAACTCATAAAAGGGGGTTATGGAGAATACCTTTAATAACTCACTCAGAAGTGGTTTATTAAGTGTTTATTATGCACAATGGCATATCGTTCACTTTTTAACATTCCTGACTGTAACTGTAGAATTTCTAACTCATTATTAAGTGATTGTTACAGGGTCAATGACTAAACTTCTGTATGAAAGAAATTATAACAGTTAATAACACATGTTACAGTCTCGTGAATGTGTAAACTATAAATTCTACAATATTCTGACAGTCCTAACAGCATTCTCCTGTTAAAATAAAATCGCAAAAACTTGTTGATTAGTCAGACAACGGCTTAATACCTGGAACACTGACAGAATAGGATAAAGTCCTGCCTGGTTTTCACTACCCATGAGCAAGTATTCAAGTAAATTAAGTTATTACAACTTAATGTCAGTGAGACTGGGACCAGCACAGAGCTGGTATCAGATATGGGTTTTGGACACAGCTCAATTCCAACTCCTGGCTCAGGAATTGAGGTTTCCCCCCCAGAAAAAAGTGGTTTAATTTTGCAGTACTGCAACGGGGGATTGAGGTCATGAATTTTTCAGCCAGGAGCGACCACCTCTGGTCAATAATGTTACAGGTGCCAGAGATCTGTGGCATCCATTTTAATCACATTCATCAAAAATTCCTTTTTTTCCCTCACTGCAAATTTCCCAGTATATTACCTGCCAGGCACAGCTTTTGGCCTCCTCACTGTTGGCGGGCATGGGCATGACCAGAAGGTTCTGCAGGATAAACGCAGCCTGAGGAGAGAAGACAGGAGAAAGGGAACGCTAAAGTCAGCAACACTGCCATCTGGTTGTGACTTAGTGGTAGCACAAGTGGTTCTAAATAATTCAATGCCTTCACACTGAATGACATCTAAGCTTCTCAGCCAACACAATTACAAAGACCTCTGTGCCTTTTGGGTGTACTGCATAGACACTGCAGCAAATAATGTTGGTACTTTTTGCTATTGCGTGAAATGTGCCATTGGCATATCTAAATATGTACCAGCATATGTAGACATCAAATATCACATTTGATCATTGTTTAGAGTTATTGTTTAGCGTTTATCATGTTTGGTGAGTGCATATGTGTGTGTGTGTGTGTGCGCAGGTGTGTGACGGAGGGCCCCCACCTCCCTGCGGACCATGCTGCTCTCGTTGGACTCGAGCAGGATGTTGAGTAGAGTCCCCCACAGACCCCCCGAGATGTTCTGGCAGCTGGACGCTAGTGCCATGCAACCCGTATCTAACGACGACAGCGCTGAGCCCACTCCAAGACTGGCAAAGCGCACCTGGGACAGGAGAGGAGAGGAGAGGAGTGGAGGGGGCAGGAGGGGAAAGGAGAGGAGGAGGGGGGAGGGCAGGAGAGGAGAGGAGAGGAAGAGAAGGTGAGTGGAGATAAGAGTCAGAAGAATAAAAGAAGATGTGGACATAGAGCTGGACAAAAAGCAGGAGACCCATAGAAAACAGAACATGTCCTGAACTAAGATGTACACTGAGATATATATATATACACTACCGGCCAAAAGTTTGGGGTCACTTAGACATTTTCATTCCACTCCATTATAGACAGAATACCAGCTCCAGCTTAGATCAGTTGCATTGTTTTCAGAAGATTTCAGATTATATTATGAGAAGTAAACAAACTAGCTAGGAGAGAGAAGAGAAGGGCAGAAGTTTTCAGATTATATTATGTGTTAACATAATTGCAAAAGGGTTCTCAACTGTTGTAGAAATAAATGGCTGATCTTTAATGCAATATCTACATTGCCCATCATCAGCAGCCATTCATCCAATGTTCCAAAGGCACATTCTGTTTACTAATCTGATATAATTTTAAAAGGCTAACTGAGAAAACATTGGAGAACCCTTTTGCAATTATGTAAGCAAATAATGTCATCTGAAAACTTCTGCCCTTCACTTCTCTCTCCTAGCTAGTTTGTTTACTTCTCATAATATAATCTGAAAACTTCTGAAAACAATACAACTGATCTCAGCTAGTATTCTGTCTATAATGGAGTGAAATGGAAATTTCTAAGTGACCCAAAACGTAGTGTATATATACATACATATTGCATTTTGTTCTACCATTAATGTACATCAAATTTACTTTGACAAACTGTCATTACATTACAATGACCACATAGAAAGTCATAATATTTGGCTGCTGTGTAGTACATGAGTAGGTTCGATGTGGCTAAGGACTCCACAAACTACACGTTTGCAGATATAACGCCTACCAGTAAAAGTTTTCTTCAGAACAAATATATTAGTCAAGTGAAAAGTGAACTTTCCAACATAATATATATATATACACACACAAATTATAATTAAAAATGTCCCTGTATCTTCCAGGTGTTCTAATTAGTGTTTGACCCCTTTAATGACTCTGTGGTTTGAAACTGCACCTTGCTATTAAGTTTGCGGTGATCAAACGGGGGCGTTTGAAGAGTGGTCTGTGCAGCGCTGGATAGGATAGAGTGTGTGTGTGTGTGTGTGTGTGTGTGTGTGTGTAGCTCAGCATTAATATGAGGCTGTAACTGACTGACAAAATGCCGGAAGCTCTATAAAGGGACCATACACTAGAGAAGTTTGAGAAGCTGTTCACACACCAAACTCTGCACAGCAAAATGTGTGTGTGTGTGTGTGTGTGTGTGTGTGTGTGTGTGTATGCATGTACATACGCAGGGCTCTACACTAACATTTTTTTCCAGGAGCACTTGTGCCCCCAAGTTAAAAAATTTAGGAGCACAGACAAAAATTTGGGAGCACAGTCAGTTCTGTACTTAACTTACACATAATCTAACATTACACTGCAGCTAACAGTTAAACATGCCAGTGCACCAATTGCGAATATTAAGAATGACTGACAACATTTAGGCTACAGGAAACAGGATTTTAAAGATCAGTGCCTACTTTATTTTCAGTCTGTTTTATTTTCCTACATTTTGTTAATGTAAAATAATATAATACATTGCCATATTTGCATTTAGCCTGTATATCAAGTATCCTGCCAAATGTAGGCTAATTTATTTATTTGTGAATCCACCTGTAGCTAATCCAAATATGCCCATGTGACCTATCTGACTGCATACTGCCTAATACTACTACTAAAACAGTCAATTTTCTCTTCCACAAAACATAGTCTAATCAAGGATATATATATATTTTTATACTTTTATTTTTTTATTTGAAATATCTGCATTGCTGGGGGCAGTAGCCAAACGTTAGGCCTACACTCGTTTTGCACTTAAGCTTGTATTCGGTGTAAACAAACAAGCATGCGTGGAAGCCTGGAGTTGTCAGTTGTCAGGAGTATTACGGGAAGCTACTTTTATGCCTGTTCGCTACAGCTATATTTTGCATATTGCAGCCAATACGTCAACTGGGCTAAAAAGCATGTTAGGTTACCTTTCCTTCTCTCACTGCATTCTCAGAATCTTATCCTGTTCCTCCTATATCCAATTAATTCGGTGGATAGAAGGCGGAAGAACTAATTTATTCAATCTTTTCATCTTGGCTGGCTAGTCTAACTTTCCGCTTTCTCTGCGCGCTCATGGATTTCATAGAAGCGACTACTACTATCGAGTCCCAACGCGAAACTGCTAACGTTGATGGGAGGTGTAGTTTTATGCTGCATTCGCGACGTGATTCTATGGTTTGCACCAGTACTGTTTCTCGATGTTGCGGTGTATTTTGTAGACAAACATTGACATGGTTAGAAGTCATTCGCACCAGTGCGCCTAAATATTTTTTAGCACTCGCACATCATCATTTTTACTCGCATATGCGAGTGAAATGGGCGCACTGTAGAGCCCTGATACGGAAGGTTGTTGGGTGAGAGGTCAGTCACATTGAGTGCATACAGAGTGTGTTTGTGTGAAGTAGCACAATGCATGCACCAGTAAGGTTCTGTGTGAATCATGTGTACATTTTATGCATGCGGTCTTATATGTACTATCCTATATGTATCTATATTGAGTGTGCTATTACCTGTGTGTGTGTGTGTGTGTGTGTGTGTTTTGAGATGCTAACCTCGGGGTCTCTGTCTACCCACAGTGGGATAAGCCAGGTGAGCTCAATTCGCGCTGCAGTCTGCTCCTCTGCCCTCTGCTCCTGAGATAGACACCAGTGGGACATCCAGTCCTGTTACACGCACACACACACGCACGCACGCGCACACACACACACACACACAAAAATACACACAAACACAAGCAAATACACATTAGTCAGACATCATACTCAGAGCAGTCACACACAGACATGTCAAAAACACAACCATGGATATCAACATTCAAATCACACTCAGACCAGTAAAATAAACACAGGCTCCCTCTCACAAACATAAACAAATGTGTATGCATGTCACACACACACACACACACCTATTAGAGCCAGCTGATAGGGGTCTTCCACCCCATTTCTCTCCCTTGAGGGAGACATGCACATGTGTGTCAGACCAGCGTGTTAAATTATGGAAATGACAAGTTGGCACACAGGCGGCATTAACATACTTCCACTGCCACGCACGCACAGCACGCCCACACATACACAACTGAACACACACACATACACTGGCTGAAAGCAATTCTTTGCTTGTTCAATCCCATGGTATGTGTGGGTTTTTTTTTTTCATTATTGGTCAAATGGTTGTTTTAGAAGTGTTTGGATTATAAAACACATACAATTCAATAAATACACACAACTGAAGTGCCTACAACTGAGCTGAATGACAATGATCAAAACAAAGAATATCCCAAGCAATGAAGACAGTAATGGTCTGTGATTTAGAAGTTATCACACACACACACACACACACACACACACACACACACACACACACACACACACACACACACACACACACACACACACACACACACACACACACACACACACACACACACACACACACACACACACACACACACACACACACACACACACACAAACACACCTTATCTCTACTCTGGGCGATCATCTCATGGGAGAGGTGCAGCAGACAGATGATTGCATTCTTGGTGACGCCTTTACCCATGAAGGACATGGAGTTGCCCCCCCACTCCACATAGAAGGAGGAGATTACCTGAGGGGGTGAACAGAAGGGAAGGAGAAGAGGAGGGAGGAAGGGAGGGAGAAAGGGAACAGTTGAGAGAGGATAGAGGAAGGAAAGAGGGAGGGATGGAGGGAAAGAGGGTAGATGGAGGAATAGAGGAGGTGGAGGTGAGAGAGGATGGAGAGAGGAAGGGATATCAGAAGGGAGAGAGCAGAGTGAGAGGTGGGTGGAGAGAGAGAAAGAGGAGATATAGGAGGTAAAGAAGGATATGTAGGGGAAGGGATGTAGGGAGTTAGAGGGAGAGAAGTAGAACAAAGAAAAAAAGGAGAGATGGAGAGAGGGAGGGGGGGAGAGGGGGAGGAATGCAGAGTAAGCAGAAGGGAGAAATGAATGGATAGAGGCATTGAGAGGTAGAGCGGAAGGATGTAGAGAGGGAAGAGAAAAGGCACAGAGTAGGATGGAGAGAGTAGGAGTGGAGAGAATAGAAGAGGAGGCAGAGGGTAAAGAAGGGATAGAGAGGGGAAAGGTGAGGAGGAAGAGAATGAGTTGGAGTGGAGAGAGGGACAGAGAAGGAACAAGAGAGGAAAAGAGGAGACAGAGAGACAGAGTGATGGAGGAGGAGATAAGAGGAAGGAGGGATGTAGAGGGAGAGAGGACAAGAGAGGAAGGAGAGAGGGGTCATTTGTAGTCTGTACACATGGTGGTTAATAAGAGTCATTAAGAGAGGCTTTATGGCCCAGGAGGAACAGCTGGGCCCTCTGGAGCTCAGAGACCAAACACACACACACACACACACACACACACACACGTATCCCATAGCAACACTTAGGGAGGCTGGTGGCCATGCTCTCTCACCCTGTGTGTGTGTGTGTGTGTGTGTGTGTGTGTGTACCTCCAGTAGCCCACTTAGGTATTTCAGGCAGAGGGTGTGTGTGTCCAGCTCCTGCTGCGGTGAGTGTGTGCTCCAGCCGGGCAGGGCGGTCAGGTGCTTCATGCTGCGCAGGGTGCGCTCCAGCGAGGGCAGGCCGTAGAAGCGCGGTGCCTCGGACACACGCAGACGCTGCAGCAGACGCTGTGCCAGCACCGACTCCAACACACTCGCCAACGTCACACACACACTACATGTAGCACACACAGAGAGAGAGAGAGAGAGAGAGAGGGAGAGAGAGAGAGAGAGGGAGGGAGGGAGAGAGAGAGAAAGAAAGAAAGAAAGAAGGAGGGAGAGAGAGAGAGATCAATATTAAGTTGATACCCAACATGTTATACCTGTAGCCGATGGCAACAATGACTGCATTTTATTTGCATTGATTTGCTTTGCTTAGATTTGAGAGAGAGAGAGAGGGGGGGGGGGTAATTAATTTAGGCTTAACATCATGTCAGTGCTCATGGCTAATTTCATGGGGAAAAAAGGTGAATAAAGAAGGTTACAAACAGTGAGGCAAAGTGTGTGTGAGAGAGAGGGCGAGAGAGAAACACAAAGACTGACGTGTCAAATTCCTCTATTATCAGTCAAAATGAAAGAGAGAGAGAGAGAGTGTGAGAGTGAGGCAGAGAAAAAGAAAGGATTGGGCAAAGGGAGGTAGAGATGGACAGATGGACACACAGAGTGAGAAGCCAGATATGAAAGAAAGTAGAAATAGTTGAGAGACAGAGAACTCATTAAAACACCAAAACAGACCGACGGAACCAAATAAGAGAGAGAGAGAACTGGAGAGGAAAAAGCAGAGAGAGACAGGTATTAGTCATACCTAACCCAGGTCACACACATTAGAGAAGCCCTCGGTGGGTTTACCTTCACAGGACATTGAGTATTCCAGCCTTCACCATCTGTGTGTGTGTGTGTGGCTCAGACATTGGGTTTGCTCGAGAGCGGCCTGAGGGTGTCATTTTTTAATAACCGATTAAGGTTTCTGTTCCCCGATTCAACCAGATACCCATTTCTGCGGCGTGGGGCGGCAGAGAGACTAATTAATTCAGCAGAGGGGGGCCTTTGAGGTAAGGAAAGAGCAGTCTTCCAGAAACAAAAACGTTTTTTACTTTGCAAGAATATATCAAACTCGTCAGACTAAACGCTTCCGTGCCTTTCATATCGGGATGTCAATGTTTTAGATTATTTTTGCCCCCGTAACGTACGACTGGAAGTGTGTGCTCTGACGTGTGGGGTTCTGCAAGTCTAAAACTTTAATTCGGCTCCACAGGCAGTTTGAAAAATGAGTTAACGATATCCCTTCTTCAATGAAAAATAGGAGCATCGCATCAAAGATATGAATGCTTCCGAGGCCTGCAGTTATTTAGACAGAGCCTCAAATGGAGCTCTAATTGGATTCTGATTAAACCAGCGTTGTCATGATGTATCGCTACGAGTTGGGCTGCTTTTCTACGCGGGCAGAAAGCAGGGAGTTCGTCCAGAGAGCGCCTGCTGCTGTTGCGTTTGGGAGGAAATGGATGAGCATGGGGCAGATGGGTTCGTGCATCTTGTCGACAGTGGAGATTCCTGAGAGCCGTTTCTCCTGAACGCCGGTGCTGTGGATGTCGGTTTGTCCTTGCTGCAGTCACCGGGATCAAACGAATGAGTGGCCGACTGAACACACCCACAAGTGGTGCCTCCCTCCCGTATTCAACACGCTCTGCATACCAATGGACCCCAGGTAACACAGAGAAGCAAAAAAAAAAAGAGGTATCCTGTACAAGGAGGACATAAAGACTAACACACAGAGGACATAAAGACTAACACACAGAGGACATAAAGACTAACACACAGAGGACATAAAGACTAACACAGGAGGACAAACAACAAGGGAAATATCTGACAAGGTGGAAGAAATTCTGCTTTATCTCTCACACAGACTTCCATACTCTCATCCTTCAGTGAAGAGACAGCTAGCTTCTAGCTACACCTAAGCTGGGAAAACTAGTATTAGCATTAGCTAGCGTTAACCAAGGACAATGAGCAGCCTTTATCAATACTGTGGTAAGTTTCTTCCAAGGAGACTCGCAATAAATAAGAGACCCACAAATAAATCAGAACCTGTGTTAGAGTGTGAGAGATAGGAAACTCTTTTGGACTCTCTCTTTTGGACATAAACCAACGCTTCTAACCTTTGGCTAGCTAACTAGCTAGCGGCTAATAGGCTAAAAACAAACCAGAGTGGAACTGTTGACAGTTACTGATACTCCCCGCTGATTGGTTAACATAACTACCAGCACTGTTTTGAAAATTTGATACATTGTAGCAATATGGCTGCTGCCTGTGTCTTTGAATTCCCCTCTCACATTAAAAGTGAGAATAGCAGAAAGGATTTTAAACTACAACTCAAAATCTGAGTCATCACCAACAGACGATGGAGACCAACCCACCTGCATCCTCCCCTATGCCACCAGAGAGACTGAGAGAAAAACACACACCTACTCAACTGCCCCAGAGACATCCTGATATTGCTGTTCTGATTGACTCCAATGGGAAATTCCTCGATGAACAAACACTATTCCCAGGACGGAAAGCAGCAAAGATATGGTGCCCAAAAATTCAAGACACCTTCCAAATTTTTTCAAACACAGATTTTGGGACACCAAGTCATATAATAATCCACACAGGCACCAACGACCTCAGACAACACCAGGAGAGAGTTGGTAGTATGCTATGTATAGTCGCAGAGAGGGCAACAGAAGCATTTCCAGACTGCCCAGAAAGGACACCATTAGTAAGGTAAATGCAGACATCATCAGGGGCTGTGCACACCTACCAAACATACACCTGGCCCACCACACTGCCATCACTCCACACCACCTTTATGACCATGTGCACCTATGCAAAAACACACTGGGAGTTTTCACAAAAGCTCTAAAGGATGCTACATTGGGAATAACCACTCAGGTCAAAGGTCAGTTCACTCCACCCCTTAGACCAGACCAGCGTGCTGCACCCCCCAGGCCGGACCAACGTACACCAGCCCCCAGGTCGAACCAGCCCACCACACACTCCAGTTCAGACGACAAACTGCACACCCCAGGCCGGAACAGCGTGCAGCACCCCCCAGATCAGACCTGCTCACCCCACCACCCAGCTCAGATCAACACAGCTCATCCTTCAGATACCAGCGCCACACACAACTTAGGCCAAACCGACCTACAATACCCCCAGGCCAGATCAACACACCCAACCAGGTCAACCAATACCACACCACCAACTCCAATCTATAGGAAGTATGCCGCCTTCGTTCCTGCCTACTTCATCCTATCAGCACAGCTATGCTGAGGTCCTGAAAGGACAGCAGAGCGATACCGACATGGGTGAGATCAAAGAACTGCTATCCATAATCTGCAACAGACTTCTACATGGGTGAGAAAAAAAAAAGAAGAAAAAAAAGGAATCTAGAATCCATGATGTAAACTCACACAAAAAATAAAAAATGTATGTTTATTGTGTTCAAGTGTTTTAATTTATGTTTGATCATCTTCTTCAGGTTTATCTCAGATTTAAACTAACAAACAAAAATGGACTCTCTCTATATTAGTATGTGGAACATACAGGGGTTGTCCTCATCAACCTTTGGTATAAAGAGCCTCAACAGGGACTTTCAAAACTGTGTTAAAAACATGGACATTATCATACTGCAGGAGACATGGTGCACAACTGATGTGACTACACACTGTCCTCTACAACAGCGGTCCCCAACCACCGGGCTGTGGGACATTCCTAACCGGGCCGTAGCCTACGACATGAGTTTAAAAAAAATGCATGCAAACTAAATTTAATTTAATTCGCAATAATGTCACGTTTTTACATGACATAGGCCTATATGCAGTTGTTTGATTGCACGCATGTTTGCATTTTACAAGGTCTATTTTCTTACGTCTGTCTGTCCCGCCTTCAACACTTTTACATATTGCCTTCAGCGCTGCACAGCCTCAGGTCAGCTCACTTCACCTTCTTAGCGAACGGTAGTGTCACACGAAGTTAGCTAAACTGCTAGAATGAGCAACACAAAACAAGTATCTTTAGCAGGTCACTGGCCAGAGTGTTTGAGTTGCGAGAGCCGCTGCAGAGATTTCTTACAGAAAAAAAGTCACCGTTAGCTGCACATTTTAGTGATGAGGACTGGGTGTCAAAACTTGCTTACCTGCGTGACATATTCGGGTTGCTTAATGAGCTCAACCTGTCACTCCAGGGGAGAATGAGTCTTTAAACTGGCAGATAAAGTCGCTGAATTTAAAGCCAGGCTTGATTTGTGGGGACGACGAGTGGACCGGGGTGTATTTGATATGTTCCAAACAGTAGTGGGGGTTTTGGGAGAGACTGAGGCAGGGCCTTTTCTCTCGCAGCTGGTGCGCGATCAAATTAGTTTGAGCGTTACCATCCTCCAAAGATCCACGGCAAACCAATGAGTGGGTCCGCAACCCATTTGTCAATATTGAATAGTCCTAACTTGTCAGCGCAGGAGGAAGAGCAGTTGATCGAAATTGCAAATGACGGTGGTCTTAAGAGTGTGTATAAGGAAACCTCTCTGGCGGGAACCAAAGCAGAATATCCCGAGATAGCCGTAAAAGCGCTGAAAACGTTGCTACCATTTCCCACCACGTATCTATGCGAGGCCGGGTTTTCGGCAATGACTGCAACTAAGACCAAATTGCGCAATCGACTGGACATTTCAAACACACTGAGGGTGTCACTGTCTTCCATCACCCCCAGATGGAACCTTCTTGTTGCAGGGAAACAAGCACAGGGCTCCCACTGATTATATTCGTAATGCACGTTTAGTTCCCATGTTTTGTTCCCATATTTTGTTAAGCATGTTCACACTTATAGATGTAGCTTCGAGTTGTTCAATATTCATAGTTCATATTGTTCAATTTTCACATCTTCAAGTTCACGTTTTTCACATGTTTAAGAGATCGTTACCTTCACTGTTCATACATAACTGCACAACACATATGGAACATGGAACCCCCGACACATCCACCAGCCCCCCCGCCCCCCGCCGGTCCGTGAAAAAATAAATAGGAAACAAACCGGTCCATGGTACATAAAAGGTTGGGGACCCCTGCTCTACATTACAGAGAGATCATACTACCATCACAGAAATTTCATACAGTGCGCAAAGGCAGGACCTCAGGGGGATTAATCATCTGGTATAAATCAAAATTGCACAACCACATAGACATCATAAAAAAGAGAAAATATAATATATGGTTAAAAATTAGAAAAACATTAACATCAACAGACAGATACTTACCTTTGTGCAATATACATCCCCCCATCAGATTCCCCATACTATAGTGAGGATATGTTCCATGAGCTGGAGACAGAAACAAGCCATTTCCAGACTCAGGGGAATGTACTGATATGTGGTGATCTAAATGCCCGAACAGGTTCACAGCCCGATATTTTGAGCACCCAAGGAGACCATTTTCTTACAAAAAATGTCCCTACTAATATTATATCAACTCACAGGAAGAACTTTGATCCATCAGTAAATCGCAATGGGAAGGATCTCTTGCAACTTTGTCGAAGCCTGGGTCTGTACATTGCCAATGGCAGGTTACGAGGGGACTCGTTAGGAATAGGGGTCGACCAATTATCGGCCTGGCCGATTATTAGGGCCGATATTTAGCATTTTTATAATAATCGGTATCGGTCATTTTTTCCACCGATAAGCCGATATTGAAATGGATAAAAAATGAAACGCGCTATTTTGTCTGTAAAGCGTCTCTCACTCCCTGCATTTGCTACTCTGTGGTCAAGAGCATTGTCCCGCCCACTACACCGTCTGATTTGTTAGTTAGCACGAATGCAGCCAATCAGGATCAAAGACTGAACACAGACAAAGTTTAGGATTCTCACTGAGGCAGACTGGGCTTCAGCTGTAGCTTACGGAGCTATTTTTCGAAGGTAAGGAAGGTAGCCTACATTGCTGAAGTTGCAGTGAATCACAATCATCTATACTGAAGTTACAAAAACACGACTTTGTAAGCTATTGTCTCTTTGATCCGGATCAATAAGTAAAGCACCCACTTCCTTCATTTAGCGAATTCCCGATTGATGCACGTTACTGATGCTGTTTACTAGTTAGTACTACTGCTCTTTGCTGATGATCTGGTACTGCTCTCACCCACCCAACAGGGATTGCAGCAAAACCTAGATCTGCTGGTGGAGTACTGCCAGACTTGGGCCCTGGCAGTAAACCCAAATAAAACCGAAATAATGGTATTTGAAAAAGATCCAGATCTCAGATACAAAAACATAATTTCACAATAGGAACAAACACTATCACACACACAAATGACTACAAATATTTAGGCCTAAAAATAAGCTCAAATGGAAAATTCAATGTTGCAGTGAATGATCTGAGAGACAGGGCACGCAGGGCTTTCTATGCCATAAAACGGCAGATCCCTGTAGAAATCCCAATCAAAATCTGGTTGAAAATCTTTGAATCAGTGGTTGAACCAATTGCCCTCTATTGTAGTGATGTGTGGGGTCCACTTACAAACCAAGATTTCAATCAATAGGAAAAACACCCTATTGAAACCCTCCATACAGAGTTTTGCAAATTCATCTTAAAAGTACACAGATGTGCCACAAACAATGCCTGCAGAGCTGAACTAGGCCAATATCCTTTAATTCTAAAAATACAGAAAAGAGCGATCAAATTCTGGAAACACCTGAAAAGTAGTGACCCCTGCTCATTCCATTATAAAGCCTTTCAGTACCAGGAGATATGATATGAAAAATGATATGAAAAGATATGAAAAATGTCCCCTAACTAAGCTGGTCCTGAGTTTGATCTCATCAGACCACTCCACACACACAAATTCCCCACTGACACCGCAGCATCTGAATCACAAAGCAACTGAAATTAGGATAAACCAAATTACAAAAACTATTAAACAAAATTACATAATCCACTGGAAGAATCAAACAAAAAATCAAAGTAAAATGCAATTCTATTTGGCCTTAAACAGAGAATATCAGCTAGCACCCTACCTGACACACATTCAAGACAAAAACCTGAGAACCACACTGACAAAGTACAGACTCAGTGAACATAACCTGGCAATAGAAGTGGGAAGGCACAGACAAACATGGCTGCCGAAAGACACTAGACTGTGCCACCACTGTGACCTAAACACAGTAGAGACAGAGATACACTTCCTGACACAGTGCACAAAATATGTTAACATTAGGAGAACTTATTTTGAAAAGATGACAAATGTCCTCCCTGAATTCCTGCAAGTGAGCGATGAGGAGAGGCTTTCATTCCTCAATGGAGAGAAAGAGAAATGCCTCCTCCTTGCCGCTCAATATGGATATTCCTGCCATAATGAAAGGACCTGCTGATGTGAAACTTACATTACCTAAATATGAACATACACTCATACATACACACAGACACAGACACAGACACACACACACACACACACAAACACATGCCCACACAAACATGCAGACACACACCCTTCTCCATTGCCATAGTTCATAATTCATATTTGTGTACAATTATCATTATTCTGTTTTATTTGTGATTTGTGTGTTTCCCCTTCCTCCCCTCCTCATTTGATGTATTTGACCCAAATGCTTTGGCAATACTGTACAAACATATGGTCATGCTAATAAAGCTCCTTTTGAATTTGAATTTGAATTTGAGAGAGAGAGAGAGCAAGAGAGAGAGAGAGAGCAAGAGAGAGAGAGAGAGAGAGAGAGAGACACATAGAGAGAGAGAGAGAGCGAGAGAGAGCAAGAGAGAGAGAGAGAGCAAGAGAGAGAGAGAGAGAGAGAGAGAGAGAGAGACACATAGAGAGAGAGAGAGAGCGAGAGAGAGAGAGAGAGAGAGCAAGAGAGAGAGAGAGAGAGAGAGCAAGAGAGAGAGAGAGAGAGAGAGAGAGAAAGAGCAAGAGAGAGAGAGAGAGAGAGAGAGAGAGCAAGAGAGAGAGAGAGAGAGAGAGAGAGAAAGAGCAAGAGAGAGAGAGAGAATGTTTGTGTATGTGTGATAAAGTGGCAGAGAAAGAGTAAAATAGAGCAACAGGGCAATAGAGAGAGACAGAGAGACACATAGAGAGAGAGAGAGAGAGAGAGAGAGACAGAGAGAGAGAGAGAGAGAGAGAGAGACACATAGATAGAGAGAGAGAGAGAGACAGAGACAAATAGATTACAGTACAATAGAGAGATAGAGAACAAGCAGGAAAGACTGAGGCAAAATGAGAAAAAGAGAGAAATATACAGGAAGAAGCAGACAGAGGAAGAGGTAGCCGGTGAGGGTGAAAAAGGGTGTAGAGAAGAAAACTTTCTCCAAATGAGCTCTCCTCTCCTCTCCGTACATGACTCAGACAACCCCACGATTCTATATATGGATCCCCACAGAGGTGAAGGTGTGTGTGTGTGTGTGTGTGTGTGTGTGTGTGTTTTGTTACCCGTCACAGGTGTGCTGGAGGAGCTGCATGAGGGTGATGAGGAGGCCTGTCATCTCCCTCTGAAGACGCTGGGACATCAGGGCCCGAGTCTCCTCCTCTCCCTCCTCCTCTGCACGCGTGTTTGGGGGTGGGTGGGTGTGGGGCTGTGTGTGTGACGCAGACTCAGAGCGCAGGAGAAGGTTTAACAAGGTGCTGGGCTCCTGCAGGAGGTGACATTGACACAACCACACACACACACAGTCACATAACAATGCATAATACACGAATATATACGCAGAGACAATGGCATACAAGTGCCCAGAGACACAAATATGAGATAGGGCATAGTGGCATAGGCTTAATGATATGAACTGTCAATCATCTCACAAACATTTGTGGGTCTGTTCATGTATGTATGTGTATGCGGCTGTGCGCGCGTGTGTGCATTTGTGTCTGTTAGTTTCTGCACAATTTTGTGCCTGCGCATGTGTGTGTTTGTGTGTCTAAGTATGTGTGTATTTCTGTGTGTGTGTGTGTGTGGGTGTATGTGTATGAGTGCACACACCAAAGAAAGACAGCATCAAACCAAAGCAATCAGTAGGGTTGGGTATCGTTTGGGTTTTATCCGATACCGGTGCTAAATCGATACTTTTAAAACGGTGCCGGTGCCGAAACGGTGCCTGAACCGGTACTTTGTTTTTAAAATGTTTTAAATTAAAATGGTCTAAAGCATGAATTGCTTTTTTTTTTTATTGATAAGACAAACATGCATGAACATGAAATTTAACTGTTATATTCAATTTACTATCAATATCTCATTGCTCCTACGAATAATACATTTAAACGTTAAAACAGCTTGCCATGCATGCACACACAATGGTGAGCTCTGCTTTCAAGTTTACCCAGTGTAGGCGGTTTGCCATAATGTATGTTAAAACCGCTTGCCATAAAACTGCCAGGTCATGGACAACGGCATTTGCAAGCAAGCTAATCTAACAGGGACTCTATTTTCCAGTTAATTCAGTGTGTTCCCAAATGCTTCAAGAAATTTCATGTCTTAACCCATAACACGCAGTAGTTTTGAACATGTTAGGCTACATGTCGGTGTTGAAGTGTTTAGATTCCCAGCGCTAGCCTAGTAGGCATTTTAAAAGCAACTATGGCTATGCGCTAACACCAGTCAGCTGAGTTTAATTAGCGATAACGTAGCCTACGGAGATGGTTTCGTAGCCTCTTTGACAGCTCAGTGACATCAGGTATGTAACCTACATATTTATGTTTTTCCCAGCTAACTTTTAACATAATCTTCATATTCATAGTGATGCTATATGGGCCTCATGCACATGAAAGATTAATATCATGCCATTATGTTGTTTAACACCGTGAAATAAAGTTTTCACCTTACAACTTTGCTGATAACATTTCAAATAAATGTCAGTTAGCACATTAGCAAGGATATTGTGTAATGTATAGGCTAGCCTACTGTTGATGTTGTTTCATAGCCTTTTGCTTGTGTGTAGTTAGGCCCACTGCTAGATTTTGACAGGAGCTCGCGATATCGCTTTAAAGTAAGCTACTTGGGCTCACGTCAAAGACTGTCCACTCGCCTATGTGGTGCACCCCTCTGGTTTATACATCCAGTGTTTATCATATGTTAGCTAACTGTATCTGGATATGTTGCTATCAGAGCAAGACGTTAGAGATGGCGCATGACATGCAGTGATGCCTTGTATAAAAAAATAAATAAAAAAAAACGCTATTTAAGCACCGAAATGAGGCACCGAAATCCACGTTGTTATTCGATGCAGTTACTACCGTTTGTGTCGGCACCGGTGCCATATTAGGACCGTGTTTCGGTGCCCAACCCTACCAATCAGCATCCTCACTTGTCCTGGTCTCTTAAGGAGACAGCAGTTTTCACACTGTTACATATGGCAATGCACATGTAGCTACACAAACATGCATGTAGGCTTGTGTTTCTTTCACACAACCACCCACACCTCCTCTAACACACACACACACACACACACACACACACACACACACACACACAGGCAGATGTTTAAGCAACACCTGAGAAATGACAGGGGGAAACATGCAAAGTCTAATCAGCATAATCCCTGCCAGGCATCTCCATCACCTGTGTCTATGCTCCTGCTCTTGCACATGTGTTAGCTGTGCTCTGCACACACTAATGAGGCAGGGTGAGACTCATTACACCCCGCCATAAACACCCGAGAGAGAGAGAGAAAGAGAGGGAGGAATTAACTTCACAGGGAAATGAAAACAGAGACAACATAGAGTAGTGACAATAAATAAATTAGAGAGGAAATAACAAAACAAAAGGAAAAAAAAAAACGTAAACATGGCTCTTTCTTTTCTGTTGTAATGGGACATTAATGTGCTTGCATGGTTTGGCGGCGTGATTTATTCCCCCTGCGTATTAAATAAACAGTCTCTGCTGCTTGGGAGAGGTGGGTATAAAAACCTAAACCCAATTACAGCAGCAGACTGGGCGTTTTATTGTTCTAGGATGGAGGGGAGTGCTCAGAGTAATCAAAAAAGCACACCGGACGAAGCTCCTCACGTCGGGGTGCGAGGACTGACGATTGTGGGGGGTGCGGGGGGGGGGGCGCAGCTGGGGATGCGATGCAGAGTAAAGGCCCTATCAGATACGAAGCAATGTGCGTAAATGGCATCCACCACAGCGCGCCGTGGTTAAAGTTCAACAATATTGACAGTGTTAGTGGTTTGAGAGCAAGCTAGCTGTATGCTTTGATGAATGCAACAACAAAACATTGTGGTGTAGTGTAATCCATTCGACATAATAAGGTTTCAGAGTGCAGTGATGCCAGTTGTTCAGAAACAAAGCGATTGACACTGCGCTGGCTACTGGGATTAGCCCAAAATAGTATTTGTCAAAATAGTATTGGTAGTCGTGATTAAGGTTCAACAATAGCGAACTCTGGTGTGAGTGAGCGCAGACCATCACTGTGTGGTGCAAGCCACAGGAGATGACAGAGCTTCAGAGGGTTTCAGAGCGCAGTGATGGCTTGATCGTGTGAATGGTATCTGAAGGCCCCTTCACCTGTTTGAGGAGGAGCTGGAGGATCCAGCGGAGGTCAGGGTCGTCTGAGTGCGAGGCGCAGTCGGGCCGGTGCTGGCTGAAGAAGGCGTTGAGGAAGGCCACAATCTCCCCCAGAAGCCGCTCGTCCTTAGCACACGCCGGCTGCACCTGCAGAAACCTGCCGGGTGGAATTTAGAACCCACATTACACTTGATCTTCTAATTTAGAACCCACGTTACATGATCTGCTTTACAATTCATATGAAGTGATTTTATTTACTGAGTATTAATGAACACCTAATTAATACACATGCATGATTAATGCATGAACTCCTAATTAATACACATGCATTAAAACAATTCTTAATTACTGAGTATTAATGAACACCTAATTAATAAACTATACATCATATAAGATATTTTATATGCTTTCACAATATGTTCCTCAGGTAATGTTTTAACTGTTCTTCACTGTTTACTATACTGTAATAAATCCATTAATTAACTTGGTTTCACTGCTTTGTTAGCATAGCGATGGATCGTATTAGGTCTAATATAGACATAGGCTACCCCCTTTATCTATTCTGATATATGCTAACATGAGCAGTGCCAAACTGTATAATATACTGCAAGTTAAAGATCTACAGACAGAGCAGTGTGGCCAAATCGATCACTCCAGAGTAACCACCAGACTAACAGCCAACATCTTTACATAATGGTCTACTCTATTCTGATTTCTGCATTTCAAAGCTACTCAAGAATCATAAGAAAGAAAATGTCTTCCTTAGAGCCGGAGACCCTCCGCAGGAGTTAACCCCTTTACATCTATTCTGATGTACGCCACAAGACCTCTGACAAACAATATATTGCAACTAAAAAATCTATGCACATAACAGTGTGGTCATATGTTTAAACAATAAACATAATATCCCTAAAGAAGAATAAACAAATTAGCCTAGCGCTGACCCACAAGCCCACCACTGGTTCTGGGACCCTGTCCAGGTCAGGAGTGGCTCACCTCTCCAGGGCCTGTTGCCAGCTGAGGCCCCTGAGCAGGGCCGGGCTGTTGTGGGCCCCCTGTTTGAGGGCCAGCTGGTCGGTCAGCAGGTACAGCCTCATCCTGGCCAGGGCTAGCCCTGCCTGACCGTGGCAGCTGGCGGTCAGCACGGCCTGGACGCAGTCCTGCAGTCCCTGCCTGATGTGACTGACCCTCAGCAGAACGCCCTGGGTAGCTGACAATACCAGGTCGCCATGGAACCTGAAGGGAACAAGGAACGATGATGATGACTGATCAGGAAGTGATCATGCTGAGAAGAAATTATCTCTCTCTGCATAGCCCCCCCCCCAAAAAAAAAAAAACAGTATCATGGGATTTCTTTTGAAGAAGTGAATATTCTTTCTGTGTATTTTTTGCGCTTTTCCCCCACATGCCTAACATGACCAAGCCAAAGGACGATACCCTATGGCGCCCAATAATAATAATAATAATAATAATAATAATAATACGTTTGATGCAGTTAAAAGTGCTTTACATTTGGAACATTTAACACAATGGCTATGCTTTGCTAGGAGAATGTCTGTCTGGAGGTATCTTAGCCAGGTATGTCACTAAGCCACTTACTTGCACCACCCCCATATTATATTTTGCAATGGAACCTTTAAGGAACAGGAAAGATTATGGAGCAAGATCAGAAGGGACCAACGTAATAATATTGACCTTCTTCTAAGGACCTTTTTTTTTTTTTTTATCGACCATGAACCCTCAAAGGGGAAGGAAAGAAGACAGTCCGGCATCAGAAAGGCCACAACATTGATCACAATATTGATCTCTATCGGTGTTTTTCTTTTTTCCACCATGGAGCTATCAAGGAAGAGCAAAGATGATGATGGATAGATCAAATCCTTGACCTCTTTCTGTGTGGGTTCTTTTCAAGATGGTAGACTGATCAGCAGTGGCGGAAAGAAATGACCTCTTTCTCTATAAATGTTTTCTTTGCCTTTATTTTGTTTTCGTTTGTCGTTTTGTTTTGCTTTGTTTTGTTAAACCTTTTTTGTCAGACACCTGAGTGAGCTGACGTGGGTGCTTTTGGAAAACTTCCTATGGAAGACAGACAGACTCTGGTAGTTTTTGGCTTCTCTTTTCCTCAAACACACACACACACACACACCGCACAAAAATACAATTCATCATGAAAGAGACAGACAAGCTTTCCACCAGAGAATTTCGCTACGTGTTTAAAAACATTCAGCTGCAAAATAAAAACAATGGTGTCTGCAGTGGCAGCAGCTTCCATGAATAAGACAGGAAAAAAGTGGAGGGAAAAAAAAAGACAATCTAGTTCAAAGACATGTCTCCTGAACTTTTAGTGCGCGGTGGGAGACAATAACAAAAAAATAAGTGCCTCTCTAACGAAGGAGGCCTCCGTGCTTCACACAGCAGGGAAAAAAAACGAAGTGTGAGAGGAAAAAATAAGACCCACTTTCACTCACTCCGCAGTTAATGACTTTTGACAGGAAACAATGGCTAACGTGTAGAGACCTTCTGTGTCTGGAGAGCTCTCTCGGCTTAATTGCATTAAAGAGTGAATGCTAGTGAGGCCCATTTGTTTATATTACGTCACATCAGAGGCAAATGAAGACAGATTAGCAGCAGATGCTGCTCTTATGAGGCTTCTCCCTGGCGACGGCTCATTTAAACACACTGGGAGACTTTGCTGGGTTAACTTTGGGAAGGCCCCTGCGGAAGGACACATGACCCGACGAGGACAAGAGGACACAGGAGTGGCCGAGTTGGAAAAGTGGACTGTGGCGTGTGACCAGAGTGTTGACCAGTACATGATGTCCTCCTTACAAATATATATATACCCGAAGATGCATAGTCTGGTGGTAACACAAACCCAGAGATACATACAGTACATACATACACAAACACAATCACTAGCAAGTGTATGTGACACGCAGGCCGGTGTGTCTTACTTGGGAACATCGCTCCCATTTCCCCTCAGCTCTTCCAGGAGGTTATCGATCCCAGAATGCCACGCTCTGTTCCAGGCCAGCTGCAGCATGTGCCAGGCCGGCTTCAGGCTCACCAGGTCAGCGTAGGGGGGTAGCACACAGCAGTAGGGACTGACCACGTGATGAGACGCAGGTTGGAATGGGAGATTGTACCTGAGGGAGGACAGACACCAGGCCAGTCAGTCCAGGTCCTGTGCAGACTTCTAGCTCAACAGGTAGAGAAGACTGCTTACATTATATAGGTCACTGCTTTGTGCTCACGTGCTGATAACATGTATACCGTACTTTACACATTTTTCCTAAATATCCTTTGGTCTCTATCTCTCTGTCCAGCCATCCATCTATAATCTAGCCATCTACCCAGGTACACTGTTCTGAGAAATGGATACAAGCATTAATAACACCTCCTAAACTCAAACTACACGTCATCAGATTCCCCCTCTCGAGACTATAACGTCATTATCACCGTAAAAACAACTAATCTAATGGATGCATAAAACACTTTTATATCTCTTCTGCTTGTATTCTAAAAAAAGAGGATGAGACATACAGATATGGTCATCATAACATTGCTAAAACAAGAAATTGAATTGTTGCTCAAGACTTTTGCACAGCACTGTATATGACTAGGTTTTTAGTGCAAAAGTACCAAACACTATTTGGATGGCCTATGTGTAAATAAATTAATGTTCAGGAAATCTGCGTGTCTAGGTTCAGCAGACATATCCTCTACCAGCAGTAGCAGCGGAATGAGATATTATGGGATGGGGGGGGGGGTGTTACCTGCGGATGACAGAGACAGGGAGAGAAAACGAAGACAGGCTTGTCTCAGGACTGCCATCTGCTCTGTCCGTCCTGACGAAGACGAGGAGACAACAACAACAAACAAACAAACAAATAAATTAGTATCTGAGCTTTCCAGTGCCAAAGCCACATCTCATATTGCCAACACTTTGCGTCAGCTGACAGGCTGTACTGAGCAAAGGAGATGGCTTTTTCACACACTCACACACACAGAAACCTGTTCACCGTTCATCACCACATTCTACCGTTTTTAAGTACATCCGCAATTAATCTTCAAAGGCATGACTATCACTACACTGATGAAACACTTGTATCTCTATATCTCCCACTTCGGGCATTTTACTGATGAAATTCTTTGAGATTATGTTGAATACAGTGGCAGATCGATGGACTTTCTAGTCTTTGGTTTGTTTTTCTTGCTCCAACATGGAGACACTAGTAATTGATTGCAAACAATTTGTTGAGAGAATCTAAGCACTCTTTGTCTAGGATTTCAGGTGTTCGCTTCAAGTCATTGACGGGGACTGTCTCAAGTTTCAATCTGTGTCTGTCAAAACTGCACTGAGGCAATGCTGTCTTTAATGGAGTCTTCCTGACTGAATGCAGCACTTCAGCTCAGAGGAATATGGCAGAATGACAAGGGCACGGCTTTAGCTGCCAACACACAGAAACTTTGATTAAATGGATCCACTGGGGGAAAACGAGAGAAATACACAGATGATTTGGACAAGAACTAAAAAGTAAAACACTGCCAAATGTTACAGAACTCAGAATTCTCCCACTTGCTTTCGTTCCTCTTCTTTCGTCTAATATTCCTTGAAATAAAAGTGTAAATTGACTTGCAAAATCAAGACTGAATGGTTTCAATAAATTTCTTTTTACATGTGAGTGTGTGTGTGTGTGTGTGTGTGTGTGTGTGTGTGTCTGCCTGCGCCAGTGTTGTGAGAGTGCGTGAACATGTGTGTCTGGATGATAAATGGCAAAGTGCAGGTGCTTACCACACATCCACGGTGGCGATTTCATCAAAGAGCAGTAAGGCCATGAGAGCGGCCACCTCCACCACGCCTCCCTCGCCGCCCTCCCTCAGAATCAACGAGGCTGCGACCACATCGTGCAATCACACACACAGAGACACACAACAGGAAGACAAACGACAACACTCTCAAGTAAATGGCAACCAATCAAAGGCAATATCCTCTTTTCACACACATATACAGGCTCACACATACACAGACTCCTACACACACAGTCACTCGCACGCACAGACACACGCATACATACGCGCACACTCACGCACGCACACACGCACACACACACACACACAGACTCTCACACACACACACATACATACACACACACACACACACAGAGTCTCTCTTCACTATTCTTCCTCAGGTGGTTGAGAGCTGGGCTATAAATCCAGAGTCCTCAGAGGCAGCTCGACGTGATTCCCTAAAAGGCCTGGAGGAGGAAAGGCTTCTCAAGGGGCAGGCTTTCCAATGTAGTGGGAAGCGTTCTCCAGGGGGGTCATTGACTGCCTCGAGTGGGACACAGGTGTTATCTGGAGTGGACAGCACGGAAGCCTGGTACTCCCGAGAGCAAAACATTTGCTCTAACGCAGATGTTTCAATGCTCTCAAATAACGACAGAATGAGCGCCACTTTCATCCAGTCCAGGGGGAATAACATACGCCATCACCGTCATCAAAGTCACCCTGTTCAGGCTAAACACGGCCTACAAAAATAGGCAGGCAGTTTTGTTTGTGCTGATTGTCAAAGGCATTAAGAGATCTGTCATGGATCCAATTTTCCACCCCGGTCCCATTGATCCAATCTGATCCATATGTGCGGAGGATAAACTTGTTGCCAGAGCTCAACCTGGAAGCTGCGGAGGGTGCGTGCATATTCCAAACGGCCAGATGGAAACATAATGTAATCTGTCTGCAATCGGCCCACTTAGATATGAGGGATAATGCGAACAGAACACAACACAACAGAATGTCAGGCAACAGACGGCACTGCACTGGAAATTACATTTACTTACTTTCCATCCTCTTACCTACTTTCTGCTTTCCTCGTCACCGTCTTTGAGGTTGTCTTTGAAATTTTGCTTCTCATATACGTAAGCATAAGCATAAGTACATATACTCTTTTGATCCCGTGAGGGAAATTTGGTCTCTGCATCTATCCCAATCCGTGAATTAGTGAAACACACTCAGCACACAGTGAACACACAGTGAGGTGAAGCACACCCTAATCCCGGCATAGTGAGCTGCCTGCAAAAACAGCGCCGCTCGGGGAGCAGTGAGGGCTTAGGTGCCTTGTTCAAGAGCACTTCAGCCGTGCCTACTGGTCGGGGTTCGAACCGGCAACCCTCCGGTTACAAGTCTGAAGCGCTAACCAGTAGGCCACGGCTGCCCACTTATGCACCATTTCAACATTACTCATAATCTGCATCCATTCATACCTATCTATACTAGCTTGATGATATAGCAAGGTAGGTATTTCTAAGGGTATGTTTGTGTCGGTATGACTCTCACTGTGAGAGCTTTGGGTGCAGTAGGATTGCCCACTGAGTGTCTGTGTGTATCTTTGAGTAACTCCAGACGGTGTTGTTATCGGCCTCTCTCTAAGTATAAATGCAATGGTGTGCAAATGACTGCGTGTGAGTGAAACAAACAGGTGTACCCATCAGTCTACCTTTATCTACTTGTCTACAGTCATTTCCTGTGTATAAGCCGCAGGACTGTGTTTTATGCAAGTTAAAAAGAAACAAAACCATACTAATACCATATTAACTGCCCCCGTGTATTAACCTCATAGCTGAAGACATTTTGCAAAATCAATGTATAAGCCGCGGCTAACAGTTGGGAACCTACGGTATATATTATTTATTCATCCATATGCCTCTACATATGATTTTGGATAACTGAGTGTCTGACATCTGACATTGTATGTGTGGCCATGTGAAAGTGTGTGTGTGTGTGTGTGTTGTTTCAGTGCAGCCTACCTCTGAGCAGAGTGAGCAGGAGGGGGGGCTGCTGCGCCAGGCTGTGGCGCAGGGTGGGGTCTGCATACACCAGCTTCCTCAGCACCGACAGGCTCGGCTCCAGCAGGCAGTCTGTGTTCTGCCCACCCCACACACACACGCACGCGCACACACACACACACGCACGCGCGCACACACACACACACACACACACACACACACACACACACACACACACACACACACACACACACACACACACACACACACACACACACACACACACACACACACACACACACACACACACACACACACACACACACACACACACACACACACACACACACGCACACACACACACACACACGCACACACACACGCGCACACACACACGCGCACACGCGCACACACGCGCACATGCACACACACACACATATTACTGGCACAGGTATAAGAGGCGTGGCGAGTGTTTGTGTGTGTGTGTGTGTGTGTGTGTGTGTTTACTCATACTGTAACTGGCAGGTATGAAAGGTACCGTGGGTTAATGCTTACAACACCCATGGGTGACCACCCATGCGTCACACTTAGCTTTGTGTGTTCTGGGGTTTGTGTATATTAGAGCAATATGTTACTAGAGGGCATTTCTCAACACATTGTTTGGGACAAATGCTACAAAGGTGTTGTTGGATAAGCTGCTTTGACAAGAGGCAAAGGCCACCACAACAACAGAGGTCAGCATTTATAAGGCTCACTGTAAAAAGTTCATATTGTGAATCTGAAACCAGGCTGGGGATGGTCATTCATGCACAACTATATAGCTTTCAATTGTAAAATGTAAATGTAAATGTAAATCAGGATTCTCGGCCAAGTATACTTGTGGCGCTCCAGTGGCACTCGGGGAGCAGTGAGTGATTAGGTGCCTTAGGTGCTCAGGGGCACTTCAGCCGTTCCCACTGGTCGGGGATCGAACTGGCAACCCTTCAGTTCCAAGCCCGAAGCCCTAACCAGTAGGCTAGAACTGCCCCAATTGCTATTTTAGTAACTATGCCACCGCTCCAAATGGTATATTCCTTTCTGTGTTAACCAGAACATACGAAGAACATTCGAAGATTGCTGCCAGGCTATTCTGTGACAGAGATTTACGCAATATCATGTCATGCTTTGTGTTGCTTTGACAGATGTCAACCAAAAACAGTACGGAACTGTGCTTCTGTGACGACAGAGCAGCCACAACAGCCCCACACGTGCATGCACACGCACAAACACACATACCCTCTTGACTAATATAAAACCTAATTTTTCCCTGAGCAATTATATGTGGCTGGGGTTGTATCACGATCACAGCCAACCACTGACGTGCTAAACGAGTGAAAAGACAGGCGTTAATCAGTGCTAAAAAATCAAATGAAATACACCCGACTTGTTATGCAGTGCGACCCCCAAACCTTGCTCATTTCAGCAAGGCCTGTGTCTCACATCTTTTTAATTAGCGGTACTCACTTTTCTCCCTCTCGTTCTTTTTCCTTGTTCTGAATGGAACATAATTATCAGGCAAGGCCTGGGGAGGCACTCCTTAGACAAGAGGTGACAAATTAAGAGTCTGACACCATTAACTCCCATTACGCTTGCCCTGACATGGAGAAAGTGCCTGCAGCCAGCAAGAAAAATACAAGTTTTTGTAAAGAGGTTTTTGTTTGTTTTGTTGTTTTTTGTTTTGTTTTTTCTCAACCGCTTGGCCTCCTTCGACTTAAATCCCAAGCCGTGATGGAAAGATTGCTCAGCGCAGCAAATTGGAATGAAATTACTGTTTTGCTTACGCCCTAAACAAATGAGTGCATGGACGCTTTTTTCGTTTGAGTAATGTGAGACTATGCAAACACATGGCTCGCAGACTTCACCCCACAGCTGGTGGGATGGGTTTTATACTTCAGCAAAAAAAAAAAAAGGTAATGAAATAAAAACTAAATTAGATAAACAAAACAAACAGAGCAGTTATCCAGTTGTACCTTCATGGCGTTGTTCACAATGTCACTGATGACGCTGATCACTTTCTCGACAATTCCGAGGCTCTTCAGTGCTGCATGCATCGCTGTGTCTGGAAACACAAGAACATTGCCTCTCAATGTACAAAAAGTTAGGAGACCTTGTTAACTTTTATTTTCTTAATGAGAATGCTGTGGCGTGGTGCAGCAGCGGTAGCATAGCCACACAACAATCGGTCAGCCGAGGTTCAACTCCCAAACTTATCGTTTTCAGTATGTGCCTGCTGTGTCTACTAAACATCATGATCCTCTGACCTTTACATTTAATATGAAAAATTCAAACTAAAAAAAAACACTTACCTTAACTGCACACACTTACTAAACTTCCATACTGTAACTGTGGCTCTAGTTAGAGTAGTGAGGCACTGGGCTAATTACTATAGGTGGATACAGACTGGAGGTGTGTTTTGGGGGATATTGTTAGGGGGTGGTGGTACTAGTATCTTACCCTGTAGGATGACCACCAGCTGCTCTACGGCAGACCTCCTGAGAACCAGGTCAACCGTCTCAGAGGTGAAGATGTTGTACAGCTTGTTCACAGAGTCCACCTGGGAGTAGGGCAACACATAAGCATATACTGTAAAGAGTACACTGTATCGCAAAGTATGCAAGTATGCACCTGTGGGTGTGAGAAGACCAAATACAGTACAATGCACACATTAGAGTAAGTAATATGCATGTATGCATTAATGTACCCATACCTCTCACCTAGTTAATGAGAGCATGAGAGAGGGCTGTGGTTCAGTCTGGTCATCATCTGGTACTGGCACCTGATAGTAAGCAATGGTACCACAAGGGTCCCAAAGTCTATTCTGTGACCGGTCAGTCAAGGCCTCTGGCATGGCCTCTGTCCGGTCAATCCTTCACAAAACAGACTCTGCAGCTCCTACTGGTGGTACCAGCCAGTGCTAAGTATATGTTGCAAGCACTCACAGGAATGAACAGTTTGAGCTACAACTTGTGGAGACTACAGCGGGGGGTGGGGGTGGAGGGTCAGACAGACAGGGAGCTGACCGTGTATCTGTGTTTACCTTGAGGAAGGACTTGTCGGTGGTGTCGAGCCGGAGGTCCACGGCCTGGCTGAGCAGGTAGAGGGAGGGCAGCTGGGACATGGCGCTGCTCTCCAGGGCAGGGCGAGAGCTGCTGGCCCCGTCAGCACCCGTCAGGTGGGGGATCAGGTGCTGCACTGCTGCTGCTCGCGCTCTGAACACAAACACAAACACACGCACACGCACACGCACACGCACACGCACACGCACACGCACGCACACATCATCAGTCACCATAGAGCCAACATGAAGAACCATTTGATGTAGAATGCTTCTTGAGTGTCCATCTATTTTCTGATATCAGCATTTTTATTATCAATATGACTATATAATCATATAATATAATCACAATTAACGTTCCAGCTCCGCTAAGTGTTCAGACCGGATTTCTGGCATGTCAGATTTTTGTTGTTCGTCTTTGCAGTGTGAGCAAACGTACAGTATGAGCACAACAATCGCACCAGACTGAAACGTGTACTGTGCCTGGCTTTAAACCAACATTTTGGAGTGTTGACGGTGCTCCAATGTATGGCTCACTAGCCTACAGTATTCAAATCATTCATCAGTGGGTTGAGATTCTACCCATTCATGGGAGTTACTGCCAGATCAATGCCAGTCTGCGCTGAGAGTGAGAGGGATGACAAACATTTATGGACGCCATGGGAGGCCTCTCACACCCGCATATTAAACTTAATTAAAGTGTTTCTGTCAAGTAATGAACTTGGCAACACACACACACACACACACACACTCACTAATACACACACACACACACAAATTCATGTGCACAAACAGACACACACACTCACGCCTGGTGCTTGGAGAACAGCAGTCGGAGTGCAGCACGTAGCTTGGCGGCATGTGAACTCATCCCAACGCCTGCTTCGCCTGATGGTTCACTTATCAGCAGGATACAGTTTCCCAAGGCATCATCACTGCCGGCATAACTCTAGAACACACACACACACACACACACACACACACACACACACACACACACACACACAAAGACTTGATTTAGAGTGTCTCCCAACAACAGAGGTCCACAGAGAGCTGGCTGAGCTCAACATTGAATAAATATGCATAGAGGGGTGTGCAGAAGTGCTTCTCTGCATCTCCTCTGTAATGACGGTCCAATTACAGAGAGCACTTGGCAAAATGTAATCAATTTTGATGACCTTTCTGCTTTATTGAGAATTTTTTTATGCCCCCCTCCCCCATTTGTATTACCAGCGCTCAATCTAACCCAGTCTGTATTTATGAACTTTATACGAGCAAGGTTTGCATTACTTATTTAATTGGAGAACACAGATAAACACACTGCTTAAAATGTAGTATCTCTACATCCTTGCAAGACAGTTATACAATATATGCTAATGCCTACATTAGAAATGTAAGATCTCCCCTCCTCCTGCAAAGCTGGCATACACCAGGCGCTTGACTGGAGGCAGCACCTACCTGTAAGACGGGGATGACCGGGTAAAGAGCCTCATTAAGTTTGCTCCAAGTCGCGGCTGTCATCATTAATCTCCCTTTGAGCAGGTACAAGAGGATATCCTTGGCAGCTGACTTCACCTGTGGGCGGCACATAAACCAAATTGATGGCCGCGTGAATGGCGCTCTCAGGTGCTCCGTCATCCATTCCTGACGTGCAAGAACGCCTTACGCACAGCACAGCATATGTGTGGCATCTACCAATGTCAAATATTGGCTTAGCGTGACCTCGACATGTATTACATAGAAAATGCCTGCGTCGTCTTTTTTTTTTTTTTTTAAACACAAAGCATAAAGAATCCTTCAATGTGTCCTTGTTTACAAGGCATGTCATAGTCATGTGCGTCATGTCATCGCAGACACTTTGGGGGATGTAGAGTGCAGCGATACCTTCCCTGCTTGGTCCTGAAGGCCGAATGTGCAGATCTCGTAAAGGACTCGGGCATGGAGGACAAAATGGACGCTGCTGCTCACCGACGACACAGGCTTCGCCACGTTCTGAACTCCAAGGCACTCCTGTGAGATTGACATCAACAGTCCCTTATAGCCTTCTGCTTGGTTAATGTAAGGACATTTGAATAGGATGGCTCAGCAAGGTTACCTTGACAATGTTGAGGGTCCAGGTGTAACATTCCGTCTTGACAGGTAGTAGGGGGTGAGATAGGAGCTTCAGGTAAACCTCCTGACTTTGAGATCGGAGCATGGGGCTGGCCTGGGCAAACTTCCACCTGTGGGACACGTTCAAAGCCACATTTACTTACTTGCTCTCATCCAAAGTGACTTAACTGCACAAGCAATGGCACATACATCAATAGCAATTTGCACTCCGGGAGAAAAAGTGGCATGGCAATGTGGTTGTAGCTGTGCTTGTAATCAAATCTTTCTTTCCGCAAAGAGGCCGGTGATGGGCACTTGTTGGATTGCCTGTCTCTTTTCGTTTTTTAATGATGAGCCAAAATCAATTAGTAGAGATGGCAATCAATACAAGGCATATCATATTCTCTCCACTGATGCAAAGTTGACTTTGCAATGACAAAATTAAATCTATAAACTAACAAATTGATACTACAATTTGAAGGCTTCATTCTTTATTTTCTATTTATTAAGTATTATGCTATTGTTGAGAACACAGGAATTTGTTTGTTTGTTTGTTTTGACAGAGGTTTGTGACATCACCATCTAGCAGTCTGAGTAATCAGAGATAACCTGGGTACATTGTTGCCACAAAGTGCTGTCCAGTTTCCACAACACAGGCCACCTTTCACCTCAATAGCATTGTCTCTTACAGGTAGGAGCAGATCTGCACCGTCTCCTTCACCACAGGTAGGTGCTGATGGTAGGGAAGGCCGTCCACTGCTTGCTCAGCAAGTTCCAACAGCTCCAACCAATTCTTCTCTCCCTACAAGTCCAATCCATAAACAAATAAATAACAATTATATAATTATTAATAATTATTATGTGAGCCCATCAGTAAATAAGAAGTTGTAACATTACACTCTAAAAAGTAAAGACTGGCGCAAACGATCGATACCAACATGCTTTTCAAGTCTCTCCCCCACCGCGATGCCTTCGATTTGGCTATTGATTGAATTAATTATTAATCTTGCCCTCCTGCTGAGCATTAAGAGGCTGGGGGACGGGAGGCAGTTTAATTACCTCCGCTTCAGCCTCCTTCAAGAAGGCACAGGTGGCCTCCATGCTGCGGGCAGCACGGGACACGCGGCGGAACAGGCCGTGGCTGTCAGGGCTGGCCAGCTCCAGGTACGCCCCTGCGGACTCATGGGTACTGGGGAAGGCCTCGGCAAAGGGCGAGTCCAGGCACAGGAAGAAAATTGTCACCACTAGGTTCTCCGGAAGGTTCTTGTTAGCCTGCGTCAGGAGTGTGCCAAAGCAACAGAAGAAAAGAAAAAAAGCTGACAGTCATCCACAAACTGTATCAGTACAAATATCAGTTCAAATGAGGACACAAAGAATTGATGGACAGAGGTCTAGAGCTAATTTGGAAAAAGGTGAGCTAACTCAGTATGAAATGCAGGCAAACTGAACCAACTGAAAGGGAACTTAAACAATACTTTAGAGAAAAAACATAAAAAACATAAACAAGATTATTGAAAAATAAATTGGATCAAGAAATAGGGATATTCACCAAAGTAAACTCTGAAATGGTCTAGAGTTTGTAACACTATTTCTTCAGCAAATGTTTGAGTTTATGTCTATCACACACACACACACACACCCACACCCACACCCACACCTTCTCCACAGGTATGAGAGTTTGCAGCAGACGGATCGTGAAGACAGCGGTGCTCGTGTAGGTCATCCTGTGGAACACCAGTGATGCCTCCTGCTCCTCAGACATTTGGCTGTTGCGATAGGACAAGATGTCCGCCAAACCCTCCATGCATCCTTGGATCTTCTCCTTCTGGAGTAACAGAAGAAACGCTGAAGTTATAATCATTCCACCCAAATCAAGCCAAGCTCTCAGATGTTTCAATGACAGCAGTCAGACAGCAGGGGGCAGTAAAAGCACTGTGCATTACCACAGGAAACTTTCTCTAAGATGACAGAACACTTTTTAGGGGAGACGGCAGTGCCGTGAGCGTGCATAAAACACTGATGATGAGCAAGACGCATCGTGAAAAATACATAAATCTCCAAACAACGGAAGGCATTCTTATTACGCAGCACTTCTATAGTGAATACAGCACTAGCTACGAGCACAGACACAAGTAATACCCCACTTCAATCTCTCAACACTTGGAGTTGGAGTCTACTCTACCAGCCATTTACACAGGACACGACTCTACTAGGGCAGTAGCATACTGGAATAGTATACTCCTATCCTCCTGGTAGACTTCTAAAGATACAGCTGATTAGAATGGCACTGGACAAGTACCCTTAGTAGTGGTCCAGCGTGGCTGTTTGTGTATATGGACAAAGATGGGAGCACTTGTTATGTAGCTACCTGAAAAAGTATGCAGATCTTGTGGTGGGATTATATAAAGAAAGGGAGAGGAAAGAAAAACTGGAAAGAGGGACGACATCAGGTGTTTTTTTCACACACGCTAACAGACATCAGGCCGTGACGCAGACGTGGGCAGAGGGGCTAGGTGGGAAGAGAAAAAGGAAAGAGAGAGAGAAATGGAGAGAGGAGAGGAGAGTTAGAGTTAGAGTAGGAGGATGAGAAAGAGAGTGTGAGAGAGTAAGGCTAGAGGAGGAAGAGAGAAGAGACAGGATAGAGGGGAGGGAAGGGAGAAAAAGAGGGGGGGGGGAGCTTGTGAACAAGCGAGGGAGAGAGGGAGGAAAAAGATGGGAGGAAGAAAGAAACAAGATAGACAGAGAGAGGGAGAAGGAGGGAGAGATGAAAAGAGAAACAAACTGAGCGAGTAGCAACTCAGAGGGAGAGAGAAAGAGGGGGAGCGAGGGAGAGGGAGAGACGGAGGGCTAAAGAGACTTGCCAGTTCCAGAGCGGTGAGGCTGAGCTCGTCCCACAGCTCCTCAGACACGCTGTCTTGGAGCAGGGGCAGCACGGCGGACAACAGCTCCAGGGTCCTCTGGAACACGCGCACACTCTCTGCAGCACAGGAGTGCAGACAGACATCAGCACAAGAGCATCATACAGACCTCTCAAACACACACGCACACACGCGATTAAAAAACACACACACACATAATATCAGTATACAACCCACCCACACACACACCCACACACCCACCCACCCCAAGTCTGAGGTGAAAATACGATAACAGATGAACTAACATCAACATAAAAAAAAAACCAACACACACATACATACAGTATATCAACAATACCCACAACAGACATATGACAGGCATATGAAACTGATACAGCTATAATCACATGCACATGCCCATGTGTGTATGCCTCTTGCAGCCTAGGCTGTTGCGACATGCACAGACACACAGATAAACATACAGGCAGAATTTGAATGTGAAAGCTGTGATACGACACACAAGAGAAGGACACACAGAGAGACACACAAACACACAGTCAAAACAGAGACACAAACATACAGGCAAATGACTCAAAGTACTTCCATATGCATGTTTGAGCAGATTTAACCAGACACAAATGGACACTACAAGCATAAAGACTCTAACGCACACATTTACACTCACAGTGATATGAGACCAGAAGTGCAGGAGAGAATACACAGAAGCATCTGGTCTGGCTAGGCCTCATGCACACACACTCACTCACTCGCACACAAACACAACCAAGCAGGCACAACCACACACACACACTCTCTCTCTCTCTCTGATAAGAATGCACACACACATACAGTACAACAAACAAATACACAAATTCTGCATACACATACAAACACACACACACACACACACACACATATAAACTCTCACAAGAGCGCACGCGTCCACACACACACACACACATATAAACTCTCACAAGAGCGCACGCGTCCACACACACACACACACATATAAACTCTCACAAGAGCGCACGCGTCCACACACACACACACACACATATAAACTCTCACAAGAGCGCACGCGTCCACACACACACACACACATATAAACTCTCACAAGAGCGCACGCGTCCACACACACACACACACATATAAACTCTCACAAGAGCGCACGCATCCACACACACACACACACATATAAACTCTCACAAGAGCGCACGCGTCCACACACACACACACACATATAAACTCTCACAAGAGCGCACGCGTGCACACACACACACACACACACACACACACACACACGCGCGCGCCCAAGGAGTGGCCTGGGGAATGAGAATGGAAGAGCCACTCAGCACGTCTCAGCAGGTGTGTTCCTCCCCTCCCCCCTGCTCCCCGTCGCCTCCTCACCGGTCCTGAGGAGAGGCAGCGCGTGCTCCAGGGCCGCCACGCTGAACTGGGCCAGGCTCCACTGCTGCACCTGCAGCTCCAGCGCCTCCTCCTGGACCTCCAGCTCCGGCTCCGGCTGCTCCGGCGGGCCCCCGGGGACCTGGGGGGACTGCAGGGGAGGCCCCGGGGGAGCGATGCCCCCTCCCTGAGACCCACTGCTGCCGCTGCAACCAGAGGGAACGCTTAAGGGCACGAGGCAGAAAGAAAAGGCGTAAAAGATGTAATACACGGCTCCGCAGAGCGTGACGAGAGGGTTGGGGTTCTCAATTGGACTACAAATAAAATTAATTCAGTCTATAAATGAGGAAGGAGGGAAAAACCTTCCACCTAATCCTGTAGCTCTGCCAGTGGAGAAGATCATAGTTTTGCACCCCAGGGCCAAGCGAGAAATATAAAATGAGAGGGAGAAATATAAAATGACCAAATTTTACATTTACTTACTTAGCAGAAGCTTTTATTGGCTCAGTACAGTAAAGCCATGGGATTGCCTACATAAAACAGGCTTTAAAAATAACAATCACAAAGTACAATAAAGGCCTACGCACACGGCCGGCAACGCGACTGTGATTTATGGCGGGCGACCAGCAAAATGGAATAGAATCTATTGAAGTGAGCGGTGCGACGCACCGTGCAAGTGGAACGACAGGGCGACTGTCGCCGTCGCTCGACCCTTTTCTATTTTTCAGGGCGATTTTGATACGTCATAATAGAAAACAGCTGTCTGGCCACTGAATCGATGGGTGATCGCGTCGCCAGCAGTGTGTGTAGTAAAGCGATTACAGAATTCCACATTCACGTTTGACTATCATATTAAGTGCTGCTATACTGTAAGTGCTACAAATGCCAATTGTGCACACAATCTTTTCCTACATTGACTCAAAACTAACCTGTCCATTTTGGCTTCAAGCATCTTATTTAACATAAACTGACCAGATCATTTTCAAAATCCTGTTTTACTTTACTGGGCAAAGATGGCAGAAGGGCTCTGACCTTGAGGAGGCCGCATCTCCGTCCTGGCCATCTCCCCGGACTCTTTGCCCGGTGCGACCCAACGCCGACGGCCTCGGGGAACCGCTACGCTCCGGCGATGAGGCCACCGAGCCCCGTTGTGTCCCTCGTACTTCTTGGGAGTACGACACTGAGGAGTTCTGAGATACAGGATCTGAAGTGTAGAATACAGCAGAAATTCGACAATGTGTTGTGCTCTATTTATTGCTCAGCTGCCAGAATACCTGGGAGAACAGCACCAAGATCATGCTTTAATTTCCCACTAAAAAAAAAAAACACGCTATTCACAGAAATGTACTACAGTCTTTACTGTCAGTCACTTTGGATAAAAAGCATCTGCTAAATGAATAAATGCACAGTTCACAGATGGGGCTGGCATAAGTGCATCTAGATTTCATTAAAGGAAATGTACAAATAAGAAGAAAGTTTCTGGCAAAGGTCAAATCAATTTGAACCAACTTTTCATCCACCAAGACATCTGACAAACTGAACCAATAGTGACAGAATGATTTTCCATCAGCTTTTGCTCACTATCAAATCTCACTCCAATTCTCCCAGGAGTAAATTTAACTTATGCAAACCTTGTTTCTTATGAATTAAATTTCTCACTTCCCACTGACACATGCAAAGGCAAGCTTGTGCTTTTCTGGTTACATTGAGAGCAGACTTAGACAGAGAGAGAGAGAGAGAGATAAAGAGAGAAGAGAAAGAGACAGACAGACACAGAGAGAGAGTGAGAGAGAGAAATAGAGAGGGATATAGAGTGAGAGTGCATGAGTGAGGTAGTGTGTGAGACTGAGACTGAGGGAGTTTGGAAGTGTGGAAGACTGACTGAAGGAGTGTGTGAAAGTGCAGCCGACAGCTGGATGTACCTTGCTTGGCTGAGCAGAAGCCAGGGTCTCTGTGGAAGCGCAGGCGGCTCCTTAGGTTGCAGCAGAGCTGCCGCAGACAAGCCAGAGCCTGAAGTGTCAGGTAACTAGCCTCACTCTCTGCACTCAGGCTCAGCAGCGACAGCAGGCTCTAGAGACCAACCAGGAAGGAAGAGAGAAAATCAAACGTGGGGGGTCAAGGATGCACATCAGCGCAGACTCCCCAACATCAAAGTCACTTAGCTGCGAACCCACAAGATTATGCTAACAAATACTCATGCTTAAATTAAAATAAACAATTACATAAACACGGCTTAACAGTAAGGGCTGGTGAGAAACCACTCGCAGCATGTGTGTCTTACCGACTCCATTCATAAATAAGATAATACACTAAATACAAGGGCAAGCAAAATTGAATTATCAAGGATATAATGCCTTCTGGCGGGAGTGAAATCCTAGCTTTAAATCCAAGTCATTCAATCCCACTAATTGGTTCTATCGACCATGAGGAAAACTTACAAAAAATAAAAACACACACACAACAACAACAACAACAACACAATAGAGACCATATGCAGACACAAACAGGTGTCTTACTTATAGGGGTGTGCAATATTGACAAAACAATCTTATAGGATATTGGTTTTTAGATCATATTTTGCATCCTTATTGTTCCTAATTAATGCTAATAATGGAAACATATCTTTATTAAATGAACAGGAAAACACTTTATCACCAGTGCAAGTATTAGTTAAGGATCAGAGTGACATAAATGCCGTCCGAATTCCAGAAGGTGTACGCGCAGCTCTATGCATATATGTGACCACAAGTTACAAGAGCACCTAGAAAAATGTAAGTAATGGACTCTAGCCCATATGCTTTTTACTGAAGTTTTGCCGGAGTTTATTAGAGCAGACTGTTAATCTCACAGAAGACTGAGATCTCACACGGAGCATAAACTCGGGGTTCGCTAACTACGTTGTTGGTGCTTCGTTTTACGTGTAGGGACCCTGAGCAAGCTACTGACGAGGTTTGGTGCTGTTTTTAACAATATTACTGGTTAAAACATGCTATTTGGGAAGTGTTTGGCTCACTGCCCCTGCTAATCCACTGTCACTGCCCCTGCTAATCCACTGTTTGCGATTTGGGGCTATAGCATATACCGGGCCAAGCTCTGTAGTGGTTGATCAACGAAAAATACTGTCTCCACCGCTTATTTGATGTGTTTTAATTAGCTTTAGCTTGCACATCTTTAAACTACAAGCTATTATCGTAAACAATATTGCACAACCCTACTTACTTGCACTATACTTGGCCGCTGCAGGAATATCTCAGCAGGAAAGTCCTGCATGATGACATCTCGGAGAAGTTCACAGGTGGTGCATACTGAGCCTGGGTCGTTCTTTCGTAGTGAGCTACAAGAAAAGATCAAGCATGCAAAGTAACAAAGTTTATTCTGGCCAGGAGCCTCAGTCTCCAACACAGAGGTTGAACAGTTCAGCATGATTCATCCACATGTATGAAGTAATACAGTTTTTCTCAATCGTTTTGATACCTGTGTCAACTCTGACATCACATTCTCAAAACACCCGTGTCTGAACAAAAGCACTCTGGACAAAATGACACATTTCGCTTGCAAAAGGCTGTTACTCTCTCAAAACACTTAAAACATGCAGCAAAAGCAAATCTTGCCTTCAAACACTACAACTCCTTGCCCATTCAAAAACACTCTTTAATCAATCATTACACACTGGAAAACAAAATGCAAAATCTAGTTCTCAAAATTAGCATTTTTGCTATGTCTGTTCCATTACTTTCTCATTTTTCTGGTATCAGAAAAAAACTGTGAAAAGACTAAATGTACTGAATAAAAAAAGAATTTATTCATTCCTCCCAAGATGTAACTGTCATTGACATGTAAGACATGCAGCAAACACCTAGCAAGATACTGTACATTTCATTGAACTACAACTTTCATCGAAATAGATCTACAGTAAACACCTTTTGTACTGTTTTCTCCACCAAATAGGCAATACAGTACTTTGTCTAAATGTGCATTAGATCCATAATTGCAAATAGCAACACAGACATCTCTTATGTATAATGAATGATTGCTGATTGAAGAATTGTGCAAAGGAGTTTCACACAGGTGTATCAGAGATTCAGACATATGCAAGGAATCTATACCACCTGTGAAAATATGTTTTCCTTTTGTTTAGCATGGGAAAACCAAAAGAGTTTGGGGGTTTTGAATGACACCTGTGTTAACTGTTTTGCAAAGGGTGTGAGACTTGACTTGAGACTTTTGCTGTGCAAAGAAAGTAGTCATGAAGACCAAATAGATTCCAGTTTACTTAAGCAGGTAAAAGCAATCGAGAAAAACTGTAAATGTGCAAACTATTTCATTGGTCATAGAATATCTCTTGCTAGAGTGTGAATGTATTCACCTTTCACTTGATGATAAGATGTGTCTGTCCGTAGGTGTTAGAGACAGCCAAGGAAACACCGAAAACTTAAGACACCTGATTGCTTTGCTTGCTGCTCATTGTTTTGGGAAAACACAAACAGGGCATTGTGGAATGACAATTAATCTTAGATAACTCAAACAAGGCAATTATCTCTCATATATCCTGCTGGACACAAGGCACAAGGTCTATGAAATAATAGTATTTTAACAAAAAAAAACACACACAAAATATCTGCTTGAATAATGCATTTCATTACGAAGCAAACAGCAGGGGTACCTGTTCCTTGTTGAGGAGGAATATCTAATTGATTGGGCCTGCTTCTCTGGAAGTACCCTCTTGCAAGACACTCCTCCTCTGAGAGAGAAAATAAGAGCTTCAGATCAAAAGCAAATGGAGGAAATTACTACCTGCATCCCCCACTAAATATTTATCTCTTCAGTGTGACAACAGTGTGCACGGTTAAGCCTTTGAGGGATTTGTCACAATGGAAAATAAAAATGATCAGTCCAAATAATAGCAGCATTAGATAGAAACAGGAGATTAACTATTACTTTACATACCCATTTGAACAGCAGTCGAGGTAAATTGTTGTTCATAATCGCTAGTCAGAGCACTAGAGACCTGTGGTATCTTGGGGAGATGGAACAGCTGATCGATGATGCTGTCGATGATGGCCTGCAGCTCTTTCTCAACACTGGGCGAGAGCTGGGTTAGAAACTCTACTGCCCCTACATCCATAAGCATGTGGGCAGCTGTCGAGTGCTTTAGACAAAGATAAAACAGACAGAGCTGAATGTTTGCTTATCTATCCACCAACTGGGAAAGTCATTCAAATGCTAGACTGTAACTGGTTAAACATGGAGACTAAGTTACAAATTATGAGACAATACCTTGGATAAAGTGCTGAGCAACTGAAGAATCTCTTCTTGCAATGGCACCTCAGGGAAATTAAACCACTCAAGAAGGAAAACAAACAGTGTTCGCTCTTGGACAAGATCAGGAACTGAGATGAGGCCATGATCCAATTTGCTCTTGATGTTTTTGAGAGCTCGGACTCTGATTTCTACCAAAGAATGACCTGTTGAAAGCACATTACTCATCAGTGAATAATATTGCACTAGGCTGCATAAATATATTGCCTACAGTCAAGTTACTCTCCAAACAGCAAGGCAGTTGAAGATCATGTGTAGATGATATGAATCTTCCATAGCTTGTTAACTTGTTGATCACAGAGCCCAGCATCATATTATCGTGTAGGCTCAAACGTCATTCCGCGAACATAGCAGACACCTAAGTTTTGACAGCTAGAACGACAGCATCGATTTAGATCATTGGTTAAGTTAACTGGCAATTAACGTTAACGTTAAATTTAGCAAACAACCGAGGGGGATGTAAACAACGTTACCTTGCGCCGTTAGACCCAAACCAGACTTAGCTATAGTATTTGTAGTTGTCTACGAAGAGCAACATTAACTCAGACATCATAATGACCTTGCCAAACTTTTATTTTCACCTTACTCTTAACTTGTATGCGAGCTAACCTAGCTATGGCTAACGTTTAGTGTTGTCTCAGTTATCGACAGTGTTATTCACCTGGACTAGCGAGTGCTACGAGCTCAAAGAGGAGCAAACTGCTTCGCTTACCTAATTTTTTAATAAGTGCTGATAAATCCATAGTCCCTCTGTAATACGACAAAAACGGTTCAAATGCCGTGCACTTGTGTTTTCAGTTACTTCATTGTCAACTCCAACTGCCCGGGGTTTGTTTTCAACAACCGCGCCATTGCTACATGAGACGTTTCTCTTGTCACGTGACATATGGGGGGCGTTTTCATGTTGACCACTGGATACATTCTGACAGCATGGTGATGATATAGGCATGCGGCCCTTTAGCTCCTCTGGCTTTCTCTAAAAATGGAAGTTATCAAATATTTCGAACAATTGCATATAGTTGCTAAGCTTCAAGCTGTCCCAACATATTACAGTAACAGTTAGTGAAAATATTATACTGTACAATACAGCATATATGCAGAGTATGGCGAGTAGGTTACCATATTCCTGAGGCTAACAAAGATAGAGATGTTTACTGTAGGCCAGGCCTAAACTGATTTCTTTTAAATGGTTCCGATATCTTTGCAACCCCATACATTTTTTTTTATTATTTCTGGTAAAAAAATGGCCCTTTTACAAGAGAAAAGGTTGCCAAACCCTGATTTAGCCGAACTAAAGTAATTTTGCAGGTACACCTCACAGCAACAAATGACGCTTTTTAAAAAACACATCTCTTGGGAGAGTCCATGCTTTGTTCAGTTTCACCAGCAGCAGAGCGCATTCTCACATTCTCTCCAAAAAAATAAATCACGCTTCAATTTGTCTCCATCTCCTCATCAGCTACTTTTGTGTATGTAAATTAGTGTGTGCATAGTTGTTTCTGTGTATATGTGTGCTTCTGTGTGTGTGTGTGTGTGTGTGCGTGTGCCTGCTCACCAGCATGTGTGTGTTTTTATGTTTGTGTGAGTATGGGTGTGGTTGTCTGTGTGTGTGTGTGTGTGTGTGTGTGTTTGTGTGAGTGCGTGTGTGTGTTTATTTGTGTGTGTGTGTGCCTGCTTGTGTGTGTGTGTGCATGAGTGTGTGTGTGTGCATGTGTGTAGCTGATATGGCCCCCCATGAACGGAATTCCACAAAACTTTGCATGCACTAAGACGGTGTGTCATAATGATCCTTTGTGCAGTTTTGAACCTGTCAGCCGCTTCAACCGCTTCACTATCAGCGGCCCTACGGTTCTCGAGATATTCACAGTAAACTGTGTCCGGCCATCTACAGGCCGATTGGTGTACAGTCACTAAATTTACACATATATTCATTTATTGTATGGCCTCCCATGAGCAGAATTCCGTGAAACTTGGCATGCATTCAGAGGGTGTCGTGCAGTTTTGAACCTGTCAGCCAAAGATATACAGTAACTGATTACAATGCCTTGTTTTTGCCTTTTCATTTTTAACCAGGTGGCGCTATACCTTAAATGAGTGGATATGTGATGGGTTGACATGGCCCCTTGAGACCAACATACGAAAAAAAGTTGGTCATCATAGGCCATATGGTTCTCGAGATATTCACAGAAAACTGTGTCCGGCCTACCCTCCTTTCAGGGGGCCTGGTGCAGCAGGTGGGCGACGGATCAAAACGAAAAACAATGGTTCCGTGTTATTGTGAAACTACATGCCCATCTTGTGAGACTACATGCTCACCTAGTTTCACGGTCTTTCAGTGTCCCGGGAATCGTTGACACAACATTACTAAAGAAAAAAAGAAAAAAATCCAGAAAAAAAAAAAACTCTGACTAAACCTATATGACCACTGCTTCACCATCAGCGGTCATAATAAGCCAGAGTTGTCACTAAACCATGCCTACTTGAAATATCCTAACAATGTTGACATTGCTGTTATTATTGGTGTTAATGTGTGAGAAAGGTCCTGACAGCCTCTCACTAGTGGTAATTTCAGCTCCCTCAACGGCTAATTTCAATATGGCCTAAGAACGCTAAAGCTTCGGTCTCTAATTCTGACCAACTGCCACAGAGATGCCCATAAGCAATGGGATTATGTACTATGTCCATAACATCTGCAGCCTGTTGTGATGGAAGCATAAATCTGACCCAACCAGTAGGCTACATGGACCCTCACATTTCCGGGCTGTCACTGATAAAAAGAAAGAAAAACAGTTCGGTTATTTTATTAATTGCTCTGTTCAACTTCAAATGACAGCTGATGCAGCATTGTGCTGTCACAGAACTATGACACTTCTTGGACAAATAAAATTTGACATAAATAGCCCCTAAGATATATCAGGCTGACATTGTCGTAGAACTGCAGTTGTTTAGATTGACTCTACCTTTGAAAGAGAGAAATCAACAAACCAATATTCCATATTGCGAAGGACAGGTTCACATGATTCCTATTTGGACTTCTGTGTGTTCTACAGTAACCCATATCAGTGTTCTGCTTGAAAACACCATGCCATTGTATCAAAGTGTATCAGACTTTTTGACCTCCCCCAGTCAGTTCTTTATACCCATACTGAATCCATTCTAATCCAACTAAAAGAGCAAAATCGTGTCTCAATCTGTGTTGACACGGCATATTTTACTCAGCAAATACAGTGAAGAAATGGTTTCTATAAGGAAATTACCAGTGACATGGTGAAATATCTTCTTTACACAAAGAATTGTTTCAGAGAAAATTATCCTGTCATCACCTAATCTCTGGTCAAATATCAGCAGAATGACATATCAGTCATTATCTTTGTTGACATCACAGACGTGAGGTGTCTTTCGTTATCAGCATGATCTATCTGTTCAGATGAGGATTTCAAATCCCAGGCCAGTGGGTATTTGATGAGTGAGATGGGGGGGAAAAGTAGCTCTTTTTTTGTTATTGTACAGCGGTGCTTTTACAAGCTGAAAAATGGAAATCAGACATGCAAGGGCCGCGGATAGAGACGAGTATCATTACGTAAGCAAACGTGGCTTGCGGTCAGTTTTCATCGATAGATGAATACAACAAGTTATGAAAAACCAATGGTTTGATTAAAACAAACAAACAAATAAAAACATGGAATTGCAACAGGGTGCAGTGGAAGTGCTCTTCACAACAATTACTTTCACAAAGAACAAAAGCTGTTTACTTGTGAATCAGCCTGTGTGTGTGTGTATCTTTCTCTCTGTCTCTCTCTGTCTCTCTCTCTCTCTCTCTCTCTTTCTCTCTCTCACACACACACACACACATACACACACACATTCACATTCACCATCACACACTCATACAAACCCACAAAACCAAGCACACAATCCTGAGTTGTGTGTTACTGGAGGCACAAAGGAAACACTGCAAAGCTCTCTGGCATTTTTTCGGCACCCTCCCAAAGAAGTATCTGATAGCCTAATCATACAGGATAGATGAAAGAAGTGCACGGCTGGATTTTTCACTTTCCTTCGCAGTGAGAGTTCCTCCTGGTAATCTGTATTTATCTGCCATCAGTCATTCACATCACTGCGGCAGCAGGAAAAGACTTCTCCTCAAATGGATCGGGATGCGTGGCGCGCTCATCTCTGGCGTGACTCATCTTGTGCCCCCTCGTGTCGAGATATATTGGTGAAATCACTTTATTTGTCTCCAACACCAGTGTCTGCTGTGGCCGACTATAACAAGTAACCAGTTTGAAATGGCCCTCTGAGCCAAGGTTGAGCCCGGAGACCTCAGTGGTTATTTTTATGGTCGTTTCTGGCTGTCAATCTCTGATATGTAAACATTGTGACATGAAAGGTGGGTAGCAATCTAGTCTGCCCGCTGATATACACAGTACCATCCTCAGTGGCATGTTAGACCTTGTACATGCATCTTTTTATGTGTTTGTGTTTTACATGTGAGTGTGTGTGTGTGTGTGTGTGTGTGTGTGTGTGTGTGTGTGTGTGTGTGTGTGTGTGTGTGTGTGTGTGTGTGTGTGTGTGTGCTTCCTCTGGGTCTTTGTGCTAATTCATTTGATATTTTAACAAACAATAAGATATTTCTTTCTGATAGAAATGCCAGAGGCATATGGATCTGGTATAGCTGTTATTATATGTCAGTGCCGTGTCTGTGACTGATTAGTTTTATGTGATCGGCTAAATTCCTGCTTGCAGACGCAACATTCTTTGTCCCTTTATCCCTTTGATGTCTCACACACCTAATAAAATTGCAATAATATGCTCCAATGGCTAATAGTCATATATGCGATAGATGTTAGATAAGATTAGATGTCAAATAAATGTGCATAAAAAATACTGCGTAGTTTTTCTCACCATGGAATGACGTAAAAGCTTATATGTTTATAAGTGTCTGTGTTTTTCTCATTTGAAATCAGGACAGTTTCCCCTGTCTGGGAGACAGCTGATGACTCGGTTATGGTATGTTTGTTTTGTGGAGACTCGGATGTTGATTTGAGAGATGATCCAATTAGGTCAGATCAAACAGCTGGGCTCCCTTTGGGGGGCTCTGTCAAGCAGACTCTCTCTCTCTCTCTCTCTCTCATACACAGACATGCTTAAACACAAACAAAGGGAATGCGCAAAATACATCTATACACTTTGTTTTCCTATTGTATTTAATGTATTAGTCACATTATTTTCTCACTCAAAGACCATTTTCAATTGTTCCACTTTCATTGCATCATCAATTCTCAGTATGCATTTCATGTTCTATGTAAAATATTTAAGGTTTTGTCCCCAGCATTATATGTTCAAAGGTTATATTGCAGCTTCCGATAAAGGGACACAAATCTGTTAGCAAAGGATGTGTCTTTTTTAGTAACAACCATGTAGCGTGTTGTGATTCATATGCTCCTGCACTCTTAAATAAACAAAGATAACATCTCGGTGCACTCAATGCCAAAGATCATTAAATTCCGCACAGGTCTGCCTCTCGCTGACTCATTACATTCTGTGTAGCTACAGCTGTTGCAGGTGTAATTAATGTAGACTCTCCTACACCCCTTAAGGCTTCTCCCTCAGGGGAGAGAGGGGGTGGAGAGAGGGAAATGAAAGAAAGAAAGAGAGTGAGAGAGAGAGAGAGATAGCAGGGAGAGGGACTTGAAGGACTGATTTACCGTGGGCCTGCCTCTGAATGCTAATCCAGGTGTGGCTGCACTTATTGGCTGGAAATGAAAGGAGAGCACGGGGTAAAGAGGTAAACATGATCAGTTCAATAAATGACCCCGGACAGGGAGAGATTGCACCAGACGCTATTTCTCAGTAATCCCGGAAACAAAAACCCAAGTGGTCCCAGCGGCCCCATCACTGTTTGACATGCCTGCTATACATGCCTTCCACTCGGCTGCAAGTGTTGAGGATATTAGGGTGGGCACTCTGGGACCTCTGACAAACCCCCCTCGGCGAAACAGTCAAGTTGAAGGACTAAATCAATTTGAGGGATGCTACAGCCATATTGAGCAAATAATTTCTGGCTGATGCGGCTTTCACATGAAATAAGGCGAATCTCATCACAAGAGGATATCTAGATTTCTGAAAGAAAAGGTTGTCAGAAAATCAAAGGAGCTCTGTCCAAAAAAATAAAGAAACATGTCAAACATGGCTTGAATATACAGAAAATCACCACAAATGAAGTGATACTGTAGTGGTTGGTGTGGAATTTTATTTTTATCCTTGTTATCATCTAAAGGAGCATTTTGTTCACTGATTTGTTATTTTGGAAATAATGTGACTGTTGGTCTTTGCTCGTCTCCCTATGAATTCTGCACAATCAAAGGGGCACATTAATTTGTCATTTTGTCAATGGAGAGAAAGCAATGATCTGCATTTACAGCAAAAATGTATTTCCAAATGACCCATACATACTCACAATCTTTCTTTTCATGTTTTCTACAGGTGTTTTGTTTGCCTAATTCAGTGTCCGTGCATCAAGTCATATACATAATAATGTACATAATTGACAGCTAAAATATGTAAAATATCCTCTGTTATATTCCCATGTTTATTGTTTATATTTATTATTTTTCTAGGGTATTTTAATCAATGCTTTTTGCTTGGGTAAAATGTGTGCAACAGGGCATGACAAAGTCATTTCAATGAACTCTCACAAAAGCAATCTCATCTCTCTCTCTCTCTCTCTCTGACTAGTGGCTGGATAAGCCCTAACAAGACTGTATAATTAGAGCCACTCTGCATAGAACCTGTCTGCACACAGCAGCCTGGAGCAGGTTTGCCACAGCCTGCTATGAGCTTGACAGTTTAACTGTGTGGGGGAAGGAAAAAACACTATTCACAGTGCATGGCCCCAAATTAGCCCAACAGCAGTAAACACCATTATCCAGTTTAATACAATACTGACACTAATTAGGCCACCAATGACTCATTTCAAAGTTCAAGCTTTGTTTGTAGCACAAACATGAAAGACTTTCAAAAGAAAGCACAACAAAGGGAGTTGACCTAGAGAGTAGATTTCTTTATTTCTTTTTTCCCTCGCAAAAATCTATCCATATTTAGATTATGGAATAATTGTATGTGTACACAAAGGTGACCCTGTTGTCTACAATGACATTAGTCATATCTGTTGATACAGCTCATCTGTGATGCATATTCAGAATTCATTCCTATCTAAGCACACTGAGGAAAGATATATTTAAACTACCATGCCAAAAAGACAAAGTGTTTCAAGGTAAACCTGGGACCGGTATAACAAATGTTTGGCAGCAAATGCTTTCTCACAAACTAAATATGGTCATGAACATATTTTTTTAATAGACTCCTGACCCTTTGTCAGATATTTTTCATGAGATGGCAGAAACATTTATCCTTAAAGATATAAAATCAAAACAATGCCTTCAAAACACCAAGCATCAGTCTTTTTGAACAGATTCACTCACAAACGATTTAAATCTCAGAAAATGTGGCCTTAAGCCTTATCATCCCAAGACATTTCTGTCATTTTCTGTAAATATTTAGATGCATTCTTAGACAGCTGAGGGCCCATCCTAAAGTTTCCATTTTGATTTCACACTATCCAAAAATAATGCTAGGCCAAGCTTTCTTTCCTAGTCATAAGGACCATTAATATTTGATTCATTCACAATTTACATTTCTAAGTCTTGTGGTCCACTGAATATTGATGAGAAAATTCACAGGGTGGCAGTGCATTGTCCAGGATTCTCAGTTCAGGTTATAGATATTCCATTCAAGCAAAGCAAAAATGTCCCTTTTTCACTCTTTTTGGCATTTCAGAGCTACTGTTCAGAAAAACTAGGCTTTAAAAGGCTGATATGGCAGTTTATTTCAGTTGACACTGAAGTTGCCTCGACAATGATTTCCTCCCAACTGCTGCAGAGTGAGGATACACATAGCTTTTATGTCGCATAGGCCTATAAACACTTAACACAAGACAAAATATAATTAATAATTGGCCAATCAAATATGTTTGTCGTGGGATTTTATAACCAACAAGGACAGCACTTCATCAATATTGCTATCGCCTCTCATTTGAACCTCTCCTTGTCTCAGTCCTCTCCCACAATGCAACAGGCAACAAAGGAAGAAAGGGACAACAGAAAAGTAGCAAAAAGAGGAATAGGGCGAAGAGACTGTATCAAATATAATAGGTCAGATGATTTTAGTCCTACAAAAAAGATGTTAGCTGGGTGTCGAAGCAATCATTGCCATCAGAGGTTAAATGTGTAATACGAATTGCGTTAACTTGCACGTACACAAGCCCTCAAAGGCGCATGTTTTGATGTGCTAATTTACGTTAGCGTGCTTGCTGGTAGCCAAATAATGGTGAGCTATGCCGAGTTAGCCTGCTAAGGTGATATCTGGAGGTTAGCATTTGCTAGCTAGTTGACGTCAACGATTTCTGATGAATGGCGAAGTTTAAGAAGTCAACAAGTAATAGAGAAGGAAATTCTATCGCCGGAGCATGATGCACATGGAAATACAACAACTAAAAAGACCGATTCTTTGGAAAATATGGTAAGTTGACGCGAAAGTTATTTGTTAGCATGTTAACATTGCTATCTAGGTAGCAATCTAGGTCCTGATGTTGACTTGCCAGCTAGCTTTGACGTTTACCACCTCGCTAGCTAGTCTAGTAACATTCTTTGGATTTTGACAAGCTAACCCTTACTTAGCTAACTAGCTATAAGGGTTACATATAAGTTTTCCTTATGTGAAAAGGTGACAATTATTATGGTTTAACGATTTAATACCCTGTTGTAAAAGTTCCTTTATTATAATATTGTATTCATGGGAATGGGGTCACTGTGGGTAGCAGCCGCCTGTTTTTATTGCAAGTCAACGTTAACCCTATTTCCTGATTGATGGCCTAAGATAGCTTTCCTTCTTATACACTGGTTGTGGAAAAGCCCTGATGAGTAGGCTCTGAAGCTGTTTGAGGCGGCTGACAAGTCTTTATAACGGCACAGTCTGTTATAAAAAGTGCCAAATTGATGGATAATCATGTCAAACCACAGAGCTAATGTTAAGCATGCAATGATTTAGTGGCTAATTTATGGGCAGACAGTTAGCAAACGGTAAGATTAGCTAAATAGCATTGTATGTACCTACTACCATCATTTCCTAAATTCGTAGTCTTTTTTATTCACTGTAGTTGCCTATCCTATCATATTGTCATTTCTCACAGTGACCTTACTGATAGCCAGCTATTTGGGAGGCCTAAATATCTTGTAGGTATATTGAATCTTCTACTTCACATCTCCAACTCTTTCTTGAGAGACAGACAGACCGAGAGAAAGACAGACTGTTGTTTCATGAACACCCCATACAAAGCAAGTTCAAAGGCTATTATGTGGAAGATAACATCAGTTTTTCACTTCCAGGGAAACTTATATTAAGCACTCAATGGTGGTGTGACAAAACACAGTGTAGTTCTAATTCTCGTCCATTTTAATAGTCTACATGTTTTAGTAACAATGACTGAACAGGTTTTAAGATCACAGTAATTTCAGATTTGTTTTGTTTGTTATTTTACTTTCAGGTGAGGACAACTGTATCGTCGGCAACTGTCAGCCACTATTTTTAGTGTCTGGCTAGCATAAAGGCGAGGCAGACCTCTTCCATGTTGTCACCACAGAGAAACATCCAAAATGAAGAAGATGATCAGCCTCAAGACCATCCGAAAGTCCCTCAACATGACCAAGGGCAAGGAGGAGGGAGATTTTGTGATGCTCCAGCAGCCAGTGCTGACCGCTGACTTCCCAAAAGAAGACTCCTTCTTTGCGGGCTGTTACGCTACAGACATTACCTCCTGCGATCTTGGCTGCACCGAAGAGGAGAAGGGATCGAAAAGCCGCTCCAAGGGTGAAGGTTTAATGGGCACCCTGAAGAGAAGGCTGTCGGCCAAGCAGAAAGCAAAAAGCAAGAGCGGCAGCACCCCTTGTGTGGGCTCAGGAGAAGACGATGACACCTTCTCCTCCTCGTCTGTTCCCGTGAGCTTTAATGAAGTCAAAACGCAGCGGCCGCTGAGGTCGGCATCGTTGCGCAGTCACCACTACAGTCCTTCACCTTGGCCCCTGCGGCTGGTCAACTCGGAGGTGAAGGTTAAAGCCATGGTCCACTCGCCCAGCCCCAGCCCGTCGCTCAATGGAATGAAGAAAGAGTTTCACGACATCGACATGGAAGGACTTTTCGCTGACCACGGAGGGTCGTTGAAAAACCTGGCCCCTCAGAACGGAGCCTTTCATTTGAACATTGACGAAAATGTGCCTGTTGTCATAGGGCTGACGCCTCAGGACTATATCCAGTACACCATGCCTTTAGATGAGGGAATGTACCCCGAAGGGTCGCACTCTTGCTGCTTGGACAGTTCTTCACCCATGGAGGTGGTTGAACAAATGGAGGGTGGCAGCGCTGTTCATGTAGAACCTGGAAGTGAAGATCAGGATTTGGACTTGCCGCCCGAGCTCTTCCTGGAGCAGTCGCTGAATGGACTGCTTGCCGGCTCCTCAGGGATGCTGTTTCAGAACTCCAGTGTCCACATTCCCTCACTTTCCCCCTCGCTCTCCCCCCTCACCGGCAGCGAGATCCCAAGGACATTTTTGGGATTCAGCGGTGCAGATGCGCATGTAGCGGAAAGGGTCAGGCATCACCTGAACTTCGATCCCAATTCAGCTCCCGGTGTCAGCAGGGTCTACGATTCGGTCCAGAACAGTGGACATATGGTGGTAACGAGCCTTACGGAGGAGTTAAAGAAGCTGGCCAAACAGGGTTGGTACTGGGGTCCGATAACGCGGTGGGAGGCTGAAGAGAAGCTCACCAATCTGCCGGACGGTTCGTTTCTAGTCCGCGACAGTTCTGACGACAGATACTTGCTCAGCTTGAGTTTCCGTTCACAAGGCAAGACCTTGCACACAAGGATTGAGCATTCGAATGGCAGGTTTAGTTTTTATGAGCAGCCAGACCTAGAGGGCCACACATCTATAGTCGACCTTATCGAACACTCAATAAAAGACTCAGAGAATGGTGCGTTTTGTTACTCCAGATCTCGTGTGCCAGGGTCAGCTACCTACCCCGTTAGACTGACTAATCCCGTCTCCCGTTTCATGCAGGTACGCTCGCTGCAGTACCTCTGCCGGTTTGTCATCAGACAGTACACTCGCATAGATTTAATCCAGAAACTGCCTTTACCAAACAAGATGAAAGATTACTTGCAGGAAAAGCACTACTGAGATGCAATGCGTGGGACACAGTAGCTAGCAAATTGCACTTTTCAGGTTCAGAATTGAAATGGAACAAGGTTTACAGACATCTGTAGGTTTTAAATGATTGTTTTAGTTGAGTTTTATTTGATTAGAAACATAGTTTTTTGGCTTTTGACATCTGATCTTTAAATTGAACCATGATTAATATCGTATGGCTCTGATTCAGTGTTATGATGTCGATTTAACTTGCAGAGTTGATTCCTCATGTAGAATCTGGCACATAGCATGCTTAGCCTAGCACACCTTGTCTGTTGTCACGGTGACATAATAACTATTATGTACTCATGTTAAAACATTGTTTTTGCCATAGTATGATTTAATGCTGTTGATGTTTTGATTACATTTTTATTTTGTCATCATCTATCACATTCTCTACAAATCCTATGAAGATATTATTTTTAAGTACCAGTTTCTATTGATGTCAGGCAGCAGATTGGCCCATTTTGATATGAACAGGATACTGCAAACAGTTACTTACATATGTGTTTATTTTGATTTAAATGAAGGTACTGTTCTGAGGACTTTTTGTAACCAATGCTGCTGGATATGTCATAGGTCTTACGTAATTGCTTTGCTTTGTGTGGGAATCATGAAAATGGATGTCACTGAAATCGCTGAGGAAGACCTGGTAGTTATCTAGTTAATGCCATGTCACACTAAAGCCAAATTATCAACCTTGAGAGAAAAATCACATTATACTGGTGCCGCACCTGTTGAAACTGCAGTGTGAACGGGGTGTGAGGGAAAAGTAGGTAGGACCAAATGTTGCAATGAAAATAAACACTATATAAGGGCAAATATATGTCTTACACTTTCAGAAAAGGGAATGGAGAGATGAAGTTTGTAGACACTTCCAGACCTGGTTAGGCTTTGTCTTTTGGTGTTGAGTGTTGTTCTGTATCTTATGGTCTAAGGGGAGCGATATGTTTATGTCAGCCATGCTGAAATTGGATGAAACATCTGTTTTCATTAAGAGGAACAATGGGAGAACTTGAAGCAGAATGTTAAGAATTAGATTAGAAAGAACTGACGACTCTCTGACGACTTTCTATGAGAGTTCCATGCCTTATGATTATCATGTTTTTAAAGATACAAGTTTCAGAACAGACATGATTCTTATAGTTGTGATGTCAGTTGAAAGTGACCGAAATTGTCATTTTTGTGAATTTGTCCAGGGACAGGTACGTGACTGATGCTGTTATTTGCAGGATGGGACATTTTAATGTTTTGTTTTACAGTGTTGCTGTGTGTTTTGTACTTGTGCTCTCTTTCTAACTGTCATCATCTGTCAGTATCGATTTTTGACTGTTAACAATCCGAGCACTTCTTAGCATATCAGTCTTCTCTTTCTTACTTAACCCGATGCAGAGATCCTTTACATTTTTCTATATTTACTCTGAAAGGGAAGATCCTGTTGTATTTGAAACGAGGGCTCACAGTAACCAGAGGGGATCAGCCTTTTCCAGTCTTTCCAGTGAACTCTGTGTTCAGTTGGACCTAGTCGAATGTACATGTGTGTGGGAATTAGGTTAAAATGGCACCTGGATAAGCAGCTCAGCAGGTGCTTTGGTCAGTTTTTGTCATGTTCCCTGTCAATAGTTGCCCAAATAATCTTGAAGGAACTGCTCTAAATAGAAACAGAGTATGTCCTTTACAGTTGATGAACATGTTAGACTATTTTTTGGGAGCTTGACAAGTTGCTTTGATGGGATTGTGAATGCTGTGTATTCTCACTATTTAGTGCACAAAGTAGTCTGAAATTTTTGAAATTATCATCATTGGTGACAATGGGCCAAATTGAGTGAAGGGGCTCTAGTATGGTAGAGGTAGTGTATAGTGTAGTATTGGAATTAAGCTGTTCCACAGAGGACAATGTGTATGTGGATAAATTCTGCCATTCCTAAATAAATACATCTTTGCTTATTACTAGCGACACAGGCTCACGTTTTTATCTGAGGCTCTTGGCTTTAACTGTGCCGGCCTTTTTTTATCCCGATATGATTGTTTAGGTCTTAAGGAGTGATAAGTTCAAAATTATAGTAGTAACTCACGGAATGGGATCAAATCGATCATGGCATCCGTATACCGTAGGTACGCATCATGTGTTGCCTATAGGCTGACTGTTAAAGACGTCCATCCGCATTGATTAAGTGTAGTTTGTGGCCTATGGTTATGTACAATAGACTAGGTGTGTAGGTCTCATGTCCATTCAGTAAGCTAAGTCTTCAGTAGATATGATTGACCTGAATTCAGCAGATATGGAAATTCTGGTGAATAATTGCCTTATTGAGACCATGTATCCTTTCCCTCTATTTCTTCTTTTTTTGACACGTTTGCTTTCTATGATCAAAAAAAGAAGAATGTGCTCTAGGCAAGGCACAAGCGTTGGTGTTTTTTGACAAGGAAAAAAGAACATTATGCATAGAAGGAAAATGTTGACGTTGATATGAGCAAAACTAAATGTGAAATGAAGTGTTGGGTGCTGAGCTGTAATGTTCCTTTCATTGTTGTTTTGTTTTTATACCTTTTTTAATTGTGTTTTGTTGCAGCCATGTTTTCTAATTGTCTCAAGACTGAATTATTTGGAGTATTGTGCTACCCCCCCCCCCCAAATACTTTAGTATGCTGAGATCCCAGAAGTTCACAGACAGACTTTAATGAGTGTTTTCTTTTAATTGTTTTAGGTAGTTGCTTGTTTAGGTAGCTGAAGCATATTGAAATTAGAGCCATCAAGCACTTAACGAGCACTGCCTGTATTATGTTTTATGCTTCCCCCTTATATACATTTTGTTTGTTTTGACTCTGTGCTGCGAATGAAGGTAAATGTTTACACAAAAAAGTTTAAATGTCAAGATTTTTTTTGTTAATTCTCTTCTCATAAACATTGGTACATGGTATTACCTGTATGTCTTTTTATGTGTTCTACACGCTTCAAGCTGCTTTATCATAAAGATTGCCTTTCTGTACACTAGAGAAACCAGAATGTTGCCATATACATGAACTAAAAGTGATCAACTAGGAGACTAAAATAGGTAACAGCTATACTTTATTGCCCACTGATTTAATGACCGGTATGTAGTGAAAAGAAATCCAGCTCTGTCCAGTTTACATTGTACATTTTCCAGAGTAATTGTTTTGGTTTGTATCCATTTGTTATTTGAATGAATCAATAGTGATTTATTGCACATTTTTGGATACAGTTCAAGTTTTTGTATCTGCTGATATAAATTATAAATAAAATAAAAAACTATATAAAAAATCTATTGTTCTATCTCTGTTTTTATTAATAAGTGGAGGCATTTGATTTTGGAAGTTTAAAGAATGTTGCAATATTACTCAATCCTGTATTCTAGATATTGCTACTGGAGGTTTGTGAATTTTTAGACACATATTTTTCAGACATCAGTTATCTTGCAGGTGAAAAATGCTTAGTGCTTTGAGGGTACGGCTGTCAGATTTGGGTTCTAGATTTGTCTGTATGCAGCCTGCATGCGAATGAGGTTGTAAGTTGTGTTAGCGCCAGTCTCTGACAGGAGGGCTTAGCCCTCAGAGGTGAAGATACACAAATGTTTATTCTTCTGCTGGCCTGAGTATGGTTTATTCATGATGCAGGATGGTGGTCGCATGTCATGCAGGGAGGCCTCCTACTTGTCGCACCCCCCACCCCATCCTCATCCCCAATCCCCCCCCCCCCCCACCCACCTTTGTACAATATTCTTTTTTTCTTGTGGGTTTCAGCTGAGTCTCTCTCAGTGGAGTGGAACTTGAAATAGTTTTGTTATCCCTCCTATTACAATCACTTTATTGACAATTCGGTGTAACATAACCACTGAACCACATGGGCCTGGTGAGCCACTGCTTTTCCCCCTCAGATTTTCAATTCCTCCCTACTGCAACCTGTAAGACATGGAGGACTGTGAGGTAGTTTCACCAGAGGTACAACATCCTTTGCACATATTACGGCAGCACAAGGTTTGGCATGCTTCAGGAGTGCTTTCTACAGACATGCACACACATAGAACACCTTCAGTTATACCTATAAAACATCCACTCCGTTCCTTGTCATATGTCAATTTCTCCAGTGAAAATTGAGTGTCATTTAGAAGTACTTGCTCAAGAGCACCATCTATCAGATGTCTGATTTTCTAAGATTTATGGTCAAACCCTACCATCTGGTACACCGCATGAAGTTACATTTGTCACCCACAAAATGGAGGGAAAGACAACTGGAATTAGTATGCATGTATATTTATGCAGCCTTAAATTGACATGCAAGGAATATGTTGCCTGCTGCAGTATAAAGGCTGATATAACTGCTTGTAACAGATCTCTTTTGTACACAATCAAAATGACATCTGTTGACCTTATGCCAGACAAAACAAATGGATGTGGTTATAGGTTGCTTCAAAACATTAGATTTTCAAACAGTATACTAAATACCTAAATAACTCATATCTTCCATCGGACTATATTTGGCAACATTGGTGTCAGCAGTTTTATATACACTTTTCAGTTAGAGGTTCCACAGGTTGAAAGCATGGCATCTTCAAAAAAATAATATGTTTGGCTCGCAGCAGTTGGATTTTGAAACAACACAAGATACCATTCACAAGTGGTGACTCAAGATTTATATAGATTTGAAAAAACTAAACAAAAACAAAGCATACAATAAATGCTAAAAGTCAATTTGCATACAAATAGGGCTACAACAGGATAATCTGATTATCTCCTCTTTAATGAATGTTGACACCAAATCAGTCCCTGGTGCATGTTACAATAAGCTTGAGCTGTAAAATAGAATAGCTCCACAACCTGAATTCAACAAACACAAATATTTCAACAGAACTGTTTGACAAAAGAAATGTAGTACAAGGGGTTGAATGCTCAAAACAAAAGGACAGTAATCTAATATCAAGTTCTTTACTTTCAGCACTGACAGAGTTAAGACATAATGGACATAAACAACATGGCTCCCACTGCACCTATCTGATTGATTGAAGTGTGCTATTTACAAATAACTTCTCTGTCGTCATTCAACAGACATCCGGCAGCTGAAATTCATGTATGAGAATATAGTTATGGTGACGGTACCGTTTTGTAGCATTAAGACATGGTTGTTGTGTTCTGCCATAAGTGCTTCGTCATATGCCTTAGCTGAGTTCAGATGGATGGGCATTTTGGATGTGCATTTTTCATCATGAAAGAGCCTTGGTTGTTGTGCCTATCCAAGTTGTCTCCCTCAGTCAGGACTAAAAACAGCTATTATACATTGTACAAACTGTCTATAAAGGGTAAAAACATTTGCTCATGATGTTTTTATAACTTAAATGAATGCAATGAAATAAAACCACTTTTTCATTAATTGATTAATTCCAATATTTTGTTCAAATGTTTACATTTGTTTTATCTCCTGAGATGATGAGTTTATGAGTAAAATAGAGGAAAAGCATACAACTTAAAATATAACTACAAACTGCTGTCATTTTTATGGAGAGTTGTACTTGATCCTGCGAGCCAGTGAGAGACTATGGAGACATAAAAAAGCCCCTGTGATGAACACGTTTTCCATGCGCAGGCAAAAGAACAGGTGGCCATGCACAAAAATTCAAGGAGTATCCTGCAGTCCAAATGGCATAACATGAAATCAAATATGGCCTCACCTCTGTTTGGGTAGCTATGGTAATGTTGTTATTTATTGTTATTTGTGTGTCATCATGTGTCATTCAGCATACTTTTGAACACATTAGGTTTAACTTGTTCAATTGGATGGGCTTTTTATCATTAATTGGATAACCAACAACATAGTTTGCACAGTGATGTCCTTCGTGCAGATTAATACACATTTAGCCATCTAATTACACAGGATTCCAGTTCCATCTCAATGTCCTCTGACTCCACAGGGACCAGTTTAATGAACAACACCTCCACACGACCATCTCAGTCTCAAGCATAGATACGGTTCAACTTTGTTGAATAACAGTTGATGAACAATTTAAACGTGTGTGCCTGAAATACACGCCTAGGCCTCGGCCAATCTGCGCTCGCTCTGCGCTCTGATTGTGTTGCCCCCCACGCTCCTCACACTTTGAACCACTCGTGTCCCAGAGGGGTGTTGACGACACACACACCATCCAACATTCAGGATGCTGCATGGCAATTAACCAACAAAGCCTCCATACCAACGAGTGCGCATGACTCCTGCAGGCTTGCTCTCATCGAGATCCGTGCCCCTGCGCGTGTTCCTCCAAGGCAACCGAGATGTAGCCTAATACCTTTCTGAGATGCCCCCCCCTCACCACCCACCCCCTCTCTCTCACTATCTCCTCCTCAGGCACTTATATGATCTGGGGATCTCTCAATCCTCACATGCCTTGCCTCAGCATGGCCCTGATTAATGATGCTTCTGGAGATGGCAGCCATGGCAATGCGCTCCAGCGACAACATGCTGAGTTCCCTGTCTGTTTCCCCACTTAAAAGACACATGCTAATTTTAGCCGCAGCTCCATGTTTAATTTCACAGCGCAACACCAGAGCTTTTATTCCTGCTAAATGATGAGACTAATTACTTCATTGCCATTACTTATTGTGACAGGAGAACCACGTTCGAGCGGGGGAAATCGCATTATCATTTTTATTTGTGTAAAAACGTAGCCTGTTTTTTTTTCCTTTCCCTTTAAATCACCGCTACAGGGTTTGTGATTTTGTATGCACGCATCACTGAAAGATATGGTAATTTAGCTGCCTCACTTCACCCAGAAATGTGAATCATGAAAAACTATGAAAAGGCCTCAGTAAATATGAAAGTGTGCGCAAGATGGAAACATCAGACATGTCAACCTGTCATCTGTCTTATTATTGTTCTTGGATGACGTACCTCACATAATAGCCTACTGCTTCAGATTAGCTCCAGACAAAACTTTTGACCAAACTCTTACCACCTTGTGTGTACTTCAGTTATATGTATAGATAACTTTAACTGATTATTATGACCGCTGCGCAGTGAAGCAGCAGTCATATACTGTACTGTAGGTGTAGAGTTTTTTTCTTCCAAGTTTCATGGAATTCCGTTCATGGGGGGCCATACAATAAATTAATCTCTGTGGAAATGTAGTGACTGACACAGTTTTCTGTGAATATCTCGAGAACCGTAGGGCCAATTCTTTTTGTATGATGGCCTCCAGGGGCCATGGCAACCCATCCTATATCCACTCATTTGATGCATAGCGCCACCTAGTTAAAAATGAAAAAGCAAAAACGAGGCATTGTAATTGCAGGTATCTTTGGCTGACAGGTTAAAAACTGCACGGAATTGGGAGTGTAGGATCATTATGACACCCTCTGAATGCATGCCAAGTTTTGTGGAATTCCGTTCCATGGGGGGCCATACAATAAGTAAGGGATAATGTAAAGGCCGGTCATTATTGGGAAAATAAGTCCCGACAGGGCGAACCGGACGCGGAGGGGTCTTGTTTCGCCGTGAAGGGACTTATTTTCCCATAATGACCGGTGTTCTATACATTATCCCGCTATTATACGGCTACTTGCCAAAACGAAATAATAAACTCCCCATGATATGACTTTAGCCTACATAGCCTAGCCTATTTGTTACCGTTCATCGTGGCCTTTTCTGAGAAACATAGTTCGCAACAACACACGCTGCTGAACTTGAATCAAACATTCTTTAGAACACAGCTGATCAACCGTCTGCTTTCACGTTTGAATGAAGTTCCAGTCCTTGCATAGTGATATGAAAGACGTATCAGAAGCACAAAACCCGTTGCCATTGACAGCGGTAATTATATGTTTGCAGCGGTAATTACATGAATTTATTTTACCGCTGAATGGGAAATCCCATTCAAGTCAATGGAGCGTTCTACTAGCATTGTGAAGAACCGTATAATAAGTAAGGGATAATGGACGACACGGTGGTCTGTTCACAGAAGTTAATGCACGGTCGAGGTTGTAAAACGGCCCCGACACGAAGCGGAGGGCCGTTTAACCTTCTAACACTGTTCTGGTCAAAAATGACCGATTTACACATTCCCTCTACCATAAATATGGCATTTTTCATCAGATTGCCTCAAGATCGTATGATATCCTTCACAAAAGGCTTTTGAACACATAGAATTTATTTTGACTACTTTCTTTTAATTTTGAGTGGTTTATTCAACGTAGAAACACTTCTTTTGTTTACGGTCAAAAATGACCACCATAGGAAATGAATGGGAAAGAGTATAATTTTCATCCAGGAAGTAAAAGACATCTCCTTACACACACTCCTACAACTTACCACCAATGTTCCCACACACATGCATGCATGCACACACAGAAGCACACACACCCACACACACACACAAACAGACACACATAAAGTACACACACGTACACCCACTCACAGAGACACACACTCACACACACACACACACACACACAGTATACACACGTACACCCACTCACAGACACACACACTCACAGACACACACACAGTATATGTTGTCAGTTCATGTTGTCATGTTGCCACTTGCACGTTTGAACCACCAATGTTCGCACACTCACACACATACAGAAACACACCCACACACACACACACACAAACAGACACACACACACATGTACACCCACACTCTCTCTCTCTCTCTCTCTCTCTCTCACACACACACACACACACACACAATACACACACACACACACAAACACACAGTTCATGTTGTCAGTTCATGTTGTCATGTTGCCACTTGTGCATGTGAACCACCAATGTTCGCACACACAGGCATGCACGCACACACAGAAACACCCCCCACACACACACCCACAAACAGACACATACACACACATGTACACACACACACACACACACAAACAGTTCCTGTTGTCAGTTCATGTTGTCATGTTGCTACATGTGCAGGAAAACAACCAATGTTTGCACACACATGCATGTACAGTACACACACAGAAACACGCACACCCACCCACACATGCACAGGCACAAACACACACACACACACACACACACACACACACATTTACACCCACTTTCTCACTCACACACACACACACACACACACACACAGTTCATGTTCTCAGTTTATGTTGTCATGCACTGTGCATGAAGAATTCGCACACATTCACACACATACAGAAACACACACACCCACACACACAAACACACATGATGTAGATATTAATGTTCTCATAAGGGTCTGTTTACAATAATGTTCTATTGAATAATATTTTTTGTCATGGTATTGGTATTTAAGAGCAGTTAAAACTGTCCGGTCAAATTTGACCGTGAACAGTACATTAAGGGGGGTAGCAACGAACAGTGTTTAAAGGTTAAACCCATAGACTGTAAAAAATATGGACAAAGCGTCTGTGACGTCACCCATAGATTTTCTGAAGAACGGTTATGAAGCCGTTTATGGGGGGTATGGGCGGCGCCATCTTGGAAAACGTTGGGAAATCCTAACCCCGCCTACCTCCTAGCCAATCCATATATGGGTAAAAGGGCGGGGCTTTGTATGAGACTGAGCAAGCCGGTGAACCCGCCTCGTCGTCAGCCGAGCAACCTCAGCTAACGTTAGCCTACAAGATGGACTGGCACAGACGTTGCTGTAACATTGCTGGTAAGTTTGATCTGCTAACGTGAAGTTCATGTATGTTTCTTAATGCCATGTTCAGACACTTTTTAATGTTGTATGCTGAAAGGTTATATTCGGGTGAACGGTTGAAAAGTTGAGAATGAAGAGTTGAGTTTGCAGATTCTAGCTTCTAGATAAAATAAACTAACGTTAGCTATCCCTCCCTTGCTGAAGTTACGGTCAACTAACGTAGAGTAATCTAGCGTTACAGGTTTACCAACTCACGTAGAGTAACTTAGCAGTTTACAGGTTTAGCAACTCATACTGACAAAAATTTATCTTTGCCTTTATTGTTTTGTAATTAACGTTATCCATCTCATATTCTCAGTGGCAGCCATCATTGTAACGTTAATTAATTTACGATAACATCAGCCAGCTCGCTGTATTCTGTCAACGTATGGTGTGATTAACTCTTAATATCACGTTTTGAAATCGCTATATTGCTCTAAAGTTGTCAGTGGTAGTTTGGTCTAAGATGACATTGAAATTTCTCATCGGTGGCCATTTCACGATCCAGCGTTCATGTTCGGTTAGCTTGCCTTATTTCCCCTTGTCAGGCTATTATCAAAACGTTAAATCCAGTTAGTGTCCGGTGTTTGGCATAACAATGCCAATATTAGTGTACTTTGTCACTGAAGACCCATTTCAAATCGCACAATAGTACTACAGCATTGTACAACAACTGTAATTTTGTTGATTACAACAAGTGGTGTTGGTTTGCATTATTGTATTATCTTGTAAGTAGTTATGACTAATAAAATGTTTACCTTTCTGTTTTGGCAGTTCACCATGGGGAGGAGGCGGCAAGGAGGTCCATGGGCTCTTAACCTGGGACTAGAGGTCCAGGTGAAGTGGTTTGGCTGGGGTGTGGTGATATTGAACCCATTAAGACTATACAGTACATTTCACTTTATGTCTATTGATGGTTATGTTGGAATGTTACACCTACCCTTTACTTATGCCAAACACTAATTTTGTTCTTTAAATATCAGAATCAGAAAGCAAACTTACTGTTGATGGCACTGAACTTGGAAATGTTTATGGAACTTTTCTGAACTGTGAATTACATTAAAACTAATGCCAGTATTTAGTTTTGTTAGTTTTTCTTATCTTCAGCTGTCTATTGTACAGTGGAGTTTTGTTATATGTTTATACTTATATTTACCATTTCTGCTGTAAGTGCATGTTGTGTGTGATGTCTGTATGCTACTGAGACCTTGAATTTCCCCTTGGAGATCAATAAAGTATCTATCTATCTATCAAACCAATTTGCCTGTGCTCTCAAAAACATTTATACAAATCTGTCAGCTTCAGTCAGTAGGTTGAATTGAAGACCCAGATGCAGAAGTAAAGGTGTTTTTTTTACTTGTATATCTTGAGCATTACAGGTAACCACTGAATTTGTGAAACTAAAATAACAAAAACTAATATGTACTAAGCTAGTACATAGTCAATACATATTAGATCACTTTAAAGACTGACAGATGCAAATGCTGTAAATAAAGGTAATCAAGGGGTCTGCTGGTGAACAAAGTCTTTGAAGTCAGAAGCTGCCACTGCTCAATGACTTGTGCCCCATCTGGTAGGATTTCAAAATGTTCCAGATCTGAAAACAGAAATATTGGTATATGTCACATCCTTGAACTTACTGCAAACTATGAACAAGTGGTCACAAATTAAGCTAAAAAATACTCCCAATATGTATAATGAACAAACTCACAGAACACTTAGCTGAATGGGGACAGGACAGGCGTATTCAACTATTTGCACATGTCCTGTTTATGCAGGCAATAAGCAAAACCAAATTTGGTGTATTCAAAGTTCTGTAGAACAACCATTTCTTGTATTTTAATGTTTTCAGTGGAACAGTGTAAGCTCATGTCTACACCCCATTGAGGTAGTTATTAACAGTTAGGCCAAGGTCCAGTCAAACAATAGCCAGTCACTGATGCCATATTCTTTAATTATCCAATCTGTATCCAACCAAAACCTGCTGATTTAAAGGCTACTTTCCATGTGTGACTTATCAAAAGAGGTCATGATAATTATTGCACAGATGTGCCCCGGACTGCTCACAATAAAAGGCCACTCTAAATGTCTGAAATGCATTCATGTTTGTTCAGTATGCTAACCATGTCTGGAATAGACAGCTAGGCCAATTGAATCCAGTAGGTTGCTCCATTTAAATGTATGAAAAATGTCAAAGTACCACGGAATCAGTTCTGAAGTGATGCTTCTGAGTCGACTGCACAGACGAGAAGTGAAGTTAGGAGTCCAGAGCCCTCTCCAGCACCCAGCCTGTCAGGATCACCTACAGGGAAACTTTGCATAGACAAGAAGTGTTGTTTCAAATTTGTGTTTAACAAATAAACGGCATCAATAAGAGTTTCAGACGTCAGTTATAACTAACAACAGTTATGGTGACTAGCTAACGTTATCGCTCGTTATCAGCTCCATGTTCAACTTATAGTCAATGGTTCATAGTGGTTCACAATTTTACCTCCACTAGCTAGCTAATGCTTCGGCTGAAGTTATCATCTGAACGAACGCTTTTCTATCTTAAATATGACAACCCAAAGACTATATAAATTGACAACGGACTAAGCATTCACACAGAGTATTTACAAAAGGTTTTTTGACGAGAACACATGCTTTGTTACCCCAGTATGTTTGTGAACTAACGTTAACGTGCTTAACGTTACAGCTGTCTGATTATTGACTAAACACCTGGCTAGTAGCAGCTATGGCAAACGTTAAGCTAACTCACAACGGGAGCACAATCGGTTTTCACTAACGTTAACTTTATTCAAGTTAACTAAATTTATGTGTGTGCTTCAGCCATTCGGTCATCATTTTCGACATAAACTTATTTGAAATGATTTGACGCTAACGTAGCCTATAGCTGCTACAGTGCCCACTAACATGGATGCTATAATGCTAACATCTACGTGAAATAGTAGTGGAATGTAACTTACCTCAAAAACTGGAGCGAAGTCTTCTTAAAGTGTCGGTTAGTAGGCTTCAGTTAATAGCAACCCATTTTATGTCAGATATTTGAATAAACATTTTCAGAAAGGATGTGGTGTGTAGGATCACAGCCAAGACATAATTTCGGAGTTTCCTTCACTCAGCTAGTGACATCGTCTGCTGCCTCGACACCAGCCGTCAATCAAGTTGACCACGCCCTTAATTATTCATACATTTAATATCTAAATGCGATCTAAACTAACGAGTTAGAAAAAAATTCACCCCCCTCACAGTTGTCAGGCATTCGGGAACTACCAACAAATACAATAAAAGTCCATGGGACCAACCTGTAAAAGCATGAATTTATGCTGTGAAAACGGACATTTTAACATGGGGGTCTATGGACATTTGCTCCCTTTTGGGACCTGCCCCTAGCGGATTTTCGATGTATTGCAATTTTTCGCATTTCCGGGTAGGCTTCATTGTTCAAATTAGAATGTTGCCGCTTGGTTAAACCTCGTAGTGCATTAACTTCTGTGAACAGACCACCGTGGAGTCCATTATCCCGCTTATTCCACTGTTGCCACTTGCGTTGTGTTCATTTCCTGTTACAATTTAAACGTTTTAATCGCTAAAACTGTCTTGTTTGTAGAAGTAATTTCTTCCGACACGTATCAACTAATTTCTCAACTCACAGGACAAACTGCCGTTACTAGTTCTAAATGGATGGTTGCTACGGCCAAAGGCCAGTCGTTAGTTCTATCTCTCCCGTTGTCAAGCGGGCGTATCCCAAGATTCTGATGAACTTTAGCTTTGAAACATCGCTATTTTACTTAGCCTGCTGTCAACCATCTAGCTAAAAGCCACCTCCGTCATATGCTACAATGTTGCAATGTTCTGAACGTCTGCATTTTACAGCTCGGATGCAACGTGACAGTTCATTTAAACTTCACAACGAGTTCGGCGAATATACAAGTGTGATACGGTCAAAAAAATGGATCTACTTCATAGGTGTGCAGATAATACGGTTAATGATCGTTCTAAATTATGTAGGACAATGGGAAATTCAACCAAGCAGTGGAATAAATTAATATATGTGTACATTTAGTAACTGTACACCACACACACACACACCCACACACCCACACGTCGGGTTAACCTCACGGCGGTGGAAAAACAGGAGGCAGTGCGTCAGATGTTGGGCAAAGGCAGTTGTATGCGTTTTATTTTCTTTTGCCGCAGGTAAGCATCAGCAAGTCAGGAGAAAGAGGGAAAGAAAAATAACTAACTGAAATAAACAAAAACAAAAAAAAAAACTCCAATGCACCGACTCTCAATTAACACTAAAACTTAAACTTCCAAAATAGCTCCAATAATTACAACTCAAAAATATAACAATTCTCCCCTCACAAAGATTGACTGATGTGTACCGCTATTCAATGTCTATAGGTGTTGTCTCAAGCTCACTTCAGACCCTTCTCTCCTTTAGACCCGTTTTGGCCAAGAATATATTTCGCATGGCCTAACCCACAATCATAACCAAAATCAATTATCTCTACGAACATACATTTCTGGTTCAAATATCACCATACATAGTCAACACAATACTCTTCACATATTTACCTGCCTAGCATCATTATACATCATCTGTATCCCCTTAAATATTCCCCCAACACATAAAAGCCAAAAACACCCCTCTTATCCCACACACTTGATCCCCGCACCTCTCTGACGTCACCCCCCCCAATGCACAAAGTCCTTCCCGAATTCACGTCGGGACACAACAATGTGAGGACTGCAGTGGTGCGAAATGCCAGGTGGACGTCAGCGCAAACGGAAACTGACTCCGTGTCAGGTGGATGGCAACAGCTGGGCTGTGAATGGTCAGGAGATGGAGGAAGGAAGTGACGGAGTAGGAAGTGAGACAGGAGAGTTGGGGAGCACTGGAGAGTTGGAAGACAGCGAGGTTAACGAAGAGTGGAATACTAATCAAAGTAAAAAGAAAAAGAATAATACATCTGATTGTGGTGAAAGTGCTTCTTTAAAAGATGGTGGGGAACAATATAAGGTATTTGTTAAGTTGGGAAAAGAAGGTACTACGTTCAGAGAATGGAATCCGATACAACTTACAAAAGGTCTAAGTAAAGAAATTGGAGAGGTAAGGAGCGCAAAAATATTAAGAAATGGACAATTACTGGTGTTTTGTAAAAGCGAAGAACAACTCAAAAAAGCAGTTAAAATGCATACAATTCATGGTAAACTAGTGCAATGTTCAAAGGCTAATGACAGAAAGTTAGTCAGAGGAGTCATTACTGGTATTCCGGTAAATGTACAGACAGATGCTATAATAACAAACATTAAGCACGTTAAAGTATGTGAAGCTAAAAGACTCAAAACGAAGAGGTTTGGAGATATTTGCGACAGCCTATCAGTCATGCTAACGTTTGAGGGGGAAACATTGCCAGAAAAGGTTTTTGTTGGATTTATGAGCTATGTGGTTAAATTGTACATCCCTCCACCACTTCGATGTTATAAGTGTCAACGGTTTGGGCATATAGCGGCTGTGTGCAAAGGTAAGAAGAGGTGTAGTAAGTGTGGAGGAGATCATGATTATGATAAATGTGACAAAGTTCGCAATCAATGCTGTAACTGTGGAGGGGAGCACAGTGCAGCATATCAGGGCTGTGAATTTAGTAAAAGAGCCAAAGAGGTACAACGAATTAAGGTAACCGAAGGCATTAGTTACTCTGAAGCAGTAAAGCTGGTCCCCAGAGTGGATGTAATACAAAAACAAAATGAGGGTATTGGAAATTACACAATAAATGAAGAGGATGGAAAGACTGGGAAGGACAATTTAGTTGTCAGCCAACATGACTTTGTGATTTTTATGGTTGAAATTATCAATTGTTCCGCACAGACCACAAGTCGTACTGAAAGGATCAAAATTATTGTGAAAGCAGCTGAAAAATACTTGGGGATAAAAGGAATGGTTTGGGAAGCAGTTAGGGATAACTTAAGTACAGACAATCAGTCTACCCAGCACAATGCTGGTGTAGATTAAATGGTGGTAAATGTAGGCATACTACAATGGAATGCTAGAAGTTTGATAGCAAATGGCCAAGAATTTAAGAAATATTTAGATGAGATAAAAGAGAAGCCTAATATAATATGTATACAAGAAACATGGTTGAAACCAGAGTTAGATTTTATTATTAAGGGATACTCAGCAGTTAGAAGAGATAGAGGGAATGGTAGAGGGGGAGGATTAGTAACATTCATACAAAATGGTTTAAGCTATGAAATTATAACTGTAAATGATAAGAATGAATCAATTACGATAAGGATATGGACTAGTAAAGGTTCTATAGATGTAATAAATTATTATAATCCTTGTGGAAAAATAGAGGGTAGTATCTTGGAAAATATTGTGGGATCACCAATTAGTGAGGTAATATGGTGTGGGGATTTTAATGCTCACAATACGTTATGGGGAAGCAACAATACAGATGCAAATGGTTTAGTTTTAGAAGGATATATTGATGACAAATGTTTGGTATGTCTTAACAATGGTGAGGGAACACGGTTTAACAGTACAAATAATACTGAATCAGTACTTGATTTAACTTTTGTGTCTAGTGTAATAGCAGGTATTAGTACATGGAGTGTAGATAAGGAAACAACAATAGGTAGTGATCACTTCCCTATTCTAGTTAAAGTGGGATCAGGGATGTGTCAAGACAGGATTAAAAATATTCCAAGGTGGAAAATAGAGAATGCGAATTGGGAATATTTTCAGATTATATGTGCAGTAAAATGTCTTAAACTTAATAAGATTAAAGAAATAGAAATAAATGAGTTTAATAATGCATTAGTAAATGAAATTATATTGTCAGCTGAGGAAACAATACCTAAAAGTAAAGGAAATAGGAAATGTAAGAATGTACCATGGTGGAATGATGAGTGCAGTAAAGCAGTTAAAGCAAGAAATAAAGCTTTTAAATATGTTAAGAAATGTCATTCTCAGGATGCTTTGATAGAGTATAAAAGAAAGCAGGCAGTAGTTAGAAAGACGATTAAGACACAAAAGCGCAAATTTTGGAGGGAATTTTGTAATAGCATAGGAAGGGATGTGAAGTTATCTGATATATGGGGAATGATAAGGAGGATGGGAGGAGTTAAAAGGAATTATGAATTACCTGTATTAAAAAGTGGTGATAAAGTGGCAGTTACTAATTTAGAAAAGGCTGAGGTTTTAGCTCAGACATTTAGGAAAGTACATAGTTCTGAGAACCTCACTAAGGAAGCACAAGTGAACAGAAGTAGAGTGTTAGAAAATTTCCCAGATGTATTAGAAAAGAAAGGATATTCAGGAAATCCATTAGACGTACCTTTAAATATGTGTGAGTTGAAAAAAGCAGTCCTTAATGCAAAACAAACTACTCCAGGAAAAGACATGGTATGTTACAAAATGGTAGCAAATATGACAGATGAGACACTTGAAATAGTACTAAAATTTTTAAATAAAATTTGGGAAATTGGTCAGCTTCCATCAGTATGGAAACATGCCATTATAATACCTATTCTAAAGCCAGGGAAAAACCCATCTGACCCGTCTAGTTATAGACCAATTGCTTTAACATCGCAGCTGTGTAAAATAATGGAAAAAATAATTACAGTTAGAATGACCCATTATTTAGAAAGCAATGACCTTTTCTCTCCATATCAGAGTGGGTTTCGTAAAGGGCGAAATACAATGGATTCATTATTATGTTTAGAATCAGATATAAGGAAAGCACAGACTAATAGGGAGATGGTAATAGCAGTATTTTTTGACGTTGAGAAAGCGTATGATATGCTTTGGAAAGAAGGGTTATTAGTTAAATTACAACAATTGGGTATTGGTGGTAAAGTATACAATTGGATTTTGGATTTTTTGTTTAAAAGGAAAATACAGGTAAGAGTAGGAGCAGAATTCTCTGAGGTATACACCGTTGAGAATGGAACTCCACAGGGTAGTGTATGTAGCCCATTGTTATTCAACATTATGATTAATGACATATTCTCAAATATTGACCAGAAAATTGGGAAATCCCTGTATGCTGATGATGGAGCATTATGGTTTAGAGGCCGTAATGAATCTTATGTTAAATCAAAAATGCAAGATGCAATTAATGAAGTGGAAAAATGGGCAAATAAATGGGGATTTAAATTATCTGTGTCTAAAACACAAGTCATATGTTTTTCAAAAAAGCATAAGATTACTCCTGTATCTTTAAAACTGTACAGTCAACCTCTTGAGCAAATGAGAACTATAAGGTTTCTTGGGATGTGGTTTGATGAAAAATTGACATGGAAGACTCATCTGGAAAAAATGGTTAATAAATGTAAAAAGATTGTTAATATCCTACGATGTCTATCAGGACAAGCATGGGGTGCAAGCAGGGCATCTTTGCAAAATATATATTGGGCACTAATGAGAGCTGTTTTTGATTATGGAAGTATAGCATATATGTCATCAGCAGAGTCTAATACCAAAGTATTGGATGTCATGCAAGCTCAAGCTCTTAGGATATGTAGTGGCTCTTTTAAAACATCTCCAGTGTCTTCTATGCAAGTGGAAATGGGAGAGATGCCTTTGAGGATCAGAAGGGTACAACTGATGTTAGCATACTGGGTTAATGTGAAGGGACAAGGTGATAGCCATCCAGCTAAAGCTATCTTAAAAGACTGCTGGGAACATAGTAAGTCCAACTACAGAAGTTTTGGGTGGATTGGCGATGTGAAAGCTGAGAATATAGGGTTACATAAGTTACAGTACTGTCCAACGGTTTCAGTCCCTCCTATTCCTCCATGGTTTTTCCCTATACCAGATGTAGATTTAGGCATTCACAAGGAAATTAAAAATAAATCAAAGGAAGTAGCAGTGAGGGATATTGTTAAATATTATCTTAATGTGCATTTTTCTGAGTATATATTCATATTTACAGATGGTTCCAAGGATCCAAAGACAGGACATGCTGGGTCAGCAGTATATATTCCAAAGAAAGGGGTAATATGTCAGGAAAGGCTAACAGATCATTTGTCAGTATACACAACAGAGCTAGTTGCAATTTTGTTGGCCTTGGAATGGGTAGAGGGGAATGATTTAAATAATTCAGTGATTATATCTGATAGTTATTCAGCTTTAGAAAGCATGAAAACTGGGAAATCTATAAGAAATGATATAATTAATAACATTTATATGGTTTTGTATAAGTTAAATGCAAAGGATTTAAAAATCAGGTTTCTTTGGGTACCTGCACATGTTGGAGTGAAAGGGAATGAGGAGGTTGATAAGCTTGCAAAACAAACACTGAAACTCAATAAAATATTACAAGTCCCATTTAGCAAATCTGAAGCTAAAATGTTCATTAAAACATATGCAAGATCAACATGGCAGGAATATTGGATGGATCAGGACAAAGGGAGACATTTATATAATATCCAACCAGAAGTGGATATAGGAAGGACAGAGTGTAGGAGTAGAAGAGAGGAAAGTATAATTACAAGGTTAAGAATAGGACACACAGGACTTAATTCTTCACTGAAGATAATAGGGAAACATCCAACAGGGAAATGTCAACATTGCAGTCATTTAGAAACTGTAGAACATATTTTATTTCATTGCCCAAAGTACAGCCAAGAAAGAAATCAGCTTGCTCAGTCTCTCAGAATGGTCAAACAGAATAATTTTACAATGCAAGGTTTACTTGGGAAATCATCTAGCAATATATATCATTTTGTTATGAAATTTCTGAGAGACACAGACTTAGCCAAAAGGATTTAATCTATTTGGTTTCTTTTCTTTTTATTTGTTTATTTAATTATTTTTCCTTTTTATTTCTTTTATTTCCTTCTTAATCTATATATTCATTTAGTTAAGTTCCAATATCTCTTGATTCACACTCCAGCCCAGTCGGTGGCGGTAATGCACCGTTAAGTTGGTTTGCCAACCGCCATAAAACTCAAAAGAAGAAGAAGAAGAAGAATTCACGTCGGGTCCTTTCCCAGCCTACAGCACCCGGAAGCCAGCGCGGTCGCAGCGTGAGTGTTTCCTAGTCTCTGTCCATGTTTGTCAACTGTTCGTACCGTGTTTCATTGTCTTTGGCCTTTCAGTAACGTCGCGATTTATATTTGTGTTGCAGGCGGCGTCCTGAATGCCTTGGAATGTCATGTTCGTGTGTGCGCTGAAATATTATGTTTGTGCTAACGTGCTAATAAAAGGGTGTTTGTGAACCACGGTCTCAGTCCAGTTCGGATCAGCTGTATTCACTTTTGGGGTAGCGGGCAGCCGCACCGCTACACACACACATGCACACAAGCCCGCACATAAGCACACGCATGCCACGCACACACACATGAACACAAACACGTACACGCATGCATGCACACACACACACACACACACACACAAACACACACATAAAAACACACACATGCAGGCAAGCAGGCACACACACACATAAACACACACACACACCCCATTCCCCCCACACACCTACTCACAAGCGAACACACACGCACAGACACATAAAACACACACACACACACGCAGGTAAGCAGACACACATACCAAAAGCAAACGCACGCATGCACACACTAATTTACATACACAAAAGTTGCAAGAGTAGGGGATGGAGTAGGAGATGGAGACAAATTGACATGTGTGATTTATTTTTGCGGAGAGAATGTGCAGGACTGGGTGGCGGTCATATTTTGTCCTGCTCTGCAGTACATCTAGTTCTATTTTATACTTGATATTTTTTTTTTTATTGTTTTTTTTTAAATTCACTCTGAACCATAATGCCACTTTCTGAAGAATGCCTGTGTTCAACTTAGGGAGTATTCCTTCTATCTTGTAGCACAGGCTGATTGGCTATGTGTTGGTTAATAGAACGGATAATCTGGTATATTTGGACTGTGTGTGGACAGTGAGACTTACACTCTATTATCTCTATTTGAAATATGTGAGTTTTGAGTGTCTTTGACCAATGTAAGCAAGTAATAGATATAGACCAGCAGAATAATGTAACTTTGCATGTGTTGGCGAAAGCAAATGTTAGGTCTACTATCTCTTTTCTGCCACTGCTGTAGATCTGCCCTTATTGAAATGTCTTAATGGAATTAAAGGACAATTGATTTCCCCCATCAAAACTGTTTTTACTCATTCAGGGAAAACCCAAGAATTTTTCACTGGGCACATCCTCGCCCCCATACCTCTGCAGCTGAGAGCCACATGATAAAATGCTGGCTATCACTGTTAGAAGTTAATGAGACACCCTGGAGTTCACCAGTGTGGGTTCTTTGCCTCAAGTGAGGTTCCAGGTTTCTCGCAGGGTTCCTTCACTAGAATGATTAATTAAGTCCACTTTCTGTTGGGGGGGGGGGGGGGGGTTCATCCTAAGACTTATAGGGACAGTCTTTGTCTCACTGCCTGTCAATCAATTTTCCTCCCCAAACACTGATGTCTTCTTACTCTGTCATAGTTGTTTCCTGGAGATGTACACACACACACACACACACACACATACAGAGAGAGGAAAGAGAGAAAGACAGCGTCTATATATAATTGCCAACAATAAGCCATTACTGAAATGAAAGACCCAAATATTACAGAAATGCAAAAGAATGCATTAAAATGTATACAGTTTAATCCTACAATCTCATATGATACACATTTTCCATATCAATTGAGCTCTTATGTGCAATTATGGTCTGTCTGCTTTCCGTACCCTCCTTTCTCTGTCCTGTGCTCATGATGCCTGCCCATGCCTCTGATAGAACTCTGGGATTGTTGTTGAGCTCCATCCAAAAGGCTTGTCACTCTAAGTAGTGTGACTCATGGTCCTCCCGAAAGACATATCTGGCAAACAAGTGTTCCCTTTTGTAACTACTGACTGTCCTATCCAGAGCCAAAACTCATAGTGAGTGGGCATTAGCAGATCTTTAAAGATGTGACAATATCTACACTGGTAACACTCCGTTATAAAATAAAATTGTGTGTTTCAAGCAAGAAACGTATGAGATATCTTTTTTTTTACACAGTCGTTGGATCAATTCTGCCCCGTGTAAAAGGATCCTGATACAGCAGAAAAGGTCATAAACATTTAACTGCCGCTTTATATTTTAGCTCAACACTATTGATTAAATATGTTTAAAGGGCTCATAAAACATACTTCTTTAGAGCAGATAGAGTATATCTGCTGTAAAACCACACCAATTTAATGTAGGTACTTTCAGTGCCTGTTAAATAGTAGCATGTTAATTGTGAGCATTCACGCAGTACTGGTTTGCAGTGGGAGAGTTCTCTGATGGATAAGATCAGAAGCCTGATCCATCTCGCGACCTTGATGTAAATGCGAGCGAGCACACGTGGTCTGGGTTGAAAGTGAAGCTAGGGGCGCAGCCATCAGTGAGCGTCAAGAATGAAATGAAAGCTCCAGCAAACGATTGTGAGTAACGCTCGGAGCTGTTGCACAGCTTGGTAAACACTAAAGATGCCACTGCAAGCAGGCGCATGCTCTCTCCGAGTCAGATGGAGTGGTGGTGTGTGTGCTTTTTTAGATACTCTCCAGTAGATTAAATGTTCATCTAGGATGTCAGCATGTGTTGAAAATGCAGTGCCACATTACAACACGTTTAAGTGGTTCCAGAACACCAAGAAGCGAGTTTTTAGTGGAGTTCAGCAGGATAATTAGTGTGTGTAAACTGCAGTAAAATGGCCTATGATTAGCTATTTTTCCTGTTTTATTTTGCCTCATAACCCATAATAGCTCACACAGCCAGAAGTCCTTTGTTAAGTGTGTGTGCTAACACTGAAGACGTTGGAGCTCTCTAGTGCCTTTGCCTTGGATCCCCTCTGCAGTGTGTGACATTTCCCCAGTGATTTCCCCCCACCTCAGGCCTGGATCTGGCTCCAGTCCGGCCCAGATCTGGCTGTGTGTATTTTAAGTGTCTCTGAGGCCTGGCTGGATCTTTACTACAAACTCCTAGCCCCATTAGGCTTTGTGCAGACCCTTGGAGCCTGGCAGTCTTTAATGCCTCTCCCGGGCGAACAGAAGCCGCCCTGCTTGTCCTAGATCTGTCGATTTCCCTCTCTTTTTAAAGTAAATGGATGATGCAAGCAACAGCTGGTTCTTTTAAACACACCTCACACATGCCTGGTGAGTTGTGTAATATATGCATGTAAATGACTTGAGCATTTATTATTTATTATTTTCTGGATTTTATGGTGTCCCTTGTCCTGTGCTGTACTTCTGCACAATTGTCGTGCTTTGGTAAATAATGCAATACTGTCTAGATGAGTAAAGTGTAGCTACAAGCTATGCAATAGTAATGAACTAAGGGAACAGACTTGAACAGAACTGAAATAATTCTGTTTGAGGATGACTGTTAACTATCTACAGCTGTCGTATAACGCTTCTGCAGGGAGGCGCCTAGATAAAAGAATGCCTTTCTTTATTTATTCATTTCACAAACTGTCAACTGCCACAAAACACCATGGATGCTTTTCCTTTATTTCAAAAGGAACAGCATGGAGTGGGGTTGTCCAAAATCAATTTTGTGAGCCAACATTGTGAGACTACCATTTATCCAAATCCTTGATCTCTGTGGAAAACAATTAACTTAGCATATCTGCTTTAATAATCAGGGAGTTCTTAGCAAACAGTAAGCCCATTCCAGGCTGTTTAAAATTCAGTGAGCAGCTCCACAGATGGATGCAGTAGTTTTTATTATCGTCCAAAAGGCGACACTTGTTCCTCAAGGTCATTTGGAGAGTCACTGTGCAATCTGAGCCATCTCACCTGAGGAGCTGAAGTGATTTAGGCACCATAACACACGGGAATTAGTTCCTTGGCTCTGGAACCTAGTTGTAGTCTCAGACATATTGAGGAAGATTGTGCAACATGTGAGATTGTTCAACTCCAAAATTATGAGATGTACCCTCATACAGTAAACACACAATACATACAATAAAGGCAAACATTTACCAAAATGATTTTAGGTAGGCATTTGTACATAATACCCTTTGTTTTGAAGTCGAGTGTTTAACAGTGAAGCTGAAATTCACACCCCTGTAACAATTTACTTGGATAGTCAGCCCACATACACTTAACAGATCATCTGTAAAGATTAGAGTTCAGTATGTAAAATTATTATTCAACAATTACTGTACATTGCATTAACCAAATCCAACCACTAACCTTAAGCTTAACCATAAATTGAAGTCAAAAGGGTGTCAACAGATTAACCTGGAAGCAACCCTGAATTTACCCTGCCCACAAAACTGAGTTCAGGAAATTTCGTCTGGAGTTGCTCAAAGTCTCTATGGCCAAACCAGAGGTTCTCAGAGATGTTTGGGTGGGCTTTACATAAATATAGACAGATGAGCAACAATGCCTAGTTATTCATGTCACCTGAGTGTGTTTAAATTGATTTTGTTTAAAACAAAAAGGCTGTTGCTATAAAGCGAGATGTTTAGATTCCGCTATCATGTCTGTTGTAGCTACACAATATTGAAGGCACAATAGCTTTACAAAATGAACAGCAATTAAGGAATTTCTGGAAAAGAATGATGTCTTTGGTTGTTCTCCCTATACATGATTCACATATATCATTGCTCTGATTGGTTAGGTCTATCCAATTGCATGCAGAGGCATTTTTTCCTATATCGGTTGAAACACGCCCCATAATCAAATCCAAATGGCGCAATACTCAATTTCTGAATAATTCAAGGTTACGCCAGGCTATCGACAGATACAGTAGTTTGTTGATAATCTGTAGATAGTCTGTGGGCGGACTGTCCAAGTAAAGTGTGACCCACACCCCTTTGTTGTCAAAATTTTTGTCGTGTTAATTCAGTATTCCACTTTATCATACATTAATTAAAAAGAACATGACTTATACAAAAGCATTGAAGGAATGGATTTTATTAGAATAATGCTACTATGAGACATTGTTGTTTGAAGCCAGGGCATATTGTAATTTTTGCAAGTTAAATCCCTGAAGAATCTGGATATTTTATGAGCAAGAGAGATCTTAACAGTTAAGGAGAGATCACAAACGGATGTGTAGGTAAACGCCTGCACAAATGCCACTGAACATCTGTTTTATTGCATTGTTATTAGTATTCTGTGCGTGTAGCCTTATATTGTTTTAAAATTATATTTCCTCCCCCAAATCCACACTCTAAAACAAGTTCTTGGACCCAAGCAGCTTAATAGATCCCTGAGAAAAAAAAATATATCTGAATATAAATGCTTACACTTTTATACATGCTTTGTCTTTCTCCCTGAACAAACCTGATGTTACCATGCAAAATGTGCAATATGTGCAGCATTCAGCTTCATGAATCACAACTATGGGGAACTGTCATCTCATGTGCCAGAGCTTGCAACCCCCCTGAAAGCAGCGAGAGTGAGAGAGAGAGAAAGAGAGAGAGAGAGTGAGAGAGAGAGAGAGAGAGAGAGAGTGTGTGGTGTGGAGAAGACGTGGGTGGTATTTAAAAGTATGAATAAATATCCTTTACCCCATCCAGCTGATAAATGCTGTGCCTCCTCGAGTGCCTTGAAAAATGCACTGTATAAACAATTATCAGAATAGTCACAATGTACAGACCAACACAAATATTTCGTTCATTTCTAAGAAGTACTGTAACAGCAGCAGACAAGCAGTTTATCAAGCTTAATATTCGTGCAGGTCTTGCTTAAGTCACGGGCTCCTGAGAGGGCCCACTGTCACTGCATATATTATCATAAAAGCCATTATTCAAACTCAGAAATGTGCTCCAAAAGTAGAAGCTATTTCCTGGTAGCTTTGGTGGTTGTGAGATTTTTGAATGACTCTTGTTCACGGTCCTTCACATAATGTTCTTATTAGGCAAAAAAGTGCTTTTTGAACAAATTATCAAAATTGATTTCAGTTATTGTAGAAAGAAATGCAGCAAAAAGGTAATAATTTTCTCTTCAGTGCACACTACTTTCTTCATCTTTGCTGTACATTGTATGATAGAGAGAATCACCTTTTCATTCTGTAGGCTTCCTTCTCGGTAAGTGCATCAGGATAGCATCCTGTCGCGGTGAGCAAGCGACTTGGCAGGTCACTCAGAGCAGTGGAGAATATTTGATGCATGATAACTATCGCCTGCCGTCAGTCATCGAGATCGGCTACATGTGACTCTGATGCATGGCAGCACCAACGGGTGCTGAGACACAAGCCCTAATAGCAGCTTTATTGTGTGCATTACTCAAAGGCAGACAATTTGCCAAATCAAGGATTCAAAGTGCATTGTCTGGCAGGTGCTTTGCCAAGTTAATTGAGCAATTAACATGCTGCCACAAGTTTGGATCACAGTGACTTTGAAAGTGGGGATTCCTGTACACTGCGGTGAGAGAATACCACAAAAATATGACTCTCTCATTGTCTTTATATAGATGCAAGGATGATCTAATTGCTGCAGATGAGAAACCTTGTACCGCACATTAAAAATCCTGTCATCGTGTTGGACATAAATGGTTCGATAATGTCAAATTTTCGATTTCAAATGTTCGATTATGAGCCCTTTGTTTTAGATTCTAGGCCATGTGACGGTGATGTCTGTCATTGTTCTCCCCATTTATTGTTATTTTCGAAACACTGGAAGCTTGTGAAAGTGTGTTTTGTCATATCAGGTGTTCTGCCTGTGAATGCTACCAGCTCAGCACAAAAAAAGGCATTGCAGATTGGGGAACTTTGCATCCATTTTGCAGCTGTGAACTGCCTGAGACGGAGAATATTATCAACTCACTGCTACCATGTACCATTTAAAACAACAGCAGAGACATATGTTAATATTATTAATACCTTTAGTGCCATTTTTCATAACTCACCCTCTGCTTTGTGATTAGTCAGTTTTACACAAACAACATTAGGGGAACTGAAGGTGGCAGAAAGAAGTCACACATTGCATGTGCTGGGACCCAACTCTACCAATCTGATAGGACAATAAGGTTTCATCAGGCCTGGTCCTCAAAGGACCATGACTCACTCGATCACCAAGTCTACTTCTCTGCTGGGGTGTTATTTTCTGCCTGACCAGCAAGACACACACACACACACACACACACACACACACACACACACACACACACACACACACACACACACACACATACACACACAAACACACAAATACACATGCACACACAAACACAATAAAGTTAGAAATAAACTCTCAAAATAATAAATAAAAAAAAATACAATAGAGAGTGAAACATCTTCGAATGTGACCAACTTTACTGAAAGAAATTCTTGGAGTGTTTTCTCACACTGGTATTGTGGCACCTTGTTCACTTTGGCTCATGTCAGAATCTTGTCTTTCCCTTCCCTTTGTTAATCCGCAGTAAACAACACGGCTGTCTGGGGAGTTTGCATTGTGCGGGGACATATTTTTTACCCCGAAAAAAAAAATGATTAAAGATGACGCCTCACACATTCTACTCTGTGCACAATGATAAAAGCAGGTCTGATGTCCCGTTGACAGGTTAACCGGCACAGTCAGTTAATTGATGCCACCTCGGATTGCTGCTGCTGTGGCAGAGGTATTTGCAAGTTTCTTATCGTTTGTATGCGTATATTCCCCTCCCCAGAGTGTGAAGCTTAAGACATACTGAGGTAATGTTTTCAGTAATGTTGCAACACATTTTTAATTTCCACACAAACGTGACCTGAACAAAAGAGGTTCATGGAAAACCTGTTTCATTATTTACTTTACTGGCTGGCTGTTTGTTGTAAGTGAAAAGAAGCAGTACTTGTGAACGAAATGTTACTGTTATCACACTTGGGAAAATATTGCCCATTATATTTAATTATAATGCATGTCAGATTGATATTACAATACAATACGATATAGCATTGGACATTTAGGAACAATATAATATATTTTCAGGTACATCAAAACACATGGTTGTTATCAATAGGCTAATGGGGAAGACAAAACACATCTGGTGTGATTACCAATCACTTAAAGTTTACAAAACAGGTTTGTTTCTATGTGCCCTAGATCAAAGGTTACAGCATTCTAAAGATAATGACAAGTGGAGTGTCAGGCAGTATAGATTTGTGCTCTTGAAAAGCTCATTTATCTGAAGTAATTGTGAAAGATATTGCCAACGTTTTGCTTATTCAATTCTTGAAATGTTGCACACATTTCCTTTGATATAGTTTTGCAATAAAAATGAAGAAAAAATATATCTGGGGTTTTAAAATACGCTATTCTTTAACTGCGTTACCGTAACACTGTTACCATAAAATGCTGTTTTTTTCCCTCCCTCAATGGCATTAATCCAAAAAATGAAAATAATTTACAAAAGAAAGCGGACATATTCTCAGGTTAAAATGTGTAACTCCGTTACCGATATGGTAACTCAGATACAGCAAAGTCACAGAATTCTTTCTATATCTCCGGCTGAGATGTTCTGAACAGCCCCAAATTTGATGTGTTTGGTCACGCTAAAAGCCTCTGGGGGCATGCCAAGTTTCGTGAAATTCTGTCCATTGGGGGCCATGAAATAAATGACTTTGTACATGTACATCTAGTGACTGTACACCCATCAGCTTGTACATGGTGGTGTTGGGTGACACACACACACACACACACACACACACACACACACACACACACCATTACCTCCTCCCTACCCCTCCACACACCCCCCCATTACACCATACCCCCCTACACATACATATGTCCCTCCACACACACATATAACATACGCATACAACTGACCCCCCCCCCCCCACACACACACACACACAGATACAGCCCCCCCCCCCCAACACACACACACTTACGTACACATAGCATGAGTTGCAAGAGTGGAGGATAGAGAGAAATTGACAGGCGTGATCTATTTCTACAGAGACTGGACTGAGCGCTGGTCATATTTTGTACCGCTTTTGTACATCTACTTTGCTTCTTTTATTATGATAAAATATACTATAACTAATGAATACATGATCATTTTGGGAACAATTCACACAATTAAATCTTCTTTTAACAATAGGAACATTTGTAACTTCGCTACCATGTAACATTACCATTACTTATGAAACATATATACGGTATATAAGCACATCAAAACTAGTCACAGTCGCAAAATGTTTGGTCATAATATAGGAAACAAGTGTACAAACACTTCTATATGAGTCTTTTATGTTATATTTTGAGAACCGCATGATGTTGACTTTCATGGCTACGGCTGTGGATGGCGCGCAATTCTCCCTATAGGCTACTACAAGTTAGTTTACCATCAAAATAACTTCCAGGCTGTTATATTAAGGTAAAAACTTACGTTGGATGCCTTTAACTAAAACAGATATTATTTATTGTTACTGCTGAAGGTCATGGCTTGTTCATGAACAAAACATGTAGCATAGCATATAGCATTGAGCATGATCAGAGCTTGCTATTCTTAGGTAGGGAAGCACTAGTAGAGCCAGCCCTCTGACAACAGCCAGCATTACCCCCTCCCACCCATGTTCTGTTGCCAGGGTGAAGTGTCAGATTTATAAAATGAACAGTAACAATAGAGAAAGCACTGATTCATTAGATCAGCAGGGACTTACCAACCATTGTGCTTATCCATGTGTGTCCACAGAACAGCTGTCACATTTTTTAAGTCAGCTGATTCTGATGTCTTGTAAATGCTGATTTACTGTAAGTACAGTATAGCCAGAGAATGTCTAATGGTATAACCAGGGTTGGGTCAGATTACTTTGAAATGTAATCCATTACTGACTACAAATTACATGGCAATGTTTGTAATCAGTAACATAATCAGTTGGATTACCAAAAACATGTAACATAATCTGATTACTTTAGGATTACTTTTAGATTACTTCAATAAATATGTCCCTTAAGTAAAATACACCACCACTGAATTGATGAAAGAATTCTCATTCTATTTTTCTCTTTATTGTTTCAATACATCTAACACATCTCTTTTCTCTGAGTAAAGCATTCCTGTGTGAATTAACTGATCTTTTACTCCAAAAAATCTTAATGTAGCCCCTTGTTTTAGTGTTACCATTTACTTTGAGGTCATTGTCTGAAAAACACCCAAAACTAATACATTTCTATAGCTATTCTCCACTTTGGGGGTGGTGTTTTGGTGGTTGAAATGTTCACCCCATCCCAAAATTGATCACTTAGTCATCATGGATGTGATCATTGATCACTATTATCCAAACATGCACAACTCAGCTTAACCTTTATAAGGGCACACCTGGACAATGAATTTAGCTTTCGCTGGATTTTTTTTAACCAGGGACATGGCCTGAGATTGAATGACACCATGTCCATTTAAATTGTGGGGGTGAGAAAATTATTCCTTTGGGATGTTTTTCAACCAGGGGGACCTGGTGACTTTCTCAAAGTAAACGGTAAAACTAAAACAAGAGGCTACATTAAGATTAGGAGGAAAAGAGAGACCTGCCCCAATAGTAAACAAGTTAGTAAGTAAGTATAGATACCCTTTGGATCCCGTGAGGGAAATTTGGTCTCCCAATCCGTGAATTAGTGAAGCACACAGAGCACACAGTGAACACACAGTGAGATGAAGCACACACCAACCCGGAGCAGTGAGCTGTCTGCTACAGCGGCACTCGAGGATCAGTGAGGGGTTAGGTGCCTTACTCAAGGGCACTTCAGCTGTGGATGTGGGCATGGGAGAGCAGTGCTCAACCACTTCCCCCGCCTACATTTTTTCTACTGGTCGGGGATCGAACCGGCAAGCCGGAAGCTTGTCAAATTAAAAGATAGCTAGGCTATCATAAAAAAGTTGCATTGTTTGCATGATAAAATGTCAGGTAATCAGGTAATCCCCAACAATGTAACTGTAATCTGTTTACACAATTTTTTTATTGTAATCTGGGCTGATTATAGTTACTTGATTTTTGTAATCTGATTACGTAATCCAGATTACATGTAATCCGTTACTACCCAACCCTGGGTATAACTGATTTACTGTAGGCCTATGTATAACTAAATGCTACAAAAAGCATAAAATGATTGACAGTAATGATAATAAATGTCTAAACACTTTCACCGCTTCATAAACGGTTAAAACATTGTAGCCATAATTTCAGCATTTGCAACCACAAGTTGTTGCCATGTTGCTAAGCCTGCGACCGCATTGATAAACTGGCATCAGTCCCTTGGATAAAGGACCACAGGTCATGGAAAATGGCTGGTAGAAATTAATAACAGCATGAAAAGGGTTCATTTTCAAACCCTTTGCTTGATGAAAAATTATAACATAGACTTATATGACAATGAGCTTTACTGAGAGATGCGCTGATTCTGTGTGCTTTGTCTCTTCAAACAATAACCCCTAAACTAATTGTTCCTTAAGGAAAAAGTGTTTTTGTTTAATGTGACATGACTTTTTCATGTAAATTTAGCATGCCTTTGGTGGGTTTGTGAACAATGTGGGGATACATGAAAATGTATTTATCCTGAGACAATGCAAATACATACAAATATTCAAGCGATCACAGACAACTGTGACAATCATCTGCAATGATTCATCTTCCATGTATATTTGCCCTCATAAACTGTTTTGTCCCACTCATAAATAGATGTCACGAAGAATAGAAGAAACGTTACTTCCTGAATATGAGTGTGATTATGGCTGTCAGTACACAAGTCCTTCTATTGGCATGTTTTATTTTTGGAGCCGGCGAACATGCAAATGACTAATATCTAAAATTGAAATGATTTTCTCACTCATGTCTCACATTACACAGTCACACTGCTCCCCATCACCAAGCTTTATTCAGACCATAGTGCTAATGTTCACCAGGAAAGGACGGTGCAAAATAATTACTGTCATTATGACAGTAACTGGAGAGTGTTAGTCTCTCTCTCTTTCTCTCTTTCTCTCTCGCATGCTGTGTGTGTGTGTGTGTGTGTGTGGGGGGGGGGTGTCTGTGTGTTTCTCGCAAAATTACATACCTGTGCTGACACCGGGATCATATTTTAATGAGGCCCCTCATCCTTGCTAATCGGCACTTGTAGCACACAAAGCCAACAGATGATATCCACCCCAAAGCTACAGCACAGACTTCCTCTGCATCTGACCTGCATGTTGACACCACACACACACACACACACATGAAAACACACACACATGAAAACACACACATAGACAAAAGGTGCTTATAATAAGAGGACTTTCTCCTAATTAAACATGTGAATATTTAAAAAAAACAACAAACCCCAACAGCAGCTGTGGATTGTCTGCAGGTTTCCCCCTTGGGGCAGAGCCAAGCTGTTCCTCTCACTTTCTTAGAGGCATAAGCCCCTGACTCTAAGGAGTTTCCAGCCTCTTTCAAGAGGTCTTGCAGTTGTTTGTAAAAATGTGGTTTTCTGTAAATATGGTGCACTCCGCACAGCTAGAGATGAGGAGAGGACTCCAAGAAGACCTTCAGTGCTTGGCTTCAATTAGCGAGGGCATGTTTTCCCTGTCTCAGATCACCTCTCTTTTCCTCTCTCTCTCTCTCATACTCCCTCTCTTTCTCTCTCTCTTCCTCCTATTCAGCTCTCTCTGTGAGTGCCTCAAGCAGTATCACCTGCCGTATTTACTTTCTCTGAGAAGGTGGACATAAAGTATTGTGGCAACATGAAGAATCCAGACACACACAAGGTCCTGATACCCAACATCCATAAATTCAGACTGCTGTGAAAAAACTATGCGGGCTTGGTTGGGTTTTTTGAAGCTGGAGCAAGATTGCTATGGAGAACACAGACTTAAATAAGGGCACATTCCCCTCATAACACCCGCCACAGTTAGAATCTCAGAGCTACAAGCCCCCCACTCCACCCCCCGTATGACATACTTTTAGTCTTCCGTGTGACTGGCAGTGTAAAGAACTTCAAAGTTAGCAATGCAAGAAATGAAAAATACAAAAAATAAAATAAAATAGTTTTCTCCTACATGCCCCAGTATATATCTCTCTCTCTCCCATGCAGTAATTTCTTATTTACGTATTTACTTATCTACATTTTCATGTAAGATAAGCTGAACTGTATTATTGGAGTCTTCAGCAAACAGTGTTGTGCTCACCTTACTGTCTCTTGCTATTACCAGCACACTGGAGAAGACTTCCCTTGAGGTTTATTTGCTATTTCTACCGGAAAATAAATAGACAGATGTCATTTACATGAGAGTAGGCGATCTAGATTTATCCTGCCCATGAGGTAAACCGATGTGCTCTGTGGAATCGAGAAAGGCCAATCGCAGCAGCGTTACATTTGCTATTGCTTTTTTACATTTGGTGAAGCACATAGGCTGCATTTGGCATCGCAGCTGGGGATGGAGTTCATTCATGTGCCTTATTTCGGTTTCAGCACAGTTGTAGATCTGGTTGAGATATTTTGGAGGGAAGGGGGGCTTTGTGTGTAAGCAGATCAACACAGGGCCTCACAGCCACACACACACGCAGACAGGCACAGACACAGACTTAGAAACACACAAACACACACACACACACACACAGTAACTGGTTTGATTAGTCATTTGTGATTCCAAAGTAACAGCCATCAATCCCAGATGATTAGCATATGATATCCTCCCACAAGGGGTGCGGCATGTGGCCGAGTGGGGAGCGACTCATTTCCATTTCCTAGCGGGGGGATCCGAGCCGAGCACAGGAGCACCTCTTCAAGCTTGAGCACCATCGAAGTCAAGCCACGCCGAGCAGGCAGTGTGCCTGGTGAGCCAACACCCCTCAACAGCCCAGCCCCCCCCCCCCCCCCCCCTTCAGTACGCCTCCTCCTCCTTTGCTTCTCACTCCTTCCCTCTGTGGATGCCGCTATGTCTGCCCTGTGCGCTGCCCGCTTCTGTGGCCCTCCTAGCACTCTCCTTTGCCTGTGGCTCCCAGTTTCGCCCGCTTCCCTCTTCTCACCTCTCACAAGGGCCGCAACAACACCGTGCCACGCCGCCGAATATCCACTGGCGCCAATTAACCGTATTTGATGATCAGCTTCCATAATTACTGATTCCACAGAAGTCATTTGCCTGTGGCACATCATGCTGCAAGACCCTGCAGACAAACGTTATTCTTCTCTCTTGTACTCTCTGTCTGTCTCTCTCTCTCTCTCCCTCTTTCTTTCTCTCTCTCTCCCTCCCTCTGTCTTTTGAGTTATTTTGATTAATGCACAGAGCCTGAGTGAGCCACTAAGGACTGGCCTTTGTTATTAATCTGTGATAATGTCTCAATCTCTTTGAATATTTGATTTTTACTTTAATTGGGATTGATTAGAGAGAAACAGTTGTGTTATTACTATGGATAAAAAATATAATGATCCATTTGTTATAATAATGCCAAACCGGGAGCCAGGCTATCTATCAAGGAGGCACATTCACATACTTCCGTGTAATATGTGCATAGGATGTTTTTATGCAAATCTTTAGATTTATTTATGTGTGTGAACTGTGTAGGAAGAACCATACATTTCTGGCCTCTCCCAAGACGGCAAGTGGGATTCTCAATGGAGGCTGATGCAATTAGCTTATCTATTTCCATAAACCAGTTAACGGAGTTTGGGCATTCCTTAAATCTCCCCCATATTCCCTAGAACCACCAACAGAGTTACCCGAAAGCCGCTTCCAAAGGGTAGCACGTTTTATAAGAGCCAGTTCATTCATTTGCTGGCTCATTGTTTGTTTTTCTTCTTAAAAAATTCTATCCAGTGGCAAAATAAGCTACACGCAGTGCAGTTCTCACTCCTGCTGGTCCCACAGTTCTTGAGATTGAAACTCACTCTCTCCTCTCCTCTGTCTCTCTCTCTCTCTCTCTCTCTCTCTCTCTCTCTCTCTCTCTCTCTCTCTCTCTCTCACACACACACACACACACACACACATACATATCATATATTCTCCTTTTGTTTCCGCTATACACAGCAGTGTTTGGGTAATGTGATAGCATGGCTTATTCCATTTGTTTGGTCCTGAAGCTCACACCACCCAGCTATAGCAGCCTTCTGATTTGAAAAGTGTTGGCTTTCTTACGATGATATGATGCCATTCAGTTTTATGCCTCTTATTAAAGATATTGATATATTTATTTAATTCAGACACATTTGCCACCTGTAGTATTAACCATTTTCATTTAGTTTAATTAAACATCTAGAATGATTAAATGAGACTACATTCTTTCCCTAAGGATAAATCATCCATGGGGAGAGGGGAAGGATGTTCTTATGTGTAATGGATATGACACTGATATAGAAAGTGATTATTTATCATCGACATGAGTAAAAAGTCATTATTCATCCTTGATGTAAAATCTGGAAGCCACATTTCTCTCATTTATTTTCATATTTTGGATATCATTAGAAAATTAATGGTGAAAGTGGACTCTCTTTTTCATATCAAATGAGCTCTAATCTTGTCCATAGCCCTCTGCAGAGCTGTGTTTGACTAGAGATCCTGGGCATCACGGCACCTTAATTGCACTCCGAATCCAGTGAGTATCACCGGCAGCCAGGTTGCCTGCATGCATAATTAGTGCTGCCCAAAGTGAAGCGTCATTAAATCCCACATCACAATTGCAGTCTTGAGTTACCACAGTCCTCCCACACGGATTCAACAACAGCAGTCCTTCACACTGCGACCCTTTTGGCATTTGGCAAATCCTGCTGAGCTGGAGATGAAGAGAAGTGGTCCTGACAACATGCAATGGCATAGTTTGACCTGATGGGGGAGACAGTGAGTCATTAACTATTGCCCCCCAAAGCACTAATAATGTCTTCCTCCCCCACTCCAATTCTCAGCTTGCATGGCATATTCAGTTCTAAGTCTATCCCACACTCAAATAACTGTGGCAAACGGCAGATATTTGACCTCCTGGGTTCGATCAATCTCAGTTAAAATCTTATATCACAAGCTGCCTCAACACCTTGACAGATTGTTTTCTTTTTGAGGGAGAAGTAATGCGATTCAAGCCCCTGCTTGAGAGAAGGGATGATTACTCCAGTTTAAATGTGCTCGGGGAGAGGGAGTGGCCTGAATAGGCGTTTACTGTGATATTATTGGCCCTGGGATGTCACATGGTGACCCAAACAGGAAGAGAAAGCACATATAAAAAAAGTTCCATATTACAGTACAGCTGTAATTCTGTTAATCCTGGTAATAAAGCTGACCTGACACAGCAGTCTTTACCTGCACCCCGGGACATCCAGGAGTGGAAGCAATAATGTGCAGAGGAGAAAATTGAACTTTTGCTGTGAACATAAAAGAGACACTTTAAAAAGCTTGACTACAGACTTGTCTTATTGGGCTATTTCCTTGTTTTCTCCCCCCCTTTCACTTTCTCTAGTGCACTCATACTGCTGTTGTCTTTGCTTTTATTTGTCGGTTCACTTCTTAAACGATTCTTACTTTCCTTTTATATTTCTTTCTTTCTTTCTTCCATCCATCCCTTGCTGAGCTAAATTCATCCACAAGCCCTATGTGGTGAAAACAAGTGAGCTTTTATTATTGCCCATTCTGTCTACCCACAAAATAACTTCACGCGAGAGACAGAATGATTGATACTCTTCATCAGTCCTGCCTCCCCCCCTTCCTCTAATTTAATTCCTAGCAGCTGCTGAGCTCCGTCACCCATACCAAAGCACCCACCAATAGAACAACACTATTGATCGACAGTTGTAAAAGAAATTCTCCCGACGCATCAACGGCGATTGCTCACACTCGCCTCTGATTGGCTATGGGAAAAGAATACGTGCACATTATGCAATTTCCTGCACACAGGACTCGAAAATATAAAACTGCCGCTAAAGAAAAGATAAGCAGAGCAACTCTCGCAGCAGTTGATCTAAGCAATTACACAGGCATAAGATGCTTGTATGGTGACTAAGTGGACACCTACGAGCGAACAAATTCTAATTGCGTTGAGCGCCAGCCACATTGTCCTCAGATAAATGTCTGCAATACTCTCTCTCATTAGACTGCCTATCACCCCCCGCGGGGTCCTGCCTTCGAACACCAGTGTCCTCTTCCGGAGGTTATGGAGTCAGCAGCCCGCTGCGCTGCTGAACAGTCATCATTTTTTCTATCCACAGTGGTATGTATAATCGGCGAACATGAAGATCCGGTGGACTCTGAACTAAGCAGTTTTGTGTTCGGGAAGGAAGCCCACCAGCGAAGTCTTGTTTCTCTGTTTTCGGCTGCCTCAACCTTGATCACTCTTTTCCCCCTGCAGTCTGTATGGTTTTTCAGCCCTTCATATTTACCACATCAAAGACACAGCAAATTGCTCCATAATTCAGTTTAGAAATTCTGCAAGGCTTGCAAAATGGAGAAAGAGAAAAAAAAACCGAGCTTAATTTCCCAAGAAAGTGAGGCATTTATCTTGAAATATTATTAAAGGCCTCGTTTGTATTTTGTTCATGAAACAAAGTTTTTGCTGAGGCCGTTAAAAGCGCCTATAGTAAATTGTGCTCCCTCTGTGAGGATCACCTGATTTCATCTGAAGGTGTCAGCTCCCACGATGCAATGGCCAGGCAGCTGAGCTCAGCATTAACCATGGGAACCCCACCACTAACCACTAACCACTAACTCTGCATGCACACACACACACACACACACACACACTCTTATTTTTGTTTTCATTATTTCCCAAAGCCATTGTTGTCTTATCATGTACACAGAGGTCTTGTTAATGAAGAAAACACCTTGTATGATTACATTACAAGGGATAAGTGTGGAGCACTTCTTGATAATATCACATCCATTAGACCCAGTGGGGTCCTTGATGATTGGCATCTTGATGTTATCAGTAGTGAGAGCGAGAGAGTGGAGGTTCTGTATAGCGCGAGACAGCTTAGATCAGCACTCAACAGTTTATATAGTCTACTCCCTCTACATTTTTTTTATTTTCATGGCTGGAGTGATTATCATGTTCTACACATATGAATTAACTTACCCACCTAGTGTTTTATAGTCATTATGGAAAACACAGGCGGTTGCGATTCTACTACACCGACATGCGGCAATTGTAAAAATGTTGCACTGTCTGCATTTTGCTGATATTTACATGTCCCCAGGTACCATACAAATTATGCATATGCAAATGAGAGCACCGAAATGCTGAAAGACATCTGCGAATGAGCAAACCATGGAATGCACGGTAACAAGTTAACAAATGTATTAAGATGTGTGTTATTTGAATAAATAAAAACAAAATAAGAAAGTCTCGGCTAAATGATTGTGGGGTCAGTGCACCACAGCAGGAAGTGCTTAGCTTTTTACTGTACAGTATAACAGACGGAGCTTTGAGCATATTCACTGCTTGTGCTGGATTTGAATATTAAAACAGAAGAAATGGACGCTGAATTTCAATGAGTAAAAAAAAAAAAACAAGAAGGATGCTGGATTCTATTGTAGGAGTTTTTGGCACAGGCAATAATGGGGGGGGGGGGGGGGGGGACGCTATTTGATTTATGAGTCGGCAATATTACAAGCAATGACTCAGCATGCTAATCGAACTCTTTGTCAGAGGAATTGTTACTCTCTGGCCATGACGGACGTCATCTAAAGGGTGAAAAGGCAGCCACTGCCATCAATGACTTTTAAGTGCTCCTGCGTTCCACTATAACACTTCTTTAGCAGCCCAAGGGCCTCTGCATGTTACCTCTTTGGTATCACTTTAGCAGGGCACAGGATATGACACACCGAAATATGAAATGATACTTGCCCCAAAGCCCCTGTTGAAAAGCCATAATGCATGGTTGTTTTTAAATAGCTGCGCAGATTTGCGGGGTGATGTATTTCGAGAGGGTATGCTCAGAGGCAGCGCGTCTGGGACCTGACGTGGCTCTACATCAAATTTCAATATATCTGACTGATAAACAAGTCTGGAGAAAATATAAATATTTCAAAGGCTACTTGGTCACGAGGTGCCGTATCTACAAAATGAGCAATTACTTTTCCCCTCCTGGGATTGTGACATGCTTATGAGAGACAGACAGAGAGCAGGGCAGACAACCTACTCCACTCCCCAACACCCCCCCTTCTTTGGATGCTGTAAAATTCAAATTCACGCTCATTATATTAAGACATAATACCACATGTAATAGTCCTTTTCATAATGGTCAATCATTTCTCTCAAAGAGACAAAACTCTCTTATTCAAAAGTATTGGTAAGCCCTCATTGTTTTGCATTACATTAATGATGATTTGCGATGTACATGCATATCCATAAGTTTATTTAATGTGGCTTTACAAGTGTCCTCACAACAGATAATATGTGAAAGTGCCTTTGTCTTTATTTTTTCTTGAATACTATAAAAAAACATTTGAGCTAGTGTTTGAAAAGGAGGGCACTGACAGACACAATAAAACAGGCTTAGTGACCTCCAGGAAGTCCTGCTGCTGCTGCTTTGTTTGTGTGTGTGTGTGCGAGTGTGGGTGTGTGTGCGCGTGTGTGTGTGTTGTATCAGATTGTCCACAGACGCCGTGATTCCACCCTCAGCCACCAAACAGATGACATCCATGTTCCTGGTAAAGATTTTCCTGGAGATGAGGGGCTGTTTTGTGCATCCATCACCTGAGACACGCGGACAGGCCGTCTCAATCACGCTATCAGCTGTTGCTCAGCCTGCACCTCAGCTAACGTGAAGGGCAGGTAGGACAGAGGAAAGGTCACTTGTTCATCAGCGCGCCACGCGTGCACAGTTTCGATGAGATGATTGAAAGAGATGATATTTTCATATGAACTGGGATCAGCTGAGGAAAGAAGCCTCTGACTTCATTCAACCCATACTGTCTCTGCCGAGTAAAAAACAGAGCTGAAGGCATCTCTTTAACCTTTACTGCATGGAAATGTGGACATTTATAGGAATACATTTGACAGAAGGGGGGGGGGCATGGGGGGTCAAATTAAATGTAGTGGCAGAATGTTGGTCATCAGCTGTCTATAGTATTCAGATGCAGGGCTGCATTTGAGTTGATGCTAAGCGCTTTTTCAACCTGAAGCCACATGTCATTGTAATTTTCTGTGTTGGAACAAAAGCATTTGAAAGGGAAACCTGATGCAAATAGACATAAGAAAGACAGCTGTAGCATAACCCTCGGGTGCCTACAGGATGTCAATGCAGCGCAGCCTGCAAACGACCTGCACGTTTAATCAGAGCCAAATCTTGTTTTCAATCATTAGCAGTCCGATAGAAAAAAAAGCAGGGGAATCTCATTTTCCTAAGAGATTCAGCATCCATAGATCAATGTAATGAATTCCTAATGCTTACTCTGTTTACCACTAGCAGGGAGATGTTAATACAGAATTAAAAACACGTCACCTCATCAACACTCGATTTTTTTTTTAGCTTTCTCCCCCCTCTCCTCTGGTTAGAAACATGTCTTGTTCATTTCCAGCCTCATTAGAACTTCAAGCTGAAACATTAACATTTTACAATATGGCACATTTTATTATCGTAGTTCCCCCCCCCCCCCTCCATTTCATCCAGATTATGTCATTAAGCTAAATTAGCCTTGAGACAAGATTTGCAAATACGACAAGATTGGCAAATTCTCTCACTAAATACGTTTTCCCTCGCTTTAAATGGTAGCCTACAGATGATATAAGACATAATGATAGAGTTGAAATGGTACAACACGCAAACATGCACACGCACGCACACACACACACACACACACACACACACACACACACACACACACACATATATATATTTGTGTATTTGTGTGCATCAGTAGTGCTATCTAATGCATCTCTTATTAGCCAGTCACATGATATTAGCTATGACTATGATACAGTACTATCAATAGCATTTATTCAATGAATGGCATTACTTCATAAAGTCAGATTGTCCAGCTGCAGCAAATAAGATAACTCTGGTTTCAAGTACATTTCTGACCAAATGTAACTGATATCAACAAAAGCCTCTCTTCAATAAAATATTCTAATTTTAAAATACTTTAATAACAGATGTTTACTGAGAGGGGAATATATCTCAGTAATGCTGCTTAGATGGTCTGGCTCATAGTATATTGAAGATGCAGTATGTGTATTCCTGCTCAAGAATACTCTCAACCAATAGTGTCCCTCTGAGAGGCCAATGAAAATATGTTTACCATACCTCTGCTTTCTAGAAGTCTAAATTTCTTTTTGGATTGGTTAGCTGCATGTATCGGTGGAAAAATATTTCTGTGATATTTCATTATTGTTGCTGAGTTCAGTATTTACCAGTGTTTACCTCATTAGTCTTAGGTGTAAGAAATCACAAATACATTAGAGTGGCAGACAATCCCACTCAACGCTCTTTTGCCGCTGTATGTTGCCAAAAAAGTTTCTCTTATGTCTCATTTGAGTGCAGTTATATCCTTAATTTATGGGGTATACTGGGTAGTGGTGTTGTATGAAAAATCAGGATAAAATGACTTTTATTTATTCTTGGTGCATCATCGGGTGTTTTGAGCACCAGAAACTAAACCGTTGTGTACCCGGAAAAAGATGCTGGGGAGTCTGGATAAAAATACTTCAACTCTTTGAGTTGATAGGCCCAGACAGACTGTGCCTGCCCACCCTGTAGAGAGAACCTCCCTTGAAGTAATGTCTGTCTCTCTCTGTTATGACTTGCATATATCCTGCAATTAGCTTTACCTTTCCCTGCGTGTTTCCTGCATTTGCTTCTTAAAGCATATCATCCACTTCATTCAGATGTGTAGAGGCGAGGTCGTCTTAAATATATTATGTATTAAAGTTAACATCTAAAAAGCCTTTCTGTTGCCCTTCGACGCAATGTTTCTTCCATTAGAGCTCGTGAGCAAGGCTAGAACAAGGACACACAAGATGGTGGTGTTATGTATGAAAAACTGGGCCTAGCACCCTAAAAGCAGGCTGATAAAGCAATAATTAAGGCAAAGGAAAGGTGAGCGTGATATAGGGGATCTCGCCGTAATTGGACACATGAAAGACGTCGCCCGGTCGCCACGGCGAAGCTGTTCCAAAGTATTAGCCGCTAATGTGAAAACCAATATTTCCGCCCACGTCGAGGTGCGCTGGGACAGGCAGAGGGGAGCAGGAGGTCCCCCCTGCTGAGAGCTTTCAGGAACATGCCAGCCATTGTTCTCGCGACCCGGTTTCATTCCAAGGCGGAGGAGTGCGAGTGCAGGGTTCAAAAGAGCACCATGTTCTGGGGAAATTGAACTCAGCGAGGAGTGAGGTGACTGGTGACAAAAACAGCCATCAGAACACCTAAACACCGGGAGATGGAGATCGGAGTCAGAGATTTATTCATTATTCTTCTTTCTCTCTTTCTTCCTTTCTTTTCTTTCTTTCTTTCTTTCTTTCTTTCTTTCACCATATTTCCCACAGTTGCTATAATTCTCCACCTGGCTAGAGTGAGCCACATGAATATCCAGGCTCTAAGCCATCAACATTAGGGCCAATTCACTCACTCTCTTCCCCCGGATGTTCTTTGGACATTAATTGAGAGGAGCAATCATCAGTGAACATAACCATGAAGAATGCATTTAGGGAGAATAGGATTGTGGGTTTATGAAGTGAGTTAATTATCAAAAGCTTTGAATTCCCCTGACGGCATTATTCCTTTTGTAGGAAATAATGTAATATCTTGTGAGTCGTAATACCTCTTTTTTTCCGATAATAAAGAACGAATAGCTCAGTCTTTTTGTTTTGTTCATTGTTTCCTTCAGTCAAAGAGTAGCTGTTAAGTATTTGAAGATGCTGTGGAGATTGTGCCCGTTTGAGATTTGTCTTAATGTGTACAAAGCTGGTGATTACCACAGAGCACCATGTCACTGTGTCTTGAGCCTCATAAGAGAACAGATGTGGGCTCCTCTTTAATTCTGCGATTCTCAGGGAGTATCAAATATTCATAAAGGCGAGAGAAATCCTCTCACCAGGCCGCGTTTATCCGCACTGATTTAGGGAAGATAAAAGCTGCCTCTCCGACGTCCTCACGGAAGCCTGTAGAATGGCTGCTCAATTACATTGTTCTCTGTCACGCACAAAGGGCAGGAGTTTTGTGTTTGACTGATGGGCCAGTGGAGTGAGAGTCTAGGGTTTGAGGTATACTGGTGGTTGTGCGCGCAAAGTTGTGCAAGCATGTGTGTGTGTGTGTGTGTGTGTGTGTGCGTGTGTATGTGTTTGTGTTTGTGTGCGTGTATGTGCTTGTGTGTCCATGTGTGAATGTGTGTGAGCATATGCATGTATGTGTGTGTGTGTGTGTGTGTGAGTGTGTGTGTGTGTGTGTGTGTGTGTCTGTCTCTGTGTGTGCGTGTGTATTTCAGAAGCGTCACAATGTGGAGGCGCTTCACTGGCAATCAGAGAATTCCATGCGTGACACTGTGACACACCACTGGCCTCATTATGGGATGCACACCAGTCCTATTATGGGATGCATGCCAGGTTTAGTGGGGTGACTGGCGGGAGGGTGTCAGACCTTCCTGTCTAACGGTGTGCCATGTGTCTGTGGCGGGTCTCTTCAATACGCCACAAAAGAGGATGGCACAAAATGGCACCACGTGCTTCGGAATCATGCTGTCAGCATCATCAATCTGAACAATATGAGTGAGGAAGAAATGGGTCTGTGGGGGATCTGTAACGAGAATATGGGAAAACGAGAATTCAATTTTCAATAATTAGAAAGTAATAACAGAAATGTCAGAATGAGAGAAAGTATAAGATAAATACAAATTATGTTTAGAAAAACTGCATAAAGTTAAAATTGTGTTTCAGAATGCTTAGTGCAATATTCAGCAGCACTGACCAAATTGACTATTGTGATTAAATTGATCTGCAGTGCTCTTACAGACATTTTTTTAATTCTGTTAAACTGCTTTAATGCAACAATAATCATCAGCATCCATCACTCAGTCCTTCTGGCTCACATGACGGCCTGCTATATGACCTTATTCATAGCCAACTAGACCAGTATCAAGATACAAAAGACTTCCCTCACATCTAAATATGCACATATTCATTTGGCAGATTGTTCTATCCAAAGCACCTTACAAATGAGGCACAATACATTTAGTAAACGCTTATGCTATCCATAGTATGAAATGTCAGTGTATTAGATGACATTATATAGTACTTCAGAAGTTACATTGTAACAGTGACCCTTATAACCTCACACAGCATGTGTTACACTGCAAACTTTTAAACGAGTAATAACACACAGTTATCACTGTGCACTAAATTAGCCAGTTCAGTGTGTAAGTACCAGACATGTGGACTCGAGTCACATGACTTGGACTCGAGTCAGACTCGAGTCATGATTTTAATGACTTCAGACTCCACTTGATCAAAATCGGCATGACTTGCGACTCGACTTGGACTTGAATACTATTCACTCGAGACATTTTCTGATCGTGGACCAGTCACCCCAGAGATGCTTTCACTTCCGCGAGTAAAAAGCAGGCAGAGCACAGTGATCAGTGCTGCTGCTACCACCACAAGCATCACGCACTGTGTAGGGCACCAAGAGACAGAGGAAGGACCAACATTAAATAAATAGTGGCTTTACTGCAAACTGATTTGCACTCTTGTTAGAGAATGTTTACAATGTCAAAATGCACCAACAGCATGTTACATAATGATGATACTTTTCGGGTCCTCTCCATTAAGATCCAACTTGAAAGTATGCTAGCCTACTCCATTTAATTGAGAACGCGTCTCAGCGCGCACAAAAGGGAGAGAAAACGAGTGGCAGGTTCCAGCTGGCCTGTCATTGTTGATGATGATTGATATCTCCTTATATAAGAGAGGTATAAAAGGAAATCATGAAGAGCTTAGGGGAAATTGTGGATTTATCCGGTTCTCGCTACTGTTATAAACCTTGAGAGTTAGGGCACTTTGACATAGGCTGCACTCACTGTGATTTGGAAAATGGACAAGAATATGAAGAGTAGTCTTTGCCTTTGTGTAATAGAACTGGTGAGTCTTTTGAAGTCTTCAATAATTCGTTTAACATGAAGCACATGATATTAGACCTATGCCGATTGAAACGCATTCCACTTAGCTAGGTGGCTACTGGCTACCAGGCTCATAATTCATAATTGCAAACAGAAAATGTCTAGCAAGCATCATGTCATATGCTTTTATTTCCAAAGGAATGAAAGCTGTTTGTGCCAACTTAATATCATGCTTATCATTGTTAATATTGTGCTATACACGTGGCACAAACAATGTTCGAGTTTGTGGACTAGCCATAGCTAATGGAGCAGAAAAAAAAGATCATTAGGAGAACGTGAGGACAGTGGCACACAATGGGCTTAAAGTGACAGTGCACCATACAAATGAGTTAAACAGCATCACATGTGTAGTAGCCTATTTAAGAAATTAATACTTTAAAACAAAATTACTGTGTCATTATTATCATTTACATAATATAGAAGTGTTTTACTTTTACCTTTGTGGTTTCTCAGTTTTGTGATTTATGCTGTTAATATGCCATATAAGAAGCTTTAGTCTTTAGGGAGAAAATTCACTTTTTAATCGCAATTAATCTAGATTCTAGATTAATTCATGTCAAAATATGAGATTAATTAGTTATTTTTTTATTCGTTTGACAGCCCTAATAAAATCGTAATTAACCGCAACATTTTACTAATGTAGCCTATGTGACGATTCTTCTCGTCACCATTTATTGTAATCATTAACCATGACCTTGGCTTTATGAGGTGCCACTGACAGACAACCTAATAAATTGTTTGCAGGCAAATCTATGGCCTAGCGCAGTGAAATGCCATCAGTCAAATTGTTACTCATCCTTACAGTGGACGCCGCAATTTGGAAAAACAATATATATTTGCTGCTGTGCTGAGTGCCATGTAGCTATCCGTTTTGTACAGTATGCTCATGCGTATATTTCACAGGTATGCAGATGCATATATCGTAAAAGATTTCAAGACAGAAACATTGAACATATTTTAATCTGTATTTATAAAAAAATACTGTAGATTAGATTGATGTGTTAAAATTATGATTGATAGTCTAATAATGCCATTATTAAGTGAAAAATACCTGATGACTTGTTCAGGACTTGAAAAAGATTGGGACTTGGACTTGGACTCGACTTGGCTTTGATGTGACTTGGACTTGGACTCGACTTGCCCTTCTCTGTCTTTACTTGGGACTTGACTTGGACTTGACTGTTAAGACTTGGGACTTACTTGTGACTTGCCAAACAGTGACTTGGTCCCACCTCTGGTAAGTACAGTGTTCACATTTGCTTCAGAAGAAACACTTGCAATGTGTTTCTTCTGAAGCAAGTTTTGCATTTGCTCCACCACAGCCAAAGTCAGTGCTCCCATATCCACTTAAAAAAGCTGGACAAATTGCCTCATGAAATAATGATGCTTGGACACCATAAAATGCTGCACAATCATATTCAATCTATTACGCACAAGTGATGAAAAGCCTAAATAGGCATTTAAATCTCTGTTCATTACCACAAAGTACATCTGATGCAAATGCACACATACATATTTAACAAAGTCTTATGATGAAGAAAACATATCCCTACACTCAGTGGATTTCACTAAGCACTAAAAGGTGAACACAGGTAACTCACAGTGACTATTAGGTGCTATGTTGCATAAAGCCCAACATTGTGTTATATGAACAGCTTATTATTGGCCTAACCTAATCTCAGGTTAACATGTTTATGTTTTCCTAATGTTAAAACCTTGCATCCCCTATTGATTCTGTGATGATTAAAAATTGATTGTCAATTTTGGGCCTGCTGTTCATATATGGTATTTTTGGAGCCATGGAGCATTGTCCTCAATAAAATCAGATTGCCAGGGAGGCTGTGCAGACCAAAGTGGACCAAAGGTCCAGTTCATATAGTCATCTTGGAAAAAAAAGCAATTTATCCTGGGGCCCTGTGTGCTTTCTCACCGGCTGTCACATATGAAGGAATGCTTCATATCCTGCTGGGTTAGACACGAAAAGCAAAAAATAAATAAATAAAAAAATAAATCCAGGAAGGATAAAAGAGATAAAAAATAATTCAGAGGCAATCATGATCCTAATTTTCAATGTTTGCACAGAAGCCTAAATCAAGCCACACTGTTTTTTGGATAAATAATAATAATAATAATAATAATAATAATAATAATAATAATAATAGCAGAAACAGACAGTGAATGCAGGTGACAGATATTACATGATTCATAAATGCTTCACTGAAATTCTTGTGCAAAAACAACACCATTGCAGGGGAACCCTGCTTGACCTGGGCAAGGCAAGGCAAGGCAAGGAAAACTTGATTGACTTTGATAGACTTTCATGGTCAACTAAGCATGCAGCAGGACCTACTTTCTGAGGCCATGTAAGGCCTCCGTGTGTGTGTGTGTGTGTGTGTGTGTGTGTGTGTGTGTGTGTGTGTGTGTGTGTGTGTGTGTGTTGGTGTGTGTGTGTTTGTGTTTGTTTGTGTGCACTTGCATGCATGTGTGTGTATGTGTGCGTGTGTGGGTTTTCATGTGTCTGTGTGTGTGTGTGTGTGTGTGTCTCGTGCTCGGAGCACTTTTGACACATAATGTGCTCAAAGGGGGTGACACCTGACAGCTCAAACTGAGTGTGGGCCTGTGTGGGGCAGAGGTCTGCATGCAGCGGCTGCCAGAGGAGGTGTGTGTGTGTGTGTGTGTATGTGTGTGTGTGTGTGGAAGGGGGGGCATATTACTAATGACTGAGAGAGTGGAGCAGCAGAGGAGAGAAAAGTTACTCTGAGGAGGAGTGTGTGTAGGAAGCATGCACACACACACACACACACACACACACACACACACAAACACATATACATGCAGTACACATTCTGTCACACACACAAAGGCACACACCCTGACACACACCCCAAATGAGTGCATGTGTGCAGCTCTCAGCCAGAGGCCTTTGATGAGCGTATACACAGTCATGTGCCTGGGAGGCGAGGGGCACCAGACTGACAGAGTCAAAGTGCCACTTTGATTAGACAACCTTGCAGAGAGGCGCTCCGCTCTGCACAGCCTCGCAAGGGCCTGAGAGAGAGAGAGAGAGAGAGAGAGAGACCGGCACCCTCCATCACATCGCCACATGGCACAGCACATTCATGGAGTAGTCACACACACACACACTCACACACACACACACACAACACAACACAACAACACACACACACACACACAACACAACACAACAACACACACACACACACAACACAACAACAACACACACACACACACAACAACAACACAGAGAAGGCTAGTGAGCTAGTGTGGACTAGTGTGGACTAGTGTGCATGACACACACTTGGCTGATTATCAATGTCACATTAGAGCTTTCTGTTCATACATGTTCATTATTCCTAAATAGTCAATTGTCACTGATGATAGTCCAAAGAGTGTTACTGTATAACTTTTGGCCTTTAATCAAAATAATTTCACAACGTAATTTATTGTAGCTTTACAGATACTTGCTACTGCATAATGTGTTTTGTCACATTTATACACTTATAACTTGATCTTGTGACTATGCCTTCCTCCATTTCTATCTGTAGATTCACATTCATGCAAATAATTATAGGGTGTGAATTTGAGT